>NC_059198.1:48252615-48558726 GCF_020615455.1 Coregonus clupeaformis | reverse complement strand
CAATAGCACTTCGCTCCAACCCCCTCATCAAAGGCATAGTCAGATACGGGCACGAACACAAACTGTCTTTATATGCAGATGATTTATTAATATACACATCCAATCTTTCTGTCTCTGTCCCTGCTGCCCTTGCCACTTTCGCATCCTTCGGTCACATATCAGGGTATAAACTAAATCTCAGTAAAAGTGAATTGATGCCACTTAACATGGCTGCAAAAAAATCCCCTTTACATAACTTGCCATTTAAAATAGCACACAGTAGTTTTATTTATCTCTGGGTACATGTCACAATTAGGTTTGAAAACCTTTTTCAAGCCAACTTTGCTCCTCTCTTAACCCGTACTAAGGACGATTTGGAACGGTGGTCTTTGCTACACCTCTCCTTAGTTGCTAGAATTAACTCTATTAAAATGAATACTCTCCCTAAATTCTTATACCTCTATCAGTGCCTTCCAATATTTCTACCCAATACATTTTTCAAAAAAGATCGACGGCCCTAATTCTACCCTTTATATGGGACAAAAAGCCTCATAGGATGCGAAAACAGCTCTTGCAGAGGCCCAAACCAGACGGCGGTCTAGCTCTACCAGATTTCAGATTCTATTATTGGGCCGCTAACCTTAGGATCATTCAGTACTGGTTGCAGAGCAGAGTAATATTCCCACCCCCAACTTGGCTGGAGATGGAGGCTGCCTCGTCTACACCGGCATCACTGTCTTCCCTCGCTCACTCCTCTATTACAGGCCCTTACTCCTCCTTCACCAATAATACATGTGTCAAAACAACATTGAAGATCTGGAATCAATTTAGGCGCCACTTTGGGTTTCAAACAACCTCTTCCTTGGCTCCGGTAGCCTCAAACCCAGCTTTTCCCCCATCTATGATTGATGGTGCTTTCTCAACATGGTCTAATCTCGGTATTAAAAGATTCAGAGATCTGTATACTAACAATACATTTAGTACGTTTCAACAACTATCAGCTAAATTTATTCTCCCCAGACATCATTTTTTTAGGTTCTTACAAGTCCGGAGTTACATCCGCAGCATAGATCCAGGATTCCCCAACCTTTCTAGTGGAACACAGTTCGACACATTTCTCACCCCACTTCCTAATCAGAAAGGCACATTGTCAATAATCTATAGTCAAATTTGCTCACTACAAGCCATCTCATTAAACAATATCAAATCCTCTTGGGAGGAGGAACTGGGTGAGGAAATATCTGATGAACTATGGGAAGGGGCACTCAAAAGGGTACATAGCTCTTCTATTTGCGCTCGACACGGCCTCATCCAATGCAAACTCATTCATAGGGCCCACTGGACCAAAGCAAGACTATCAAAAATGTACAAGGATGTGAACCCTAATTGTGTTCGATGTAACCAGTCCCCTGCTAATCATGTGCACATGTTTTGGTGCTGCCCATCTCTTGTTGGTTTCTGGAAAGACATCTTTAACACACTCTCAGAATTAAGCGGCACACAGATCGAGCCAGACCCTCTCATTGCATTATTTGGAGTTTCCTTACCCACAATACAATTGACCAAAATTAATAAGGATGTAATTGCCTTTGTCACGTTGTTAGCGAGACGATTAATTTTACTTAGATGGAAATCCTCTGCAGCCCCTTCTCATGCTCTTTGGATTAAATCTATTTTGAATTGCATAAAGTTGGAGAAAATAAAACAGACACTCAATGGGTCTGTAGACAAATTTTATGCAAAGTGGGCTCCCTTCTTTTCTTATGTCAAAAGAATACATTTCCCTGCAGTTCCAGAGTGATGTATATTTATATATTGGTGATGTAAGAAGCCTGGTATGTGCATATACGACATCTCGGATGTTAAGGACGGTAATAACTGTGCTAGCTGACCTATAACAACTGGATCAAAACAGATATTTTTTTTGTGTTTTATCTTATTTATGTACTTAATGTCTATTTTTTCTTTCATGTCTGTCTCTCCATGTTTTGCTGTATCGTTGTCTTCAAATTGTTGTTCCATATTCATACCAAATAACTTTCAAGTGCAATTATTTACTAAATGCTGGTACTGAAAATTCAATAAACAAAGTATATAAAAAAAAAAAAAAAGTAGTGCACTTTATAGGGAATAGGGTGCGATTTGGGACACACTCCAACTGAAATATATTACCAGATTTACAATTCACTTATCACATTCCCTCCGCTGCAGCAGTGGTGTAAACTACTTAAGTAAAAATACTTTAAAGTACTAATTAAGTAGTTTTTTGGGTAGCTGTACTTTACTTTACTATTTATATTTTTGCCAACTTTGTGTTGGAGTTTACCCCTGGCTATCAATAAAAAAAGATCCGAAAATTGTGCCGTCTGGTTTGCTTAATATAAGGAATTTGAAATGATTTATACTTTTACTTTTGATACTGCAGTACATTTTAGCAATTATATTTACTTTTGATACTTAAGTATATTTAAAACCAAATACTTTTAGACTTTTACTCAGGTAGTGTTTTACTGGGTGACTTTCACTTTTACTTGAATCATGTTCTATTAAGGTATCTTTACTTTTATTCAAGTATGACAATTTAGTACTTTTTCAACCACTGCAGCCACAGTCAGTGTCTTTGCAAGCCAGACATAGTCCTGTGAAATTCAATAAATGGAAGTGTACTTTAAGGACTGACTGCATATTGGTGCACCAAAAACAATTGCTGAAACAACCCAGAGCTGGTTAAATGTGAATCGTTTCAGAAAACTAGGCGAATGTAGCGTGTCACTACTTCACAGGAGCGCCATTTGAATGTAAACTTATTTTAAAAATCAAAATGCGTTGTTTTTGGCAGAAATGCCTTCTGGAACATGTGAACTTTCATGTGCCTTAACAACAAACTTGTATGCCATCTGTAAATACGAATAAAACGGTTAAATTAAGAGCCTAGTTGGTTTAGCCATGGAACAAGACAGCAACCTTTCCACTAGGCATGATTGGCTGAGATAATGAGTGGGCTGGACATGCCGAGAGATGAGTTCGGATTGGTCTGCCATGAGTCAAAAAGAGAACACACAGAAGGCTGTTAAAACACCTGTCTCCGGATTACATCTTCAAACTAAGGGCAACCATGGCATCTGTGACAGACAGGTAGAAGAGTCCATCCATATATATGAGTTAGTCTAGCTAGCTACATTTTCAGACATTACACATTTCTAATTTTGTCAGAAAGTCGTTTTCATTTCAAGTTAAAGTGTACTGTTAGCTAGCTAGCAACATTAGGTGGCTGGCTAGCTAGCTAACGTTACATGTATGATCTGTGTAGTAATATTATTCGTATCTCAGAACCATTTGCATTGCTTGTTATAGCCTAATGTTAGCTAGCTAACATTGAACCTGTTTGGTTAACAACCTGCAGATTCATGCAGGGTAGTAACGTTATGAGTTGGGATAATGGTTAGTTGTTTAGCTAGCTAGCTACATGTCTAAACAAAAGACTCCACTATGCAAGTAACTATTTCAATAGAATGTTTATGACGTCACTGTGACAACTGTCGATAGACATAGCTGGTAAATTCGTTCTGGCTATCTACTCTGATTTCAGAGTGTGCCAGAGGACAGAATATCTTACAAATATATGAACGCTCAACACACATAAATAAATTGTTGGCAGCACAACGCTCTGGATAACATTAAAACAGCCTGACCAGCTCTGCTAGGGCGAGTAAAATGGTCAGAGTGAGCTGTTCTCTCATTTGTGTCTGGAAGTAGCTAGCAAGCTAGCCAACGTTAGCCAGTTAGCTTGGGTGCTTGACTGCTGTTGTTAGGTCAGAGCGCTCGGATCAACCTTACTACTCGGCCAGAGCGTCCAGTGTGTGCTCTGAATGCTCAGAGACCGAAACGCTCTGAATTTACAAACTGACAATCTGACAACGCTCTGAGTTTCCGAACGCCCAGTGCACACTCTGGCACTCCAGATTAAATTTACAAACCCACCCGTAGTATAAACCAGCCTTTAGTCTTGAAATCTTTGGTTGTTTAGTACATAGCCTCACATGTGAATCCTTAAAGAGATGGGTGGGGCTAAAGCTTAAGAGGGTGTGAACGATGCTGAATGGGTGTCGACGAAGAGAGCTTTCCAGTAGTTACTAAAACATTCAAGGGCCATTTTCTCAAAAGTGAGTTTACAAGTTTATCAACTTTCAAAGCAGAATTACTTTCCCATTGTTCCTTAACCATTTTATATATACAATTTTCTAGCTCTGAGTCTGTACTTTTATCCAATGTAAAAAGCACAATTTCAAATTTTGCTACATAAGTCCGAATTGAGCCGGTCGGTCACAAATAGTGGACAGAACACACGTTGGTTATTTTAACCCAGCCCGTTGGGTCACTAAGTCGGGATGTTTTCTTTGAAGACTGGAGGCATGGCTTGGTAGGAGCGTGGCTTTCAGATTGTTAATTTTGACCACCTGTGAAAGTAAATGTCAGTTCAGTTAATCTGTTCTCTTGCATTGTCTTCATATGTTACCACTTTGTTATTGTAATCATGTTATGAAATGTATATTCAAATATGTAATGTGAAAATATATTGAAAGACAATTGGAATGTGCAATGTACAAAATTAACATGATGAACAGGAATGGCATTTTCGCTCACGGGTGGCCAGAAATAAAAACATCGGAAATGAGTACCCCAATAACCCACGCCTCCTGAAAATAACTTATGGATTTCATTAAAAAAGACCCAACTGCTGGGTCATCATGAAAGTGAATAAATCCAAACCGTTCGGTAATCAGGTTATTTTCCAGAGGCTTTGCCTATTGTGGGCGTGGCTTTCTGAAACTTATTTTTGGCCACCCGTAAGGGTAAATGTCATTCCTGTTCATGTTACATTTGTACATTGACCATTTCTATTTTCCTTCAATATGTTTGCACATCTTGTATTTTAATGTACATTTAATAACATTATTATTAAAATAGATCAAAGTGGGAACTCTCCCAATATTGGAACTCGAGATGGCTGCCATTTTACGGCCCCCTGACCAATTGTGTTATTATGTGTATTTTTTCGTGTTATTTGTAATTTATTCTGTACATAATGTTTCTGCCACCGTCTCTTATGACCAAAAAGAGCTTCTTGATATCAGGACAGCGATTATTCACCTCGTATTGGACGAAGATTGTTTCTTCAACGAGTCGGACGCCTAGGATATTCTACAGACACCCGACAAGGCCCAAATCACCGTCAATCGCATTAGATATCGTGGACGTAGGTCAGGCTGCCTTGTAAGTATCCGACGGCGAGCGAGTAATCTGCCTCTTCCATCAGTCCTATTAGCCAACGTACAATCATTTGAAAACAAAATGGACGACCTAAGGTCAAGGATATCCTACCAACGGGACATTAAAAACCGTAATATCTTAGTCGTGGCTGAATGACAACATGGATAACATACAGCTGGCGGGATATACTCTACATTGGCAGGATGGAACGGCTGACTCCGGTATGACAAGGGGTGGCGGTCTGTGTATATTTGTAAACAACAGCTTGTGCACAAAATCTAATACTAAGGAAATCTCGAAGTTTTGCTCGCCTGAGGTAGAGTATCTCATTATAAGCTGTAGACCACACTATTTACAAAGATAGTTTTCTTCTATATTTTTCGTAGCTGTCTATTTACCACCACAAACCAATGCTGGCACTAAGATTGCACTCAATGAGCTGTATAAGGACATAAGCAAAAAGGAAAACGCTCATCCAGAGGCAGCGCTCCTAGTGGCCGAGGACTTTAAGGGAAGGGAAACTTAAATCCGTTCTAACTAATTTCTACCAGCACGTTAAATGTGCAACCAGAAGAAAAAAACTCTAGACCACCTTTACTCCACACACAGAGATGTGTACAAAGCTCCCCTCGCCCTCCATTTGGCAAATCTGACCATAATTCTATCCTCCTAATTCCTACTTATAAGCAAAAACTAAAGCAGGACACACCAGTGACTCGGTTAATAAGGAACTGGTCAGATGACGCAGATGCTAAGCAACAGGACTGTTTTGCTTGCACAGACTGGAATATGTTCCAGGATTCTAACGATGGCATTGAGGAGTACACCACATCAGTCACTGGCTTCATCAATAAGTGTATCGATGATGTCGTCCCCACAGTGACCGTACGTATCCCAACCAAAAGGCATGGATTACAGGTAACATCCGCACTGAACTAAAGGGTAGAGCTTCCGCTTTCAAGGAGCGGGACTCTAACCCGGACGCTTATAAGAAATCCTGCTATGCCCTCCGACGAACCATCAAACAGGAAAAGAGTCAATACAGGACTAAGATTGAATCGTACTACACCGGCTCCGACGCTCTTCGGATGTGGCAGGGCTGGCAAACTATTACACACTACAAAGGGAAGCACAGCCGCGAGCTGCCCAGTGACACGAGCCTACCAGACGAGCTAAATCACTTCAATGCACACTTCGAGAAAAGCAACACTGAAGCATGCATAAGAGCATCAGCTGTTTCGGATGACTATGTGATCACGCTCTCCGTAGCCGATGTGACACTTTTAAGCAGGTCAACATTCACAAGGCCGCAGGGCCAGACAGATTACCAGGATGTGTACTCCGAGCATGCCCTGACCAACTGGCAAGTGTCTTCACTGACATTTTCAACATGTCCCTGTCTGAGTCTGTATTACCAACATGTTTTAAGCAGACCACAATAGTCCCTGTGCCCAAGAACACTAAGATAACCTGCCTAAATCACTACCGACCCGTAGCACTCACGTCTGTAGCCATGAAGTGCTTTGAAAGGCTGTTCATGGCTCACATCAACACCATTATCCCAGAAACCCTAGACCCACTCCAATTTGCATACCGCCCCAACAGATCCACAGATGATGCAATCTCTATTGTACTCCACACTGCCCTTTCCCACCTAGACAAGAGGAACACCTACGTGAGAATTCTATTCATTGACTACAGCTCAGCGTTCAACACCATAGTGCCTTCAAAGCTCATCACTAAGCTAAGGACCCTGGGACTAAAGACTTCCCTCTGCAACTAGATCCTGGACTTTCTGACGGGCCACCCCCAGGTGGTAAGGGAAGGTAACAACACATCTGCCACGCTGATCCTCAACACGGGTGCCCCTCAGGGGTGCGTGCTCAGTCCCCTCCTGTACTCCCTGTTCACCCATGACTGCATGGCCAGGCACGACTCCAACACCATCATTAAGTTTGCCGACGACACAACAGTGGTTGGCCAGATCACCAACAACGATGAGACAGCCTATAGGGAGGATGTCAGAGACCTGTCCGTGTGGTGCCAGGATAACCACCTCTCCCTCAATGTGATCAAGACAAAGGAGATGATTATCGACTACAGGAAAAAAAAGAGCACTGAGCACGCCCCCATTCTCATCGACGGGGCTGTAGTGGAACAGGTTGAGAGCTTTAAGTTCCTTGGTGTCCACATCATCAACAAACTATCATGGTCCAAACACACCAAGACAGTCGTGAAGAGGGCACGACAAAGCCTATTCCCCCTCAGGAGACTGAAAAGATTTGGCATGGGTCCTCAGATCCTCCAAAAGTTATAGAGCTGCACCATCGAGAGCATCCTGACTGGTTGCATCACCGCCTGGTATGGCAACTGCTCGGCCTCCGACCGCAAGGCACTACAGAGGGTAGTACGTATGGCCCAGTACATCACTGGGGCCAAGCTTCCTGCCATCCAGGACCTCTACCAGGCGGTGTCAGAGGAAGGCCCTAAAAATTGTCAAAGACTCCAGCCACCCTAGTCATAGACTGTTCTCTCTGCTACCGCACGGCAAGCGGTACCGGAGCATCAAGTCTAGGTCCAAAAGGCTTCATAACAGCTTCTACCCCCAAGCCATAAGACTCCTGAACAGGTAATCAGGCTACCTGGACTATTTGCATTGTCCCACCCCACCCCTCTTTTACACTGCTGCTACTCTGTTTATTATAAATTTTAGTCATTTAGCAGACGCTCTTATCCAGAGTGACGTACAGTTAGTGAGTGCATACATGTTTTTTTGTTTTTTTTCATACTGGCCCCCCGTGGGAAACAAACCCACAAACCTGCCGTTGCAAACACCATGCTCTACCAACTGAGCTACAAGGGAATTATCTATGCATAGTCACTTTAACTCTACCCACATGTACATATTACCTAAATTACCTCGACTAACCGGTGCCCCCGCACATTGACTCTGTACCTCTACCCCCTGTATATTTTCTCCATGCTGTTATTTTATTTTACTTCTGCTCTAATTATTTTTTATTGTTATTTTATACTTATCTATTTTTTACTTCACTCTTTTTTTCTTAAAACTGCATTGTTGGTTAAGGGCTTGTAAGTAAGCATTTCACTGTAAGGTCTACACCTGTTGTATTAGGTGCATGTGGCAAATAACATTTGATTTGATTCATACTCTTGTGTAAGCCTCATAAAACCTACAAAAGTGTCAGTAATCAACCTTAACATGTAATGACAATACAACAGAACATGGACCGGAAATACATTTACTCTGACGAGTTGCCAAAAATAACTATTTGAATGTCACACCCCTACTAATTCACGCCTCCAGTCTTCTGATCTGACCCAGTGGGTCATAGCTTAATAACCCTGCATTAATAATACAACAACCCAATGAAATGACCCAACTGGCTAGGTCAAAATAACCGAACATGTGTTTTGTCCAATATTTACCCAAATTGGGTTGTTTTTAACCCATTTTTTTGTTGTTGCAGATAATGCACTTTGTAGAAATTGTCAAGCCACCAACTAAAGCTGAAGTGAAATATGTATTTTTAGCGTCATAGTGTATTTCAGCTGTCAGGGAGGAATGGAATTGGCTAGCATGTACTAAGTGAAGTTGTTAGGGCTTAAAACTAGTAATATTGGACACACACTGTAAAGTGGTTGCTATGAATTTGACAGTGACTTACAGGCAGCTAGTGGTAAGTAAGTTACTGTATTTCGTATTACAGTACAACAACTGTAATGTAAATACAGTATCAAAGCAATAATTAGCATATCAACAAATATTTGGTGTTTTATATCACTTGCACTTCTAGAGGCCTTAACAAAGGCTTCCAAACTTGAAGCAACTACAGGACAAAATAAACCATATAGGGGGTATTTATAGTTGTCCTGTTTCACACATGTACAAGTGTGTACCTTGTATAAGTGTGTGGTGTGAAATGGAAATGTATTAATTTGCATATCCCACTCCCGCTGAGGCCCTCGAGATTAGGGTCACGGCCAGGGCACAGACATTATTGATGGCAACTGGAGCAATTAGGGTTAAGTGCCTTGCTCAACACATTTTTAACCTTTCTGTTACTGGCCCAATGCACTAACCACTAGGCTACCTGCAGCTAGTCTAATGTTCAACCATTAAATGTTTAACACTTGCTACCACTTCAATCTGTCCCCAATACATTTTACATTAATGGGGCACTAATACCAAATATCAGTTACATTGGTACAACATTCTCACTAACTGGTGCAGCTAATATAGCCTCTACAAGGCACGCCTCAAAATATGTTAATGAGCCAGAAACAACAATACCAATAAACCACTAGTGGTCAAAAGTTTTGGCACTCCAAAAATGCGGTATGTTACTGTATTCTGTGGGATGGAATAACAGTACCATTGGAAATACAGCAATTATTTCTCCGCCCAACACATGTTCCCACAATGCACCATAATTGACAGTATGCTGCAGTAAAACCTTTCACAGTATTTTTACTGTTGATAATACCCCAAATTACTATATAAGTTACATATTTTTCAGTTACAGTGCATCTAATGTCAGACATTTTTTTTCAGAGGGGCGTTCCATCATGATCAGTTCAAATCTTTAGTTAACTACCTACCTAGTTCCATCAGCCACGCCATCTCTCATGTTTTGGAATGCAGAGAATCATGGAGATTAGACAAGTATGTTTTCAATAAATGCCTTATCTGCACAATTTGTCCTATGGGACTTATTAAAGAGGTGTCTACTGTAAGCATGAAGTTCTGAACAGCTAGGGTGATAAATGACCGTGATGTTGGAATACTGAGTCAGTGCCAAGTGCCAGTTGAGACCAAGTTCCTCAGCATTATAGTATGCTACACCAGGGTACAGGGTAGGGTAAATCAAATAATGCTCACTGAACTCAAATAATCATGTAATAGCATATTTCATTCAACTACATTCCTAGGGCTATATCAATACACAATGCAGTAAACAGCAAACCAAATCTAATACCATATTAACACGTTTACACAATCATAACATCAATCAAAAAACAACAAACTATTCATTACTTCACCCCATTTTTTAAATTAGATTATCATATAGGATTCAATCAATTATGTTCACCTAGTAAGTAATCTCCATATTAATTCAATTACAGATGTTTGTATTAGTTCTACAATACTGAATGCTTCTTATATCCATGAACTATTCTGAACGAATGATTTATTGAAATATTGCTGAATTCTGTGGTGGACACGGGTAGATTTATGTCTTGTCATTAGTACCTCTATGTCCACTCAGGATTTTCCAGAAAATACCAACTTTCAAAATGTGGGGCAGTAGTGTCCTGTTTCACATTTGTCAACTAGTAAGATTGACATGGAGTAAATATTGTAATCTTCTATGTCATTCTATCATTACTTATCTGTCCATTTATTTTCTCTATCACTCAGGATTTTTCCTGAGAACCACTGGCCTAGTGTCCAATTTAAAAGTCCCACACATTGGTAAAGATAGCTTATAAAAAGCCACTAATGGGACTATTTTAGCCCTCACTAATTTTGTCTCAGCATGTTGCAGCACTCCCAAATGGGCCTCATTATGGTGCACCCATAACAGAGAAGCGGCTATAAAGGCAAGCAGAACAGATGCCAACTACATTTTGACAGTAACCCGAGCTTAATCGATGACCTATCTATTTGCTAATGAAGGCCCTGAAGGCACGGATTAACATTTCTCTGCTGTTTGTGTCATTCAGAAGACTGGATCTATGAGAAGTTGTGCAGTGAGTGTGTCCCAAATGGCACTCTGTTCCCTATATAGCGCACAACTTTTGAACAGAGCTTATGGGCCCTGGTCAAAAGTAGTGCACTCTTTAGGGAATAGGGTGACATTTTAGATGCATCCAGTATGTCAGCTGACGAGGGGCTCGTGATGCGGAGACCTTTTAATTGGAGAGGGTGTAATTATCACACAGTTTCTACGTGAGGAAGGGAATGTTGGTGTAACAATAATCAACCAAAATGCATTGTATCAGTCCCAAATGGCACACTATTCCCTATGTAGTACATTACTTGTGACCAGAGCCTGAGTGCCCTTGTCAAAAGTAGTGCACTATATAGGGAATAGGGTGCCATTTGGGACGCAACCAGTGTGTCAGGTGACTAAGGGGCTCTTGATGTGGAGACCTTTCATTGGAGAGAGGGTGTATTTATCACAGTTTCGTGTGGAAGGAATGTTCATGTAACAAAAACAGACAAAATGCATTGCTCTATTACAATCCTCTCACCTGTTTCTGCTACCTGTTTCTGTTCTATTTTTCTAGTCCTTACCGTAAAATCCATGTAAATGATGGATCTCTACAAGCTCAACATCTCAGCCAAAAGACAGATTACAGTCCCGTCTGACAGCAAAATACCTCTATGTGCTTGTTTACAATACAACTTTTAGTTCAATAAGACTGACTCCATCACGGGCAGAATACTGTGCCAGTCCCATTTTATATTGTGATAGCTTTGTGTGTTTGGGCAAAGGCACTTGCCAATTTCTGCTGCATTCTCCATTACAAGTGAGCTGGCTGAAGGTGTGGCACCCAGTCATAGGCCAGAAAGTAGACAGAAAGATTATATTGAAGGCATAATTTAGTTAATAACTGTAAAGGGTCGTAACAGTTACTCAGAGTTCCTGTATACCCCAGGGGCCGGAATAGTCACTATATACATTTTACTTATGTCTGATCTGTCTAGTCTAATCAAATTATATTCCAGATATATTGATAAACAACAAAAGTGCAAGGGCCATGCTAATTTCCAGATGGCAGAATGGAGCTGCATTATGTTCCCTGCTTTCAAGATGAAATATTTATGTTTTCTCTCTTGCAAATTACCTTATTTCCAATTCCCATGCCACAACACATAGGAGGCGGTGGTGGGGTCTAATTAGATACAGAAACATATATAATAGGATTCAACTGTGCTTTTGGGATAATTAAAGCTCTTAGGGCAAACCTGGCATGCTTTCAAGTCTTCATTAGAATAGGCAGCATCCATGGAGTATTCCCTTATGGATAAACCACATGATTTCAAGTGTGGAAAATCACATGATTGTTTTGCACATGTAACCTTTTACTTCACATGTGGTTTTGGAACACTTCACATGTGATGATATTTCACATAAAGATGTTTATTATTACTTATACAGTCATTATTATTCAACATGTCCTCACCTGGGGTTTGAAATCACAACCTCTTGGCTCACAGCATTCCAATCTTCCTGCTAAACCACCATGTCTGTGTCAATTACTGATTTCACCTGCAGTCCTACACTTTGGAATTTCAGCTTTGTATTATACACTCAAGAAAAACTATTATATTTATCATAGTCATTCAGGAGTAACATAAAAACAGAATAATATGTGCCACCAACATTAGACAACTGTATGTGTATATGTACAGTGTGTATGTACAGTTGAAGTCGGACATTTACAAACACTTAGGTTGGAGTCATTAAAACACATTTTTCAACCACTCCACAAATGTCTTGTTAACAAACTATAGTTTTGGCAAATCGGTTAGGAGATCTACTTTGTTCATGACACAAGTAATTTTTCCAACAATTGTTTACAGACAGATTATTTCACTTATTATTCACTGAATCTCAATTCCAGTGGGTCAGAAGTTTACATACACAACGTTGACTGTGCCTTTAAACAGCTTAGAAAATTCCAGAAAATGATGCCATGGCTTTAGAAGCTTCTGATAGGCTAATTGACATAATTTGAGTCAATTGGAGGTGTACCTGTGGATGTATTTCAAGGCCTACGTTCAAACTCAGTGCCTCTTTGCTTGACATCATTGGAAAATCAAAAGAAATCAGCCAATAACTCAGAAAAAAATGTGTAGACCTCCACAAGTCTGGTTCATCCTTTGGAGCAATTTCCAAATGCCTGAAGGTACCACGTTCATCTGTACAAACAATAGTACGCAAGTATAAACACCATGGGACCACGCATCCGTCATACCGCTCAGGAAGGAGACGCGTTCTGTCTCCTAGAGATGAATGTACTTTGGTGCGAAAAGTGCAAATCAATTCCAGAACAACAGCAAAGGACCTTGTGAAGATGCTGGAGGAAACAGGTACACAAGTATCTATATCAACAGTAAAACAAGTCCTATATCGACATAACCTGAAATGCCGCTCAGCAAGCAAGAAGCCACTGCTCCAAAACCGCCATATAAAAGCCAGACTACGGTTTGCAACTGCACATGGGGACAAAGATCGTACTTTTTGGAGAAATATCCTCCGGTCTAATGAAACAAAAATAGAACTGTTTGAAAAAGGGGGAGCTTGCAAGCCGAAGAACACCATCCCAACCGTGAAGCATGGGGGCAGTATCATGCTGTGGAGGTGCTTTGCTGCAGGAGGGACCGGTGCACTTCACAAAATAGATGGCATTATGAGGAAGGAAAATGATGTGGATATATTGAAGCAACATCTCAAGACATCAGTCAGGAAGTTAAAGCTTGGTCGCAAATGGGTCTTCCAAATGGACAATGACCCCAAGCATACTTCCAAAGTTGTGGTAAAATGGCTTAAGGACAACAAAGTCAAGGTATTGGAGTGGCCATCACAAAGCACTGACCTCAATCCTATAGAACATTTGTGGGCAGTACTGAAATAGCATGTGCGAGCAAGGAGGCCTACAAACCTGACTCAGTTACACCAGCTCCGTCAGAAGGAGCTGACAGAGCTGGTGCTAAACCGTGTTGTTGGAGTCCGGCATGCTAGCTGGCTGTGGCGTCTTATGACTAGGTGCTCTGGATGATTTTCACGGAAGAATACTGTACCTAGTTAGCTAGCTGAATAAACTAAGTTAGTCTATTCCTAGAAAACATTGAACCGCTGTAGTTTACAACAATTATAGTTTCTGAGGTGGAAGTTGGGAGAGTTATATTTGGGTGTTGTGGTGAGGGAGGCCCCACTCTCTCCTTTCCCAGATGTTTAGTTCATTTCATTCCGATCTCCTTTGCATTATTGTAGCCATTTTCTGCAGCCTGTCAATTATGCCTCTGTCTATCCCTGTTCTCTCCTCTCCGCACAGGCTATACAAACGCCTCACACCGCGTGGCTGCTGCCTCTCTAACCTGGTGGTCCCTGCACGCACCACCCACGTGTAGTTCCAGGTCTCAGGCAGCCTCTGGAACTGCCGTTCTGCTGCCAACAAGGCAGAGTTCATCTCAGCCTATGCTACCCTCCAGTCCCTCGACTTCTTGGCGCTGACGGAAACATGGATTACCACTGAAAACACTGCTACTCCTACTGCTCTCTCCTCGTCTGACCATGTGTTCTCGCATACCCCGAGAGCATCTGGTCAGCGGGGTGGTGGCACAGGAATCCTCATCTCTCCCAAATGGACATTCTCTATTTTTCCCCTGACCCATCTGTCTATCTCCTCATTTGAATTCCATGCTGTCACAGTCACTAGCCCATTTAAGCTTAATATCCTTGTCATCTATCGCCCTCCAGGTTCCCTTGGAGAGTTCATCAATGAGCTTGATGCCTTGATAAGTTCCTTTCCTGAGGATGGCTCACCCCTCACAGTTCTGGGGGACTTCAACCTCCCTATGTCTACCTTTGACTCATTTCTCTCTGCCTCCTTCTTTCCACTCCTCTCCTCTTTTGACGACACCCTCTCACCACCCCCCCTACTCACAAGGCAGGCAATACGCTTGACCTCATCTTTACTAGATGCTGTTTTTCTACTAATCTCACTGCAACTCCCCTCCATGTCTCCGACCACTACTTTGTATCCTTTTCTCTCTCGCTCTCCTCCAACACTACTCACTCTGCCCCTACTCAGATGGTAATGCGCCGTCGCAAACTTCGCTCTCTCTCTCCCGCTACTCTCTACTCTTCCATCCTATCATCTCTTCCCTCTGCTCAATCCTTCTCCCTCCAATCTCCTGATTCTGCCTCCTCAACCCTCCTCTCCTCCCTTTCTGCATCCTTTGACTCTCTATGTCCCCTATCCTCCCGCCCGGCTCGGTCCTCCCCTCCAGCTCCGTGGCTTGATGACTCATTGCGAGCTCACAGAACAGGGCTCCGGGCAGCCGAGCGGAAATGGAGGAAAACTAGACTCCCTGCGGACCTGGCATCTTTTCACTCCCTCCTCTCTACATTTTCTTCATATGTTTCTGCTGCTAAGGCCACTTTCTACCACTCAAAATTCCAATTATATACCTCTAACCCTAGGAAGCTCTTTGCCACCTTCTCATCCCTGCTGAATCCTCCTCCCCCTCCCCCTCCCCACCCTCCTCCCTCTCTGTGGATGACTTCGTCAACCATTTTGAAAAGAAGGTTGACGACATCCGATCCTCGTTTGTTAAGTCAAATGACACTGCTGGTCCTGCTCACACTGCCCTACCCTATGCTTTGACTTCATTCTCCCCTCTCTCTCCAGATAAAATCTTGCGACTTGTGATGGCCGTCCGCCCAACAACCTGCCCGCTTGACCCTATCCCCTCCTCTCTTCTCCAGACCATCTCCGGTGACCTTCTCCCTTACCTCACCTCGCTGATCAACTCATCCTTGACCGCTGGCTATGTCCCTTCCGTCTTCAAGAGAGCGAGAGTTGCACCCCTTCTCAAAAAACCAACACTCGATCCCTCTGATGTCAACAACTACAGACCAGTATCCCTTCTTTCTTTTCTCTCCAAAACTATTGAGAATGCCGTCTTTAACCAACTCTCTTGCTATCTCTCTCAGAATGACCTTCTTGATCCAAACCAGTCAGGTTTCAAGACTGGTCATTCAACTGAGACTGCTCTTCTCTGTGTCACGGAGGCTCTCCGCACTGCTAAAGATAACTCTCTCTCCTCTGCTCTTGTCCTTCTAGACCTGTCTGCTGCCTTTGATACTGTGAACCATCAGATCCTCCTCTCCACCCTCTCCGAGCTGGGCATCTCCGGCGCGGCTCACTCTTGGATTGCGTCCTACCTGACCGGTCGCTCCTACCAAGTGGCGTGGCGAGAAGCTGTCTCCGCACCACGTGCTCTCACCACTGGTGTCCCCAGGGCTCAGTTCTAGGCCCTCTCCTATTCTCGCTATACACCAAGTCACTTGGCTCTGTCATATCCTCACATGGCCTCTCCTATCATTGCTACGCAGACGACACACAACTAATCTTCTCCTTTCCCCCCTTCTGATAACCAGGTGGCGAATCGCATCTCTGCATGTCTGGCAGACATATCAGTATGGATGACGGATCACCACCTCAAGCTGAACCTTGGCAAGACGGAGCTGATCTTCCTCCCGGGGAAGGACTGCCCGTTCCATGATCTCGCCATCACGGTTGACAACTCCGTTGTGTCCTCCTCCCAGAGTGCGAAGAGCCTTGGCGTGACCCTGAACAACACCCTGTCGTTCTCCGCTAACATCAAGGCGGTGACCCGATCCTGTAGGTTCATGCTCTACAACATTCGGAGAGTACGACCCTGCCTTACACAGGAAGCGGCACAGGTCCTAATCCAGGCACTTGTCATCTCCCGTCTGGATTACTGCAACTCGCTGTTGGCTGGGCTCCCTGCCTGTGCCATTAAACCCCTACAACTCATCCAGAATGCCGCAGCCTGTCTGGTGTTCAACCTTCCCAAGTTCTCTCACGTCACCCCGCTCCTCCGAACACTACACTGGCTTCCAGTTGAAGCTCGCATCTGCTACAAGACCATGGTGCTTGCCTATGGAGCTGTGAGGGGAACGGCACCTCCGTACCTTCAGGCTCTGATCAGTCCCTACACCCAAACGAGGGCATTGCGTTCATCCACCTCTGGCCTGCTGGCTCCCCTACCTCTGCTGAAGCACAGTTCCCGCTCAGCCCAGTCAAAACTGTTCGCTGCTCTGGCACCCCAATGGTGGAACAAGCTCCCTCACGACGCCAGGACAGCGGAGTCACTCACCACCTTCCGGAGACATTTGAAACCCCACCTCTTTAAGGAACACCTGGGATAGGATAAAGTAACCCTTCTAACCCCCCAAAAAAAAAAATAATAATAAATAAATATATATATATATATAAAAAAAAAAAAGGAAAAAACAGACAATAAAAAAAAAAAAAAAAAAGGTAAAGTGGTTATCCCACTGGCTATAAGGTGAATGCACCAATTTGTAAGTCGCTCTGGATAAGAGCGTCTGCTAAATGACGTAAATGTAAACGTAAATGTAAAGGAATTTGCCTAAATTCACCCAATTTATTGTGGGAAGCTTGTGGAAGGCTCCCCAAAACGTTTGACCTAAGTTAAGCAATTTAAAGGCAATGCTACCAAATACTAATTGAGTGTATGTAAACTTCTGACCCACTGGGAATGTGATGAAAGAAATAAAAGCTGAAATAAATCATTCTCTCTAATAGTATTCTGACATTTCACATTCTTAAAATAAAGTGGTGATCCTAACTGACCTAAAACAGGGAAGTTTTACTAGGATTAAATGTCAGGAATTGTGAAAAACTGAGTTTAAATGTATTTGGCTAAGGTGTATGAAAACTTCAGACTTCAACTGTATGTATGTATGTCATTCTGTATGTATGTATGTATATTAGTTTACTGCTCTAGGGATATAATTATTGTTTGGATAACCTTATTTACTATTATTCATTGATTTTTACCTTACATCTTTTCACTCTTTACGCAATGCGCAATGCAGAGAACACCGGAAGAAGAATTATCATTTAATTACCACAGTGAATTATTGTAATGTTTGTTTATGTGTCAATTAATCCCATAAGGGATGGGTTGCCAATTGGTGATTTGACACAAAAATAAAATGTAATTCATTCATTCATTCACTATACAGAAAACCATCAAATTGCTGAGATAAGTAAATTAAATCAATGATGAGAGAATAGTCAGATTAACTGATAACTAAAATAGCAGTGCAGATGGCAGTTTTTTGCTTAGTGCAGAGATGTATTATAGGTAATGAATATGTAGGGGACTTCTGAGAACAGTACACACTTTGTGGCACAGCAGAAAGATCAGCGTTAGCCAGAGGTTGTGAGTTCAAATCCCAGGTTGGGTTATATTGAAAAGTCAGTACTAAGTGATCATGTCAAATATTGTCAATGACTAATTATAGTTTTTTAAAACATATTTTAGCTGAACAGCGTACCACTTACCTTACAATCCCTATACCATTCCATTACTTCCCTTACAAAACAAAACATGAAATCTGCATGTGAAATAAGTGTTTTCACATGTTGAGCTGAAATGTTCACATGAAAACTAGTATCCTGAGTGGCACAGTGGTCTAAGGTACTGCATCGCAGTGCTAGCTGTGCCACTAGAGATCCTGGTTAAATCCAGGCTCTGTCGCAGCTGGCCGCGACCGGGAGACTCATGGGCGGCGCACAGTTGTCCAGGGTAGGGGAGGGAATGGCCGGCAGGGATGTAGCTCAGTTGATAGAGAATGGTGTTTGCAACACCAGGGTTGTGGGTTCGATTCCCATGGGGGACCAGTATTACAAAAAAATATATGTATTCACTAACTGTAAGTCGCTCTGGATAAGAGCGTCTGCTAAATTACTAAAATGTAAAACAAGACACGTGAGGTCAGTTGTTCACATGTGAAACCATATGTTCACATGTATTCAATATAGAGTTCACATGTTTACACCACCTTTTCACATGTGAGGAGAATAACGTTTCAGATGTGGAATTTGCAGTTTCATATGTGAAAATCAAATGTGCACTTTCTTTCACATGTGAAAATCAAACTCACATGTGGAACTGCATTTTCACATGTGAAAAACTATCACGTGAAAATATAATTTTTACTTTCACATGTGAAAACCTTTTGTATCCCCAGATTTATTTCACATGAGATCATGTGCTCAAATGTTTTCACATGTGTAGTTTCATGTTATCACATGTTGTCACATTAACTTCCCATAAGATTACATTTTAGTCATTTAGCAGACGCTCTTATCCAGAGCGACTTACAGGAGCAATTAGGGTTAAGTGCCTTGCTTAAGGGCACATCAGCAGATTTTTCACCTAGTCGGCTCGGGATTAGAAACAGCGACCTTTCGGTTACTGGCACAACGCTCTTACCCACTAAGCTACCTGCCGCCCCAATACATTTTTTTTTGTGACATTTTTAGCAGACCCTCTTATCCAGAGCGACTTACATGAGCAATTAGGGTTAAGTGCCTTGCTCAAGGGCACATCAACAGATTTTTCACCTAGTCGTCTCAGGGATTAGAACCAGCGACCTTTCGGTTGCTGGCACAACGCTCTTAACCACTAAGCTACCTGCCGTGAAATGTGATCACGTGAAATTCATGTGGTTTTTCCATAAGGGTTTTTCTTTTCAATGCTATGCATTGTGGTGTTTCCATGGAATTTAAAAAACGAGGTGACTCAGGACAGCTAGGCCTCTCATGCCACTCGTAGAGAGACGGCAGTGTTTTCAAAGCAAGGGTTTACAAGTGAAGGTAATTAACCTGCTGTATATTGTACCATTCAATGCCAAGCTTCACAAGTTTCACAATGCCAAGTAAAAACCAAAGCTCTTAATGTTAGAGCTAGTGAATGACGACAAGGCAGATTCTTTAATGTTATGTCTAAATTTAGGAATGCAATTGTCATCCATTGAGTTTCACCAAAGTCTACTCATGTTGGTGTCAGAACACAGCATGTTGGGGAGGAATAGCATTTTTAACAAGGCCATCACCTTGATATAACTGAAGCCTATTACCATCCAGATGCACAGGCCAACACAACTGTTTTAGTCGTTTGAAATAAAATGCCCCTGTATACTGATAGTGTACAGTAGAATATACCAATATATTCTGATATGCGTATTTGAAATTATGCATTGTAAACTCAGTTTGTTAAGCACAAGTTAGTTCAGTGCCTTTAAAGATGTTGTAGCTCTGAATACAAGCTGTGATAAATAGTACTTAATCATATGGAAACTCAAATAATTTTACTTGCAAGACTTGGGTTTTGATTTATGCCTTTATACTGTATATCCTTGCTAATTAAAATAATCCAACAGGCACCATTTGCAAAGCCCTGCCTGCACTTCATTACATGGCATTGTAAATTATTAACATCTTATGTGAGATTTAATGATAATCTTGATTACAAAGACGGTCCTTCCCTTACAGTTGACTGCACTGTCAACAAATTGAGCTATTGCCAGAGACATGCTAGGTGGCAATACACCCCCACTGGAAGATTAAAGGTTACAGGCCTACTGTAGCACAGATGGCTTTCCAATGGAATACATTGACACATTGCTCACAGTCGTGTCCCCACTGGTATGTGCTCCCAAACATTTGACTGAGAATGTGCTACTGGTCATGGGGAGATAGGGGACATCTCGGACATTCACTAAAGCCATCACTGACAGCTGGCTCTAATAAAGTTATGTGTGCCACAATGATTCTCCATGGTAACCATTGTTCTCTAACATGCTATTTTGTCCTGGTCTAAGTGGAAAATAATGGAGTTCCAGCATGCTTCAAGCATAGATATACTTGAATGACATGTCACACTCCCCTTAAATATGGTAGTGCACTTCAATTTTACAAAGGATCTTTCAAACAGTCACTTGTTGCAGTTTTAGTGTATTATCCCTGGGAGCAGATTCTAGAAGTATACCATCGCATGTCTACTAGTATGACTAGACAGGGACAGCCTTTACAAGAGATCATCTCTGATCCTCTGTGTTTTAATAGTTAATAAAGACATCAATGGTTTGGTCAGTGGGCATGCACTATTTGACAATCACTATGATATCCAATATAAAATAAAAAGGTTACTTGAAGTGGAATGCTTTTCAAATCATTAAACTTTCTGTAATTGACATTTAATAATTTTCCTGGAAAATATAGATGTACTCAGAAAGTATCAGTAGGTAGTTATTAAACTAATGCTTTGTATTAGTAAAGTAATTAAAGTACATTATCTTGGTTGGTGGTCTTCGCTGCTTCACACATCGAATAACATATGTATGTCCATCTCTCTTCAGAATTAATTCAATATGGGGGCCCACTAATGGATATAATAATTTCATATTGTCTTAAAGAAAAAACTATTTAATTTATGGAATTTGAAATTAATGAATTTCTAACAAAAATCACTAATAAACAGGCTGCAGATAAGCCACTCTGTTATGGTGAACGTGACCTCACCTGAACTTTATTCAGCCGCATATGTTTGTTGTTTGTAGTTGTGTTGTTGTCCATGCTTGTTATTCTTTCACTTATTTGTATAATGATCACAGAGGATATTCAATGTGTCATCCACACACACAAATCATACACTATGCATCCCAAATAGCATTGTTTTCCCTATATAGTGCAATATGGGCCATGTTCACATTTAGTACATTATATAGGGAATAGGGTGCCATTTGGGACGCATTTACAAGACGTATAAGATGCCAAATAACAACTAATGTGACACAAAATAATGGGGTCAATTCAAAAACTCCATAAAGCTAATTCAAGGTATTTTTCCAAGTAAGACTTCATACAGTGGGGAAAAAAAGTATTTAGTCAGCCACCAATTGTGCAAGTTCTCCCACTTAAAAAGATGAGAGAGGGCTGTAATTTTCATTATAGGTACACGTCAACTATGACAGACAAAATGAGTTTTTTTTTTCTCCAGAAAATCACATTGTAGGATTTTTAATGAATTTATTTGCAAATTATGGTGGAAAATAAGTATTTGGTCAATAACAAAAGTTTCTCAATACTTTGTTATATAGCCTTTGTTGGCAATGACACAGGTCAAACGTTTTCTGTAAGTCTTCACAAGGTTTTCACACACTGTTGCTGGTATTTTGGTCCATTCCTCCATGCAGATCTCCTCTAGAGCAGTGATGTTTTGGGGCTGTTGCTGGGCAACACAGACTTTCAACTCCCTCCAAAGATTTTTTATGGGGTTGAGATCTGGAGACTGGCTAGGCCACTCCAGGACCTTGAAATGCTTCTTACGAAGCCACTCCTTCGTTGCCCGGGCGGTGTGTTTGGGATCATTGTCATGCTGAAAGACCAGCCACGTTTCATTTTCAATGCCCTTGCTGATGGAAGGAGGTTTTCACTCAAAATCTCACGATACATGGCCCCATTCATTCGTTCCTTTACACGGATCAGTCGTCCTGGTCCCTTTGCAGAAAAACAGCCCCAAAGCATGATGTTTCCACCCCCATGCTTCAGAGTAGGTATGGTGTTCTTTGGATGCAACTCAGCATTCTTTGTCCTCCAAACACAACGAGTTGAGTTTTTACCAAAAAGTTATATTTTGGTTTCATCTGACCATATGACATTCTCCCAATCCTCTTCTGGATCATCCAAATGCACTCTAGCAAACTTCAGATGGGCCTGGACATGTACTGGCTTAAGCAGAGGGACACGTCTGGCACTGCAGGATTTGAGTCCCTGGCGGCGTAGTGTGTTACTGATGGTAGGCTTTGTTACTTTGGTCCTAGCTCTCTGCAGGTCATTCACTAGGTCCCCCCGTGTGGTTCTGGGATTTTTGCTCACCGTTCTTGTGATCACTTTGACCCCACGGGGTGAGATCTTGCGTGGAGCCCCAGATCGAGGGAGATTATCAGTGGTCTTGTATGTCTTCCATTTCCTAATAATTGCTCCCACAGTTGATTTCTTCAAACCAAGCTGCTTACCTATTGCAGATTCAGTCTTCCCAGCCTGGTGCAGGTCTACAATTTTGTTTCTGGTGTCCTTTAACAGCTCTTTGGTCTTGGCCATAGTGGAGTTTGGAGTGTGACTGTTTGAGGTTGTGGACAGGTGTCTTTTATACTGATAACAAGTTCAAACAGGTGCCATTAATACAGGTAACGAGTGGAGGACAGAGGAGCCTCTTAAAGAAGAAGTTACAGGTCTGTGAGAGCCAGAAATCGTGCTTGTTTGTAGGTGACCAAATACTTATTTTCCACCATAATTTGCAAATATATTCATTAAAAATCCTACAATGTGATTTTCTGGATTTTTTTTTCTAATTTTGTCTGTCATAGTTGACGTGTACCTATGATGAAAATTACAGGCCTCTCTCATCTTTTTAAGTGGGAGAACTTGCACAATTGGTGGCTGACTAAATACTTTTTTCCCCCACTGTACTTTAGTTGGGCATTATTCCTCCAAACTGTACCACGGCTCAATAAGCTAAGTAAATACAACAATGTTGCTGGTAAACTGCCACAATGTCTTTAGCTCTACCTTGAAGCACTACCATGTCATGTAATGTTTAGCTTTGCTAAAATGTTTTGTTGTCATAACATTATTCACTCTGGTGACATTTCAAAACCTTAAAATATTCATATTTTTTAAAGTTGTTTCATATTTGTGCCAAAAGGGTTGGGCTGGAGAGTGGATGGTATTTTACTAAAGTACAGTATGTATGTATCATTAATTATTGTGACCGGTGTGACATGACAACAATGAAGGCATTAAATATAACTATATAACTGGAATGCTTTATTTGAGTGCACAAACACAATTACATTTGTTATGTTCTTTTATCATACTTAGCAGGGAGTATTCACAGGCACCTTTTTTTAGATTCCCAACAATTTCACTTTGACATCAGATAAGGGTAAACAAGCCTCATTAGCATCAGTCTAATTAGATCGCTGCCATGACTCTGTAATTAGTACACACAGAAGAAGTATTTCTCAGATCTCATCTTACATCAAAAGGAAATATCTCTCTCTCAATTAGAATTCTAGAATCCTGTGTGATTTTCTCCCCTTTGTTTACCTTCTCCAAAAAAAGATTGCAGTTTTGAAACTGCAGTAAATATGCAGTAACTGCAGTCGACTGTGGTATTTTGAACACAGTAATTGCAGAATAACTGCAGTGTACTGCAGTTGAACTGCAGTTATATTGCACTGTAACTGCAGTTACACTGCACAATTACTGTAGTAAAAAAAAAGTGTTATTTTGGAAGCATTATTTGCAGCATAATGCAGTTAAACTGCACTTTGACTGCAATCTTCTTTTTGTAAGGTTAACTATATGTGTGGTTGTTATAGTTTCAACAGGGTTAGTAAGTTAGTTAGGGTTATCATTGTGATATCAGCCATTATGGCTAGTGTTAGTTTGCTTACTGTGAAGCATCTTTGGGTTTTAGAAAAGGGCTACATAAGACCTATGTATAATTTCATTATTAGTTATTATGTGTTAGGCCAGCTAATATTTCTGTTTAGGTTGTCTGTGCAAATCAACCCTTGGTGAAGTGAGCTTAAGCCCCATATATATCAGCAATCGTGTCATACATGCAAAACATATACACTGCTCAAAAAATTAAAGGGAACACTTAAACAACACAATGTAACTCCAAGTCAATCACACTTCTGTGAAATCAAACTGTACACTTAGGAAGCAACACTGATTGACAATAAATTGCACATGCTGTTGTGCAAATGGAATAGACAACAGGTGGAAATTATAGGCAATTAGCAAGACACCCCCAATAAAGGACTGGTTTTGCAGGTGGTGACCACAGACCACTTCTCAGTTTCTATGCTTCCTGGCTGATGTTTTGGTCACTTTTGAATGCTAGCGGTGCTTTCACTCTAGTGGTAGCATGAGACGGAGTCTACAACCGACACAAGTGGCTCAGGTAGTGCAGCTCATCCAGTATGGCACATCAATGCGAGCTGTGGCAAGAAGGTTTGCTGTGTCTGTCAGCGTAGTGTCCAGAGCATGGAGGCGCTTCCAGGAGACAGGCCAGTACATCAGGAGACGTGGAGGAGGCCATAGGAGGGCAACAACCCAGCAGCAGGACTGCTACCTCCGCCTTTGTGCAAGGAGGAGCAGGAGGAGCACTGCCAGAGCCCTGCAAAATGACCTCCAGCAGGCCACAAATGTGCATGTGTCTGCTCAAACGGTCAGAAACAGACTCCATGAGAGTGGTATGAGGGCCCAACGTCCACAGGTGGGGGTTGTGCTTACAGCCCAACACCGTGCAGGACGTTTGGCATTTGCCAGAGAACACCAAGATTGGCAAATTCGCCACTGGCGCCCTGTGCTCTTTACAGATGAAAGCAGGTTCACACTGAGCACGTGACAGACGTGACAGAGTCTGGAGACACCGTGGAGAACGTTCTGCTGCCTGCAACATCCTCCAGCATGACCGGTTTGGCGGTGGGTCAGTCATGGTGTGGGGAGGCATTTCTTTGGGGGGCCGCACAGCCCTCCATGTGCTCGCCAGAGGTAGCCTGACTGCCATTAGGTACAGAGATGAGATCCTCAGACCCCTTGTGAGACCATATGCTGGTGCGGTTGGCCCTGGGTTCCTCCTAATGCAAGACAATGCTAGACCTCATGTGGCTGGAGTGTGTCAGCAGTTCCTGCAAGAGGAAGGCATTGATGCTATGGACTGGCCCGCCCGTTCCCCAGACCTGATTCCAATTGAGCACATCTGGGAAATCATGTATCGCTCCATCCACCAACGCCACGTTGCACCACAGACTGTCCAGGAGTTGGCGGATGCTTTAGTCCAGGTCTGGGAGGAGATCCCTCAGGAGACCATCCGCCACCTCATCAGGAGCATGCCCAGGCGTTGTAGGGAGGTCATACAGGCACGTGGAGGCCACACACACTACTGAGCCTCATTTTGACTTGTTTTAAGGACATTACATCAAAGTTGGATCAGCCTGTAGTGTGGTTTTCCACTTTAATTTTGAGAGTGACTCCAAATCCAGACCTCCATGGGTTGATACATTTGATTTCCATTGATACTTTTTGTGTGATTTTGTTGTCAGCACATTCAACTATGTAAAGAAAAAAGTATTTCATAAGATTATTTCATTCATTCAGATCTAGGATGTGTTATTTTAGTGTTCCCTTTATTTCTTTGAGCAGTGTATATATATTTCTTATTTGGGTGACACTTTACAATAAGATAACCTTTATTAAAGGTACCTGAATGTAAAGTGTTACCCTATTTGGGACATGTAAATGAGACCAATTTAGAAGCATATCCATCTTCAGAGAAGGATGAGAGTCATGGGGCTAGAAAACCAGTCAATTGTCTTAATAAAATGGAATCGTGAGTAAGTGGAAGAACCAAGTCCCGTGTAGCTCAGTTGGTAGAGCATGGCGCTTGCAACGCCAGGGTTGTGGGTTTGATTCCCACGGGTGGGCAGTATGGAAATGTATGCACTCACTAACTGTAAGTCGTTCTGGATAAGAGCGTCTGCTAAATGACTAAAATGTGTGTATGTATTTGGTTGCTGTCATCCTTGTAGTGGTAGATTAGCCTGCCCATGGCTACTTGAAACACAGGAGAAGTGGGCTTTTGAGTGGTGTAGCCTACATCATGTTGACTGGAACCCCTGTGCTACTCTTTATATCCCAGACAACAAGGAACATACAGGTAACTGCCAAAATAAAGTAAACACCAACATAAAGTGTCTTAATAGGGCATTGGGCCACCATGAGCCGGCAGAACAGCTTCAATGCGCCTTAGCAGAGATTTTACAAATTTTTGGAACTATATTGGAGGGATGCAACACCATTCTTCCACAAGAAATTCCATAATTTGGTGTTCTATTGATGGTGGTGGAAAAAGCTGTCTCAGGCACTGCTCCAGGAGTGAGATCTGACACATGCACGTACACACACATGCACTTTAAACCCCCTATTCTCCTTTAATTAACTCAGGAACCACACCTGTGTGGAAGCACCTGCATTCAATATACTTTGTATCCCTCATTTATCCCAGTGTTTCATTTATTTTGTCAGGTACCTGTATATTCCCCTGAGGCTGGGAAGACTCAAACCTCCCAAAATATGCAGCTCAGAGCAACATAATAATAGAAAATGATGTAAATTAATATTCCTCACACTCTTAGAAAAAAGGTGCGAAGTAGAAATATATAGGGTTCTTCGGTTTTTCCCAATAGGGGAACCCTTTTTGGTGCTCTATGTAGGGTCCTGTATATGGTTCTACAGTACCTAGAACCCTCTATGAAGGGTTCTGCCTAGAACCCTCTATGAAGGGTTCTAACAATAACTATTTTAACATCTAAAGGTTCTTCCTAGAACCCTCTATTAATGGTTCCACCAGCCTTATTAGCCTTTAACTCTTTGACGCATATTTGTGATCATTGTTGAGTGGTGCCTGCAGCGTGCCATCGCAAATATGTGATTGGAACAGTAACAACAGAACATATGATGCAACAAATGCGTCTAAACAGCATTGTTGTCTGAAAAGCATCTAAACAATGTTTTGTACTGATGGGAAATAAAGGTCTTCCCAACTTTATTCCTCAATTTCACCTTTTATTGTAAAAGATAAATGTGAACTTCATCATCCAAGCATCACATGGAACACATCCACAGCCAAACTCATTCCATAAACCAGTCTAAATAGCAGGTTGCGCTGAACAAAAAACAAAACATAAGTTAGCGACCTAACAACTAGACTTGTTTACAAGTTTACAATACAACTTGCTAGAAAATAATTTGAAATTGACAAATTGAAACATAGCGTACAGATAATTAGCAGGCAGCGTGCCTTGGTTTGAGGGCAGCGTGGGGAACTGTCTTGTTGCTTAACAATCACATTTTGGAACAGTGAGAAATTCTGACATCACGCGCAGAAAATAACTCACGCTGGGGCGACCGTTAGAGATATTTGTAACTCACACGTGAAAATGTAAAAATGAAATTCTTTATGACACAAATATATATATATATATATATATATTGATGGGTTCTGACTTCTAACATACGATTGTTTCCTCCAGCATCTTCACAAGGTCCTTTGCTGTTGTTCTGGGATTGATTTGCACTTTTTGCACCAAAGTGCGTTCATCTCTAGGAGACAGAACGCATCTCCTTCCTGAGCGTTGTGATGGCTGCGTGGTCCCATGGTGTTTATACTTGCGTACTATTGTTTGTACAGATGAACGTAGTACCTTCAGGTGTTTGGAAATTGCTCCCAAGGGTGAACTAGACTTGTGGAGGTCTACAATTTTTCTTCTGAGGTCTTGGCTGATTTATTTAGATTTTCCCATGATGTCAAGCAAAGAGGCACTGAATTTGAAGGTAGGCCTTGAAATACATCCAAAGGTACACCTCCAATTGATTTAAATGATGTCAATTAGCCTATCAGAAGCTTCTAAAGCCATGACATCATTTTCTGGAATTTCCCAAGCTTTTTAAAGGCACAGTCAACTTAGTGTATGTAAACTTCTGACCCACTGGAATTTTGATACACTGAATTTTAAGTGAAATAATCTGTCTGTAATCAATTGTTGGAAAAATTACTTGTCATGTACAAAGTAGATGTCCTAACCGACTTGCCAAAACTATAGTTTGTTAACAAGAAATTTGTGGAGTGGTTGAAAAACAAGTTTTAATGACTCCAACCTAAGTGTATCTAAACTTCCGACTTCAACTGTATGTCCACAGTAAAATGAGTCCTATATGGACATAACCTGAAAGGCCGCTCAGCAATGAAGAAGCCACTGCTCCAAAACCGCCATAAAAAAGCCAGACTACGGTTTGCAACTGCACATGGGGACAAAGATCATACTTTTTGGAGAAATGTCCTCTGGTCTGATGAAACAAAAATAGAAATCTTTGCCCATAATGAACATCGTTATGTTTGGAGGAAAAAGGGGGTTGCTTGCAAGCCGAAGAACACCATCCCAACCGTGAAGCACGGGGGTGGCAGCATCATGCTGTGGGGGAGCTTTGCTGCAGGAGGGACTTGTGCACTTCACAAAATAGATGGCATCATGAGGAAGGAAAATTATGTGGATATATTGAAGCAACATCTCAAGACATCAGTCAGGAAGTTAAAGCTTGGTTGCAAATGGGTCTTCCAAATGGACAATGACCCCAAGCATACTTCCAAAGTTGTGGCAAAATGGCATAAGGACAACAAAAGTCAAGGTATTGGAATGGCCATCACAAACCCCTGACCTCAATCCTATAGGAAATTTGTGGGCAGTACTGAGAAAGCGTGTGCGAGCAAGGAGGCCTACAAACCTGAGTCAGCTACACCAGCTCTGTTAGGAGGAATGGGCCAAAATTCACCCAACTTATTGTGGGAAGCTTGTGGAAGGCTACCCGAAACGTTTGACCCAAGTTAAACAATTTAAAGGCAATGCTACCAAATACTAATTGAGTGTATGTAAACTTCTGACCCACTGGAAATGTGATTAAATAAATAAAAGCTGAAATAAATCAATCATTCTCTCTACTATTATTCTGACATTTCACATTCTTAAAATAAAGTGGTGATCCTAACTGACCTAAGACAGAAATGTCCTTGTTTTCAATGTTTTTTTTTTTTGTCCATTAAAATAACATCAAATTGATCAGAAATACAGTGTAGACATTGTTAATGTTGTAAATGGTTATTGTAGCTGGAAACGGCTGATTTTTAATGTAATATCTACATAGGCATACAGAGGCCCATTATCAGCAACCATCAGTCCTGTGTTCCAATGGCACGTTGTGTTTGATAATCCAAGTTTATCATTTTAAAAGGCTAATTGATCATTAGAAAATCCTTTTGCAATTATGTTAACACAGCTGAAAACGGTTGTGCTAATTAAAGAAACAATAAAACTGGCCTTCTTGAGACCAGTTGAGTATCTCGAGCATCTGCAATTGTGAGTTCGATTACAGGCTCAAAATGGCCAGAAACAAAGAACTTTCTTCTGACACTCATCAGTCTATTCTTGTTCTGAGAAATGAAGGCTATTCCATGCGAGACATTGCCAAGAAACTGAAGATCCCGTGCAACGCTGTGTACTACTCCCTTCACAGAAGAGCGCAAACTGGCTCTAACCAGAATAGAAAGAGGAGTGTGGGGCCTCAGTGCACAACTGAGCAAGATGACAACAACATTAGAGTGTCTAGTTTGAGAAACAGACGCCTCACAGGTTCTCAACTGGCAGCTTCATTAAATAGTACCCGCAAAACACCAGTCTCAACGTCAACAGTGAAGAGGCGACTCCGTTATGCTGACCTTCTAGGCAGAGTTGCAAATACAAAGCCATATACATTGGGGGAAAAAGTATTTAGTCAGCCACCAATTGTGCATGTTCTCCCACTTAAAAAGATGAGAGTGGCCTGTAATTTTCATCATAGGTACACGTCAACTATGACAGACAAAATGAGAATTTTTTTTCCAGTAAATGACATTGTAGGATTTTTAATGAATTTATTTGCAAATGATGGTGGAAAATAAGTATTTGGTCAATAACAAAAGTTTCTCAATACTTTGTTATATACCCTTTGTTGGCAATGACACAGGTCAAACGTTTTCTGTAAGTCTTCACAAGGTTTTCACACACTGTTGCTGGTATTTTGGCCAATTCCTCCATGCAGATCTCCTCTAGAGCAGTGATGTTTTGGGGCTGTCGCTGGGCAACACAGACTTTCAACTCCCTCCAAAGATTTTCTATGGGTTTGAGATCTGGAGACTGGCTAGGCCACTCCAGGACCTTGAAATGCTTCTTACGAATCCACTCCTTCGTTGCCCGGGCGGTGTGTTTGGGATCATTGTCATGCTGAAAGACCCAGCCACGTTTCATCTTCAATGCCCTTGCTGATGGAAGGAGGTTTTCACTCAAAATCTCACGATACATGGCCCCATTCATTCTTTCCTTTACAAAGATCAGTCGTCCTGGTCCCTTTGCAGAAAAATAGCCCCAAAGCATGATGTTTCTACTCCAATGCTTCACAGTAGGTATGGTGTTCTTTGGATGCAACTCAGCATTCTTTGTCCTCCAAACACGACGAGTTGGACATGTCTGACACTGCAGGATTTGAGTCCCTGGCGGCGTAGTGTGTTACTGATGGTAGGCTTTGTTACTTTGGTCCCAGCTCTCTGCAGGTCATTCACTAGCTCCCCTCGTGTGGTTCTGGGATTATTGCTCACCGTTCTTGTGATCATTTTGACCCCACGGGGTGAGATCTTGCGTGGAGCCCCTGATCGAGGGAGATTATCAGTGGTCTTGTATGTCATCCATTTCCTAATAATTGCTCCCACAGTTGATTTCTTCAAACCAAGCTGCTTACCTATTGCAGATTCAGTCTTCCCAGCCTGGTGCAGGTCTACAATTTTGTTTCTGGTGTCCTTTGACAGCTCTTTGGTCTTGGCCATAGTGCAGTTTGGAGTGTGACTGTTTGAGGTTGTGGACAGGTGTCTTTTATACTGATAACAAATTCAAACAGGTGCCATTAATACAGGTAACAAGTGGAGGACAGAGGAGCCTCTTAAAGAAGAAGTTACAGGTCTGTGAGAGCCAGAAATCGTGCTTGTTTGTAGGTGACCAAATACTTATTTTCCACCAAAATTTGCTAATAAATTCATTAAAAATCCTACAATGTGGTTTCTGGAGAAAAAAAATATATATTTTGTCTGTCATAGTTGACGTGTACCTATGATGAAAATTACAGGACTCTCTCATCTTTTTAAGTGGGAGAACTTGCACAATTGGTGGCTGACTAAATACTTTTTTTCCCCACTGTATCAGACTGGCCAATAAACATCAAATATTAAGATGGGCTGTTGAGATATGGCTTTTTCTTTGCAAGTATATATGTAGGCCTCCTGTAGCTCAGTTGGTAGAGCATGACGCTTGCAAAGCCAGGGTTGTGGGTTCGATTCCCACGGGGGGGGCAGTATGAAAAATGAATGCACTCACTAACTGTAAGTTGCTCTGGATAAGAGCGTCTGTTAAATGACAAAACATTTACGTATGTATAGGGCCTAGTTATGCCCTGACACAGTGTTGTTAGGAAACCCCTGTTTTACAGGCCACATCAGGCCTGCAAATCAGATTGTGCTGGTTTGCAAAGTGATGTGTTGTTCCTATTAGAATCCAGCCAGAGTTAAGATATGCCACAAGTGGAATTTTGTTATCACCCGCAACCTGCATTCAGAATGACTGCCAGGGTAGGGCAAATTTAACACTGAGACAACTCAATGATCTAAACTGGAACAACCATCTCAGTAATGGGTGCAATAAGTCCAACTACTAACAGATTGATTTGTAAAAATGTATTTATGTATCTTTATGTAGCATAAAATTAATCAACCAAACAATGTACAGTACATGCAAAAACACATTAAAACAAACAATTCTGTAAATCACCCTGCAATAGAACATGCTGGGAAAATGATACAGTGGGAAAAAATGTATTTAGTCAGCCACCAATTGTGCAAGTTCTCCCACTTAAAAAGATGAGAGAGGCCTGTAATTTTCATCATAGGTACACGTCAACTATGACAGACAAAATGAGAAAAAAAATCCAGAAAATCACATTGTAGGATTTTTTATGAATTTATTTGCAAATGATGGTGGAAAATAAGTATTTGGTCAATAACAAAAGTTTCTCAATACTTTGTTATATACCCTTTGTTGGCAGTGACACAGGTCAAACGTTTTCCGTAAGTCTTCACAAGGTTTTCACACACTGTTGCTGGTATTTTGGCCCATTCCTCCATGCAGATCTCCTCTAGAGCAGTGATGTTTTGTGGCTGTCGCTGGGCAACACGGACTTTCAACTCCCTCCAAAGATGTTCTATGGGGTTGAGATCTGGAGACTGGCTAGGCCACTCCAGGACCTTGAAATGCTTCTTACGAAGCCACTCCTTCGTTGCCCGGGTGGTGTGTTTGGGATCATTGTCACGCTGAAAGACCCAGCCACGTTTCATCTTCATTGCCCTTGCTGATGGAAGGAGGTTTTCATTCAAAATCTCACGATACATGGCCCCATTCATTCTTTCCTTTACACGGATCAGTCGTCCTGGTCCCTTTGCAGAAAAACAGCCCCAAAGCATGATGTTTCCACCCCCATGCTTCACAGTAGGTATGGTGTTCTTTGGATGCAACTCAGCATTCTTTGTCCTCCAAAAGCGACGAGTTGGGTTTTTACCAAAAAGTTATATTTTGGTTTCATCTGACCATATGACATTCTCCCAATCCTCTTCTGGATCATCCAAAGGCACTTTAGCAAACTTCAGACGGGCCTGGACATGTACTGGCTTAAGCAGGGGGACACGTCTGGCACTGCAGGATTTGAGTCCCTGGCGGCGTAGTGTGTTACTGATGGTAGGCTTTGTTACTTTGGTCCCAGCTCTCTGCAGGTCATTCACTAGGTCACCCCGTGTGGTTCTGGGATTTTTGCTCACCGTTCTTGTGATCATTTTGACCCCACGTGGTGAGATCTTGCGTGGAGCCCCAGATCGAGGGAGATTATCAGTGGTCTTGTATGTCTTCCATTTCCTAATAATTGCTCCCACAGTTGATTTCTTCAAACCAAGCTGCTTACCTATTGCAGATTCAGTCTTCCCAGCCTGGTGCAGGTCTACAATTTTGTTTTTTGGTGTCCTTTGACAGCTCTTTGGTCTTGGCCATAGTGGAGTTTGGAGTGTGACTGTTTGAGGTTGTGGACAGGTGTCTTTTATACTGATAACAAATTCAAACAGGTGCCATTAATACAGGTAACGAGTGGAGGACAGAGGAGCCTCTTAAAGAAGAAGTTACATGTCTGTGAGAGCCAGAAATCTTGCTTGTTTGTAGGTTACCAAATACTTATTTGCTAATAAATTCATAAAAAATCCTACAATGTGGTTTCTGGAAAAAAAAAAAAATATTTTGTCTGTCATAGTTGACGTGTACCTATGATGAAAATTACAGGACTCTCTCATCTTTTTAAGTGGGAGAACTTGCACAATTGGTGGCTGACTAAATACTTTTTTTCCCCACTGTATCAGACTGGCCAATAAACATCAAATATTAAGATGGGCTGTTGAGATATGGCTTTTTCTTTGCAAGTATATATGTAGGCCTCCTGTAGCTCAGTTGGTAGAGCATGACGCTTGCAAAGCCAGGGTTGTGGGTTCGATTCCCACGGGGGGGCAGTATGAAAAATGAATGCACTCACTAACTGTAAGTTGCTCTGGATAAGAGCGTCTGTTAAATGACAAAACATTTACGTATGTATAGGGCCTAGTTATGCCCTGACACAGTGTTGTTAGGAAACCCCTGTTTTACAGGCCACATCAGGCCTGCAAATCAGATTGTGCTGGTTTGCAAAGTGATGTGTTGTTCCTATTAGAATCCAGCCAGAGTTAAGATATGCCACAAGTGGAATTTTGTTATCACCCGCAACCTGCATTCAGAATGACTGCCAGGGTAGGGCAAATTTAACACTGAGACAACTCAATGATCTAAACTGGAACAACCATCTCAGTAATGGGTGCAATAAGTCCAACTACTAACAGATTGATTTGTAAAAATGTATTTATGTATCTTTATGTAGCATAAAATTAATCAACCAAACAATGTACAGTACATGCAAAAACACATTAAAACAAACAATTCTGTAAATCACCCTGCAATAGAACATGCTGGGAAAATGATACAGTGGGAAAAAATGTATTTAGTCAGCCACCAATTGTGCAAGTTCTCCCACTTAAAAAGATGAGAGAGGCCTGTAATTTTCATCATAGGTACACGTCAACTATGACAGACAAAATGAGAAAAAAAATCCAGAAAATCACATTGTAGGATTTTTTATGAATTTATTTGCAAATGATGGTGGAAAATAAGTATTTGGTCAATAACAAAAGTTTCTCAATACTTTGTTATATACCCTTTGTTGGCAGTGACACAGGTCAAACGTTTTCCGTAAGTCTTCACAAGGTTTTCACACACTGTTGCTGGTATTTTGGCCCATTCCTCCATGCAGATCTCCTCTAGAGCAGTGATGTTTTGTGGCTGTCGCTGGGCAACACGGACTTTCAACTCCCTCCAAAGATGTTCTATGGGGTTGAGATCTGGAGACTGGCTAGGCCACTCCAGGACCTTGAAATGCTTCTTACGAAGCCACTCCTTCGTTGCCCGGGTGGTGTGTTTGGGATCATTGTCACGCTGAAAGACCCAGCCACGTTTCATCTTCATTGCCCTTGCTGATGGAAGGAGGTTTTCATTCAAAATCTCACGATACATGGCCCCATTCATTCTTTCCTTTACACGGATCAGTCGTCCTGGTCCCTTTGCAGAAAAACAGCCCCAAAGCATGATGTTTCCACCCCCCATGCTTCACAGTAGGTATGGTGTTCTTTGGATGCAACTCAGCATTCTTTGTCCTCCAAAAACGACGAGTTGGGTTTTTACCAAAAAGTTATATTTTGGTTTCATCTGACCATATGACATTCTCCCAATCCTCTTCTGGATCATCCAAAGGCACTTTAGCAAACTTCAGACGGGCCTGGACATGTACTGGCTTAAGCAGGGGGACACGTCTGGCACTGCAGGATTTGAGTCCCTGGCGGCGTAGTGTGTTACTGATGGTAGGCTTTGTTACTTTGGTCCCAGCTCTCTGCAGGTCATTCACTAGGTCACCCCGTGTGGTTCTGGGATTTTTGCTCACCGTTCTTGTGATCATTTTGACCCCACGTGGTGAGATCTTGCGTGGAGCCCCAGATCGAGGGAGATTATCAGTGGTCTTGTATGTCTTCCATTTCCTAATAATTGCTCCCACAGTTGATTTCTTCAAACCAAGCTGCTTACCTATTGCAGATTCAGTCTTCCCAGCCTGGTGCAGGTCTACAATTTTGTTTTTTGGTGTCCTTTGACAGCTCTTTGGTCTTGGCCATAGTGGAGTTTGGAGTGTGACTGTTTGAGGTTGTGGACAGGTGTCTTTTATACTGATAACAAATTCAAACAGGTGCCATTAATACAGGTAACGAGTGGAGGACAGAGGAGCCTCTTAAAGAAGAAGTTACATGTCTGTGAGAGCCAGAAATCTTGCTTGTTTGTAGGTTACCAAATACTTATTTGCAAATAAATTCATTAAAAATCCTGCAATGTGATTTTCTGGATAATTTTTTCTCAATTTGTCTGTCATAGTTGACGTGTACCTATGATGAAAATTACAGGCCTCTCTCATCTTTTTAAGTGGGAGAACTTGCACAATTTGTGGCTGACTAAATAATTTTTTCCCCCACTGTATATGGTTCTATGTAATGTAGAACCCTTCTTGGCTTCCAAAGTATCCTTCTTGCCTTCCAAAGAACCCTCCTTGCCTTCCAAAGAACCCTTCTTGCCTTCCAAAGAATCCTTCTTGCCTTCCAAAGAATCTTCAAAGAACCCTTTCCTCCAAAAAAGATTCTTAGGATGTCCTCTGTAGCTCAATTGGTAGAGCATGGCGCTTGTAACGCCAGGGTAGTGGGTTCGATCCCTGGGACCACCCATACGTAAAAATGTATGCGCACATGACCGTAAGTTGCTTTGGATAAAAGTGTCTGCTAAATGGCATATTATTATTATTTTTTAAAGGTTCAATTTAGAACCCTTTGCCTTACATAGAACCGTTATTCAGATCAAAACAGTTCTTGGTAGAACCCTATCCCTCCTCAAAGAACCCTTTTGGAACCCTTTTTTTAGAGTGCACAGTAAGAATGGCCCCATGCAGATTCTCATTTACAGGTCGTATTTATGAAACCCCCTTTCAAATTTGATCATCAGCATTTAACATGGTGTTTGGATCTTTAAAGACCATGTTTTCTCAGAGGCATTATGCCTCTATATGAACACTCAAAATATAGGCTGCATCCCAAATTCCCTATGTAGTGCCCAATTTTTTACCACGGCCCATAGCTCTCTGGTCAATATATATATATATATATATATATATATATATATATATATATATATATATATATATATATATATATATATATATATATATATATATATTTTTTTTTATAGGGTGCCATTTGGGACACATCCATAGACAAAAGTACCCTGTAGATCGAGAAAATGAACTTAAAATAGCAACTTACTAAGAAGTTGTTCTTCTAATGGCACACCTTACAACCTTGATGTCATTAGGTACACTGTAAAGGGTTTACTGTGAATTTAACAGTAGCTTACAGGCAGCTTGGTGGCATGTAACATTTGGTATTTCATATTACAGTACACCTACTGTAATATAAATGCATTATCAAAGCAAGTACTGTGTAATGGCAAACAGTAAAAGACAATCAAATTAACTGTATTATACTATAAAAAAGTAAATGCTACCGTTATCGGAATGAATGGAAGAATGAATGACATTTATTGAGTGGAGGGTTTGTATTTCACAGTATTTTACTGTAATTACAAGGGATTGGTGCAAGCAGGCTAGCTGCTTGGTAAAGTGTTTATACATTACAGCATATTAATAACTATTTGGTGTTTTATATCACTTGTACTTCTAGAAGCCTTAACATAGGCTTCCAAACTGGCAGCGACCACAGGGCAAAACAGTTAATGTGTTAATTAATATGTTAGTCTTAATGAGCCAGAAACAACAATACCATGCACCCACTAGTGTTGAAAAGGTTTTTGCCACTCCAAAGACATGGTACACTACTGTATTCTGTGGGGTGGATTTACAGTACCATTTGAAATTCAGCAATTTTCCCACAATGCTCCATCATTTACAGTACACTGCAGTTAAACTTTTAGAATTTGTTACTGTTGATAATGACAGTTTATTTTAAAGTTTTCTGTTACAGTTTATTAAAGTACTGAGGAGTGTAAGATTGTACAATTATCATGCTTTAACACTATTACTCTCCATCTTTACCACATTTCTCTATTTCACCAGTGAAGTACTTCACTCTCTCTACCCATCCCAGTATTCTACCCATGCAGCTTTTCAGGGTGTTTATCATTGATCAGTCTTGATGAGTCTTGCACCTGATGTAGTATTATGTGATGGGACATACAGTAATGCATCATGAATAACAGCAGTATAACAGTATTATGCATATAACTCATCAGTGTCCCCTCACAGGTCTGATAGACTGTTATTAAACACCTCAGTCATTCTAGACCCGGGGTGGAAGCTGTGCAGCATGATGCTGACTAACTCTCTCCTGCTGCAAAGCAGAAAGCTACTCCTCAAAATAAAAATACCCTGTTCATACTACATTCTGTATCTCAGCAATACTCTGCAGAGTGAAATGGATATGTTTATTGAATAAGAAAATATAATTCAATTTCTTCCTAAGAACGGCCATGACCTAGGGTTGTGAGTAGGCTCTTAAAGGAGATACAATTCATGGGGGATAAAAGAAGAATAGGCCACCTTGGACCGCCTGTTATATGATATCAATATAGGAATCTATATGTTTTCATTGAACAAAATTATATTTTTGAAAGAAATTCATTAAGTATTGAGAATAAAGACCATGTTTATAGTATGATATGGAAATGATCTTCCCCAGCCCCATCTCTCCTGCATGTTCCATAAATGTTTCCATCCGGGAAAGGAAAAATTGCAAAGCCTATGGTTCATGGTATTGAAACATGAAACATTTTGACGTAAAATTACATCCAACCAATGCATACAGTGCCTTGAAAAAATATTCATCCCCCTTGGCGTTTTTCCTATTTTGTTGCATTACAACCTGTAATTTAAATTGATTGTTATTTGGATTTAATGTAATGGACATACACAAAATAGTCCAAATTGGTGAAGCGAAATGAAAGAAATAACTTGTTTCAAAAAATTCTAAAAAATTTATAACGGAAAAGTGGTGCGTGCATATGTATTCACCGCCTTTGCTATCAAGCCTCTAAATAAGATCTGGTGCAACCAATTACCTTCAGAAGTGACATAATTAGTTAAGTAAAGTCCACCTGTGTGCAATCTAAGTGTCACGTGATCTGTCACATGATCTCAGTATATATACACCTGTTCTGAAAGGTCCCAGAGTCTGCAACACCACTAAGCAAGGGGCACCACCAAGCAAGCGGCACCATGAAGACCAAGGAGCTCTCCAAACAGGTCAGGGACAAAGTTGTGGAGAAATACAGATCAGGGTTGGGTTATAAAAAAATATCAGAAACTTTGAACATCCCACGAAGCAACATTAAAGCCATTATTAAAAAATGGAAAGAACATGGCACCACAACAAACCTGCCAAGAGAGGGCTGCCCACCAAAAGTCACGGACCAGGCAAGGAGGGCATTAATCAGAGAGGCAACAAAGAGACCAATGATCACCCTGAAGGAGCTGCAAAGCTCCACAGTGGAGATTGGAGTATCTGCTTAGTGCTGCTTTCCTATTGCAGATTCAGTCTTCCCAGCCTGGTGCGGGTCTACAATTTTGTTTCTGGTATCCTTTGACAGCTCTTTGGTCTTGGCCATAGTGTAGTTTGGAGTGTGACAGTTTGAGGTTGTGGACAGGTGTCTTTTATACTGATAACAAGTTCAAACAGGTGCCATTAATACAGGGAATGAGTGGAGGACAGAGGAGCCTCTTAAAGAAGAAGTTACAGGTCTGTGAGATCCAGAATTCTTGCTTGTTTTTAGGTGACCAAATACTTATTTTCCACCATAATTTGCAAATAAATTCATAAAAAATCCTACAATGTGATTTTCAGGATTTTTTTCCCTCAATTTGTCTGTCATAGTTGACGTGTACCTATGATGAAAATTACAGGCCTCTCTCATCTTTTTAAGTGGGAGAACTTGCACAATTGGTGGCTGACTAAATACTTTTTTCCCCCACTGTATATACTGAGATCAGGTGGCACTTAGATTGCACACAGGTGGACTATATTTAACTAAATATGTCACTTCTGAAGGTAATTGGTTGCACCAGATCTTATTTAGGGGCTTCATAGCAAAGGGGGTGAATACATATACACGCACCACTTTTCCGTTATTTATTTAATATACTTTTTTGAAACAAGTTATTTTTTTCATTTCACTTCACCAATTTGGACTATTTTGTGTATGTCCATTACATGAAATCCAAATAAAAATCAATTTAAATTACAGGTTGTAATGCAACAAAATAGGAAAAACGCCAAGGGGGTTGAATACTTTTGCAAGGCACCGTATTTGAAGTCTGAGTCAAAATGTGATGTGGAAAGCTGTGACATGCGATCCTTGGAAGTAAATGCATAGGTGCTCGGCATGGCATTATTACCATGCTGTCCAGCATCTACTTGAAAGGTTTGTCCTTCAATGTTTCTTGGCATATCATGGAACATGTCAATTATCACTGCCAAGGATTGAAACCTCCAGTTGCATTTTAATGAAAAACTCCATGTCAGCAAAATTACCAACATCTCCTCCTTATATAGTTTTTAATTGGAGGATGCAATAATTGCACAGGAAAATACGTACATTGAGGGAAAAAAGTATTTTATCCCCTGCTGATTTTGTATGTTTGCCCACTGACAAAGAAATTATCAGTCTATAATTTTAATGGTAGGTTTATTTGAACAGTGAGAGACAGAATAACAACAAAAAAATCCAGAATAATGCATGTCAAAAATGTTATAAATGTATTTGCATTTTAATGAGGGAAATAAGTATTTGACCCCTCTGCAAAACATGACGTAGTACTTGGTGGCAAAACCCTTGTTGGCAATCACAGAGGTCAGACGTTTCTTGTAGTTGGCCACCAGGTTTGCACACATCTCAGGAGGGATTTTGTTCCACTCCTCTTTGCAGATCTTCTCCAAGTCATTAAGGTTTTGAGGCTGACGTTTGGCAACTCGAACCTTCAGCTCCCTCCACAGATTTCTATGGGATTAAGGTCTGGAGACTGGCTAGGCCACTCCAGGACCTTAATGTGCTTCTTCTTGAGCCACTCCTTTGTTGCCTTGGCCGTGTGTTTTGGGTCATTGTCATGCTGGAATACCCATCCACGACCCATTTTCAATGCCCTGGCTGAGGGAAGGAGGTTCTCACCCAAGGTTTGACGGTACATGGCCCCGTCCATCGTCTCTTTGATGCAGTGAAGTTGTCCTGTCCCCTTAGCAGAAAAACACCCCCAAAACATAATGTTTCCACCTCCATGTTTGACGGTGGAGATGGTTTTCTTGGGGTCATAGGCAGCATTCCTCCTCCTCCAAACACGGTGAGTTGAGTTGATGCCAAAGAGCTCAATTTTGGTCTCATCTGACCACAACACTTTCACCCAGTTATCCTCTGAATCATTCAGATGTTCATTGGCAAACTTCAGACGGGCATGTACAGTATACAAAAACAATTTGCATGATGCCCATTTAATTCATTAATGGTCAGAGATGTAGAATCTTGAGTGGCCAAAGTTAAAGCAAAACATACTTAAGGTTCTTTAAGTGTCCAGGACATCTGTGCTGGATACCTTATCCAGGTATTACACACCTAAAAGCTCTGTGGATTAACCAAGTCAAATCAAATTGTATTTGTCACATGCGTCGTATACAACAGGTGTAGACCTTACCGTGAAACCCTTACTTACAAGCCCTTAACCAACAATGCAGTTCAATAAATAGAGTTAAGAAAATATTAACTAAATAAACGGAAGTAAAAAAATATAAAAAAATAAGAAAACACAATAAAATAACAATAATGAGGCTATATACAGGGGGTATATACAAGGTAATTTGTACATGTAGGTAGGGGTATAGTGACTATGCATAGATGTGTGATTGCCCTTCAAGTGTGATTGCCCTTAAAATTAGTATGAAAGCCGATAAAGAGTTGTGAATGTAATGGGAGACCCCACATGCACTTTTAACTCAAATACTTCTAGTAAGTTGAACTCAAAGTCAATGAAAAGTAATTATTACTTAAAAATGCCATGATGTACTGATTCAAAACTAAATGAGAAGTGACATCAACTCTATTTTTTAAAAGTTATGATAACAAATGAACTTTTTTCCAGCATCGTTTACTGCAGGTTGCTTTTTGAAAAAATGTTTTTAATATCTTTGTTTTTGCATGTCCATTGGGTGATTGATTGATTAATCTTCTGCTACACAAAGATAAATAACATATATTTTGTATAAACTAATCAATTTACTTAGATTATTTTGCACCTGTTAATTAAATGGTTACAGTTTAAATGGTTTACGTATTCTCCTCACACTATGCCTAACCCTGGCAGACATTATGAATGCCGTTTGTGAGTGAATAACATTTTTAACTGTTGGATATCTTAACTCTGGCTGGATTCCAATAGGAATTACACCTCACTTGGCAAGCCATCATAATGTGATTTGCAGGTAGGGTTGTAGGGTATACATTTCCCAGGTTTTCCAAAAATCCCGGTTGGAATATTCCTGGAAATCCTTCAACCAGGATTTCTTGAACATCTGGGAATTTTGGGGAAGTTAATGGAATTTTTCAGCCTTACTTGCAAGCCTGATGTGGCCTGTAAACCATGAGTTCCAGGTCGCTGTATTAGGGTAAAGTGAGGTCTCAAAATAAGGCCTTATTGTCATAGAATTTCATTATACCTAAGAACTCACTTGATGAAAGCCACAGGACAGAAAAATGAGAGAATTCAACAACCATGTCTCTGTCACCAACAAATACAGTCATGGGTGGTAACTCTTCAATTCACTCGAAAAGGGAAGGCACACTGGGAAATTATATTGGAGGCGTGGCTTAGTGGGGGCGATACTTAAAATGTTCAAGCTGATACACCTCAAATCTGGACCCCCTACAGGGTCACAGTGACTCGATTGGTTTGAGTAATGACTACAAAATCACTTGAAGTAACTGTACTCAGATATATTAAGTGCAACAGGTTTCCTCAAAAGTTTTGAGTAATGACAGCACATTGGGGTTTACAGTGCATGGGCATGGAAGCAGCACTGGGGAGAGGCCAATAAACTGACAGATATGGGGCAATGATAGAGTCCGTTGTGGGCCTTTTGTAAGGGCATTCAGCATAGTGTCAGACTCCTCCTCAGGACAAATACAGCTTTATTTATCATTCTTGGATATTACTGTGCTGGGCGGCAGGTAGCTTACTGGATAAGAGCGTTGTGCCAGTAACCGAAAGGTCGACTAGGTGAAAAATCTGTTGATGTTCCCTTAAGCAAGGCACTTAACCCTAATTGCTCCTGTAAATCGCTCTGGATAAGAGCGTCGACTAAAATGTAAAATATAAGACATCTGACACACTTCATACACACTCCCACTGTCCATCATGGTCTATGTGAAAAATCATGTTGACCTTGAAACAAGCAACAAATGATCATGTCATATGGTGATGTAAAATGTTGTGTTCCCTTTTTTATCCTTTTTTTTCCGGGGGTTTGGCTTGATGAAACCCCTACTTTTCATTCATTCGGCTACATGTTTTGGATACATGTGTCATAGACTCCCTGACCTCTGAGCTCCAGGAGCAGGAAGAAGGATGATTTGTGTTCTGCCTCACAGCTGCATGCATGAAGGGAATTCAAACATTATAATCCTGCCTATATGCTGGACTAATCTATTCCCTATGAAGTGCACTATTTTTGACTAGGGCCCATAGGGCTTTGGTCATAAATAGTGCACTATATAGGGACAAGAGTGCCATTTGGGATGCACCTTAGATGTAATTGGAGTGATCTATAGTTCCAAACGTGTTCCAATAAATCAGGAAACCTAATCTGTTCAAAGGAATAAAATACATATACCATACAATTTCCTATAATAAAAGGTCTTTGGCTAGCGCAGCCATAAAGAGATTACAACGACATCCTTTACCCATGCAGTGACAGCTAACCTGGACACAGCCTTGATGCGCCTGTAAGGATGTGTCACATCACCAAGACGTTATGAAGGTGAAGACATTACATTACCACTCACCAAAAAGCCTTACCACCCCAACCCGTAGATGTGTGTGTAATTTAAACCACTGGCTTGTGCGGTGAGCAGCGGTTGGTAAGGCTTTGGGGAGGGAGCGGATACGGCACCAGTCATAAATCACGGTCTAGGATTAACGGCAATAAACATTCATCTTCTTAAAACTCTTAAAGCAATATTGCAAGCCCCTGGATTAGGGCACAGCATGGCCTTAATCATTGTTGGGAAATAAAAGAAGTCACATCTTCAAAAGACTTCAATTAAACAAGATATACCGCCTGTCAACGTTTCACTGGTATTTATCATATTCATTAGGTTCAAACGTAACACTGAAAAACATTCACATAATGTGGCTGTTTAACAAGGGATTACTTCCCCCAATGAACCGTACTGTTAAATGTATTGTAGGAATTATTTGGAATGACAGACTTGAAGATTTACTAAGGCCTGAGCAATTATCGTCATCAACGTTAAAGACCATTGACTGACAGGGCTTTAAAAGTGTAAACATGACAATGTGTACTATAGAAAATAATCTGTGTCAGGTTAAACTATTAACCAGTGTAACAGTCTATGGTAAATCCTCTTCATATTTTGAATATTCCCTTATCATAAAGTACAGTATTTCCCCGATTGCTGAGTAGTAATGTCCCAGTTCACTGTGTACAGTAAATGTTGGGAAGGCCTCTAAGAAGAGCAATTAGCAAGGACCCCAGTTATGTCACTGTGTTCGACACTTCTGAAATGTGAGGGACTGAAACTAACTGGAATTGAGCTGAGCTGTTTTCAGATGAATGCAGGCTAAATTCTACTTTGAGGAAAGACTAAACTCTTTCAGAAGTTGAAGAGAACTAAGAGAAACTTTCGACCATGTGCAATATTTTCTAGTCCAATGATCCCAAATCATTTATCCCAGAAGGCAAATAAAAAGCTAATGTGTGTTATTGTAAATCATCATTGTTATGATAATAACAATTATTGTTGATAATAAATCTTACGCTTCTTACATTTTACAAGAGCATAGACAAAAATAAGCAATAGGTATCTTAGCGAGCACCATTTTTATGCTTTAAATATTCATGGGTAGTTTGCTATTTGCATTTCATTACCTTGTTATGAAATAATCTTTCAGAAAATGACATTTAATTTGGAATGCTCAGGATGATGCTTAACCAGAGTTTTTATACACACACCAATATGTTTGTATTCTAATAGTAATTCTTTCATGGGCAGTTGGCAGATGAATTTATTAACTGTTTGTTGCAGAGGATCTCCAGTTTACACTGAGTTAAACATTAACAACACCTGCTCTTTCCATGACATTGACTGACCAGGGGAATCCAATTGAAAGCTATGATCCTTTATTGATGTCACTTGTAAATCCACTTCAATCTGTGTAGATGAAGGCAAGTAGACAGGTTAAAGAAGGATTTTTAAGCCTTGAGACAATTGAGTCATGGATTGTGTATGTGTGCCATTCAGAGGGTGAATAGGCAAGACAAAAGAGGTAGCCCTTTCCTGCAGTCAAATGACCAAATTTACCCCCCAAAAATCAGGTTTCTGTGTCAAACAGTTGTGTTATATTTCAGTCTTCAGTGATGTTTATAAAGTGCAATATTGGGATGCAAACTCAAAATTGAATACATTTCAACTCTATATCTGACATGGTCCAGGTGTCTTTTCTTTTAAGCCCATATCCATGTATGTGAAGTGTATACTTTTGTTTCAAAGTAGAATTGTTTAAGACTACCAAGAAAAACTCTGTGTGACCTTGATTTAGCCCACTGCAGTAAAATTAAGTGCCTTTGAACGGGTAGTAGGTGCTAGGTGCACCGGTTTGTGTCAAGAACTGCTACGCTGCTGGGTTTTTCACACTCAACAGTTTCCTGTGTGTATCATGAATGGTCCACAACCCAAAGGACATCCAGCCAACTTGACACAACTGTGGAAAGCATTGGAGTCAACATAGGCCAGCATCCCCGTGGAACACTTTCAACACCTTGTAGAGTCCATGCCCCGATGAATTGAGGCTGTGCTGAAGGCAAAAGGAGGGGAGGGGGTTACAGCCTTATTCTAAAATGTATTAAATAGTTTTTTCCCCCTCATCAATCTACAGACAATACCCCATAATGACAGAGCAAAAACTGGTTTTTAGAAATGTTTGCAAATGTATTAAAAATAAAAACGGAAATATCACATTTACAATACATAAGTATTCAGACCCTTTACTCATTACTTTGTTGAAGCACCTTTGGCAGCCTCAAGTCTTCTTGGGTATGACGCTACAAGCTTGGTACACCTGTATTTGGGGAGTTTCTCCCATTCTTCTCTGCAGATCCTCTCAAGCTCTGTCAGGTTGGATGGGGAGTGTTGCTGCACAGCTATTTTCAGGTCTCTCAAGAGATGTTTGATCAGGTTCAAGACGGGCTCTGGCTGGGCCACTTAAGGACATTCAGCATTGTCTTGGCTGTGTGCTTAGGGTCGTTGTCCAGTTGGAAGGTGAACCTTGGACCCAGTCTGAGGTCCTGAGCACTTAGGAGCAGGTTTTCATCAAGGATCTCTCTGTACTTTGCTCCGTTCATCTTTCCCTCAATCCTGACTAGACTCCCAGTCCCTGCAGTTGAAAAACATCCCCACAGCATGATGCTGCCACCACCATGCTTCACCTTCGGGATCGTGCCAGGTTTCCTCCAGACGTGAAGCTTGACATTCAGGCGAAAGAGTTCAATCGTGGTTTCATCAGACCAGATAATCTTAATTCTCATAGTCCTTTATGTGCCTTTTGGCAAACTCCAAGCGGTCTGTCATTTTCCTTTCACTGAGGAGTGGCTTCCGTTTGGCCACTCTACCATAAAGGCCTGATTGGTGGAGTGGTGCAGAGATGGTTGTCCTTCATGAAGGTTTTCCCATCTCCACAGAGGAGCTCTGGAGCTCTGTCAGAGTGACCAACGGGTTCTTGGTCACCTCCCTGGTTTGGCCGGGCGGCCAGCTCTAGGAAGAGTCGTGGTGGTTCCAAACTTCTTCCATTTAGAAATGATGGAAGCCACTGTGTTATTTGGGAACTTCCATGATGCAGACATTTTTTAATACCCTTCCCCAGCTCTATGCCTTGACACAATCCTGTCTCGGAGCTCTACGGACAATTCCTTTGACCTCATGGCTTGGTTTTTGTTCTGACATGCACTGTCAACTGTGGGCCCTTATATTAACAGGTGTGTGCCTTTCCAAATCATGTCCAATCAATTGAATTTACAACAGTTGGACTCCAATCAAGTTGTAAAAACATTTCAAGGATGATCAATGGAAACCAGATGCAACTGAGCTAAATTTCAAGTATCATAGCAAAGGGTCTGAATACTTACGTAAATAAGGTATTTCTGTGTTTTTTATTTTTCATACATTTGCAAAAATTTCTACAAACAAACCTGTTTTCGCTTCGTCATTATGGGGTATTGTGTGTAGATTGATGAGGGAAAAAGTTGATTTGATCAATTTTTTAATAGTGCTGTAACGTAACAAAATGTGGAAAAAAGTAAATGGGTCTGAATACTTTCCGAATGCACAGTATATACAACCTAATTACATGACAAATACCATGTTCATCTACACCTGTTGTTTACGAAGCATGTGACAAATAAAATGTGTGAACAGATAATGCATTGCATTTAGTTTGCATTCAGATGTTTACAGCAACTGGCTCTTCATAAATACACTGCTCAAAAAAATAAAGGGAACACTAAAATAATACATCCTAGATCTGAATGAATGAAATAATCTTATTAAATACTTTTTTCTTTACATAGTTGAATGTGCTGACAACAAAATCACACAAAAATGATCAATGGAAATCAAATGTATCAACCCATGGAGGTCTGGATTTGGAGTCACCCTCAAAATTAAAGTGGAAAACCACACTACAGGCTGATCCAACTTTGATGTAATGTCCTTAAAACAAGTCAAAATGAGGCTCAGTAGTGTGTGTGGCCTCCACGTGCCTGTATGATCTCCCTACAACGCCTGGGCATGCTCCTGATGAGGTGGCGGATGGTCTCCTGAGGGATCTCCTCCCAGACCTGGACTAAAGCATCCGCCAACTCCTGGACAGTCTGTGGTGCAACGTGGCGTTGGTGGATGGAGCGAGACATGATGTCCCAGATGTGCTCAATTGGATTCAGGTCTGGGGAATGGGCAGGCCAGTCCATAGCATCAATGCCTTCCTCTTGCAGGAACTGCTGACACACACCAGCCACATGAGGTCTAGCATTGTCTTGCATTAGTAGGAACCCAGGGCCAACCACACCAGCATATGGTCTCACAAGGTGTCTGAGGATCTCATCTCGGTACCTATTGTCAGTCATGCTACCTCTGGCGAGCACATGGAGGGCTGTGCGGCCCTCCAAAGAAATGCCACCCCACACCATGACTGACCCACCGCCAAACCGGTCATGCTGGAGGATGTTGCACGCAGCAGAACGTTCTCCACGGCGTCTCCAGACTCTGTCACGTCTGTCACGTGCTCAGTGTAAACCTGCTTTCATCTGTGACGAGCACAGGGCGCCAGTGGCGGATTTGCCAATCTTGGTGTTCTCTGGCAAATGCCAAACGTCCTGCACGGTGTTGGGCTGTAAGCACAACCCCCACATGTGGACGTCGGGCCCTCATACCACCCTCATGGAGTCTGTTTCTGACCGTTTGAGCAGACACATGCACATTTGTGGCCTTCTGGAGGTCATTTTGCAGGGCTCTGGCAGTGCTCCTCCTGCTCCTCCTTGCACAAAGGCGGAGGTAGCAGTCCTGCTGCTGGGATGTTACCCTCCTACTGCCTCCTCCACGTCTCCTGATGTATTGGCCTGTCTCCTGGTAGCGCCTCCATGCTCTGGACACTACGCTGACAGACACAGCAAACCTTCTTGCCACAGCTCGCATTGATGTGCCATCCTGGATGAGCTGCACTACCTGAGCCACTTGTGTGGGTTGTAGACTCCGTCTCATGCTACCACTAGAGTGAAAGCACCTCCAGCATTCAAAAGTGACCAAAACATCAGCCAGGAAGCATAGGAACTGAGAAGTGGTCTGTGGTCACCAACTGCAAAACCAGTCTTTTATTGGGGGTGTCTTGCTAATTGCCTATAATTTCCACCTGTTGTCTATTCCATTTGCACAACAGCATGTGAAATGTATTGTCAATCAGTGTTGCTTCCTAAGTGGAAAGTTTGATTTCACAGAAATGTGATTGACTTGGAGTTACATTGTGTTGTTTAAGTGTTCCCTTTATTTTTTTGAGAAGTGTATATCTGTTTTTTACCTGAACTACACTAAGGCTTTTACTTGACAATAATGGCATTATATTATTTGCCATATATTTCATGTCAATTCTAATCGAGTGGATACATTTACAATTTGTTTAGCAAACTGAAAGTACAGAGGCCAAAGAGAAACTACAATTTGTCAAATGTTAAATAAAATTAACATTTTGAATGATCTTGGAATATACTCTAGGCTTCGGTTGATGATGAAGTGCACATTTTCAAAGTGCTGGAGTGCAATTAATACATTCCAACATCAAAAGCAACATAACTATTCACATTTTCTATTACTCTTGAGTAAGAAAAGTTGTTTGATATAGAGGCCTGTGTCACGGTTTACTAAGCCAGAACCCAGAAGCAGACCAGGACAAGGTAAGTGGTGTCAAAGGTGAGTGTTTATTTAACTGATCCACGAGTGCTGCTGAATAATCCAGGGAACAGAGCGGGCGGCGTGGATGAGTTGTTGAGGGTGCAGTAGTTGGTCCAATGATGGCTCGGCAGCCGCCGACCATCAGGCAGAGGTTGGGTGAAGGTTCCGGACGAGTGACTGCAGGGAGAACAAAACGGAGGTAAGCATACAACAAGCAAACAAGGTGCAAAACAACAAAACTAATGCTCTAAGCTCTAAGACTGATCCGCTGATAAACATACTGTTCATGGCTAACGATCCGGCAGGGAATGGATGTTAGGCCAGAGCCTAAGAAGGGTGATGATCAGGACCAGGTGTGCAGATTGCTGATGGGATGCAGGTGCGGAAATCAAGAGAGCTCCCGCCTAGCAACGTTGCCCGGCAACCAGGCAGGGAGCGTTCCAGAACCCTCGGGAAACTGGAGATCACGAGCAGAAAAACTAGTACACAGACAGGACCCGACTCAGACTGCCGGGATCGTTACAGTACCCCCTCCGACAACGCCACCGGGCGGACTCCCGGAGCGCCAGGATGGAGGCGGTAGAAGTCACGAATGAGGTCAGCATCTAGGATCTGTCGCCGCGGAATCCAACTCCTCTCTTCAGGACCATACCCTCCCAGTCCACGAGATACTGGAAACCCCGGCCCCGCCGTCTGGAATCCATGATGCGTCGCACCGTGTAGGCAGGACCACCTCCGATCATCCGAGGAGGAGGAGGAGGAGGCGGAGGAGGCAACAGAGGACTGAGGAAAACAGGCTTGAGGCAGGAGACATGAAAGGTGGGATGGACTCTGAGCGTCCTCGGTAGTTTGAGTCGAACTGCCACCGGATTGATCACCTTCTCCACCACAAACGGACCAATGAACTTCGGTAACAACTTCCTAGACTCAGTCCGTAAAGGAAGATCCCGTGTGGCCAACCAGACCCTATCTCCGATGGTATAGGTGGGAGCGGGGATCCGGCGACGATTCGCCTGGAGCTGATACCGGTCCGAAACTCTAAGGAGTGCCTTTCTGGCCCGATGCCAGGTCCGGTGGCAACGACGAATATGGGCCTGAACAGAAGGCACTGAGAGCTCCTTCTCCTGAGAAGGGAACAAGGGAGGTTGGTAGCCATACAGGCACTGGAAGGGAGACATCCCAGTGGCAGATGTAGGGAGAGTATTGTGGGCATACTCAACCCAAGGCAACTGAGAGACCCAGGAGGTGGGGTTGGACGAGACCAGGCAGCGTAGCGTGGATTCCATCTTCTGGTTGGCTCTCTCCGCCTGACCATTAGATTGGGGGTGAAAACCAGATGTGAGACTGACTGTAGCTCCAATGGCCAAACAGAAGGACTTCCAGACAGCAGAGGTGAACTGAGGGCCACGGTCGGAAACGATATCACTGGGCAAACCGTGGACCCTGAAAACCTCCCTAACCAGGATCTCGGACGTCTCCGAGGCAGAGGGAAGCTTGGCAATTGGCACAAAGTGGGCGAACTTGCTGAATCTGTCCACGATAGTCAGAACGACCGTGTTCCCCTCAGAAGCGGGCAACCCAGTGACAAAGTCCAGGGCCAGATGCGACCATGGTCGCGGGGGAATAGGAAGGGGGTGAAGTAGTCCAGAGCTGGGCCGATTGGTACTCTTATTCTGCGCACACACTGGACAGGCAGCAACAAAACCCCGAGTATCCTCGGCCATGGCAGGCCACCAAAAACGTCTGCGAAGAAACGCCATCGTCCGAGCCACGCCAGGGTGACAAGCCATCTTGCTGGCGTGGGACCATTTGAGGACCGCAGGACGAACCGACTCAGGCACAAACAACCGACCGGGTGGCCCGTTACGGGACCGGGCTGCGTCCGAAGGGCCGCCATCACCTCCTCCTCAATCTTCCACCTAACTGCTCCCACGACGCAGTTCCGGGGGAGAATTGTCTCGGTCTTGGACCCACTCTCTTCCGTCTTGGAGAACATCCGGGACAAGGCGTCCGCCTTGCCGTTCTTAGATCCAGGTCGGAACGTCAGGGAAAAAATTGAATCGTCCGAAAAACAACGCCCACCTGGCCTGACGGGGAGTTGAGACGTCTAGCCGATTGCACGTAAGCAAGATTCTTGTGGTCAGTCCAGACAATAAACGGTTGCTCCGCCCCCTCCAACCAGTGGCGCCACTCCTCCAAGGCAAGTTTCACCGCGAGAAGCTCCCGGTTACCCACATCGTAATTCCTCTCCGCAGGCGAAAGGCGACGAGAGTAGTAGGCGCAGGGATGGAGTTTACTGTCCGTGGAGCATCGCTGCGACAGGATGGCGCCAACTCCCACATCAGACGCGTCCACTTCAACGACGAACTGACGGGCCGTGTCCGGTTGAGAGAGAATCGGTGCGTTGGTGAATCGCCTCTTCAAATCCAGAAACGCTCGATCCGCCTCCGGATTCCACTTGAAGGTCCTGATACTGGAGGTCAAGGCAGTTAACGGAGCGGCCACACGGCTGTAATCCCGGATGAATCTGCGGTAGAAATTCGCAAACCCCAAAAATCTCTGGAGCTGCAATCTCGTACCGGGCTGGGCCCATTCCAGAACCGCTCTAACCTTCTCCTGGTCCATCCTAATCTCTCCCCCGGAGATGATGTACCCGAGAAAGGATGTCGTGTGGGCATGAAACTCGCACTTCTCGGCCTTCACGAACAGGCGATTCTCCAACAATCGCTGCAGAACCTGCCGGACATGCTGGACGTGGTCGGAAGGTTCCTTCGAGAAGATCAGAATGTCATCCAGGTAAACAAACACAAAGAGACCGATCATATCTCTCAGGACGTCGTTCACCATACTCTGGAATACCGCTGGAGCATTGGTCAGTCCAAACGGCATCACCTGATACTCGAAGTGACCCATCGGTGTATTGAAACCCGTCAACCACTCGTCCCCCTCTCTGATCCGGGACCATGTGATACGCATTGCGTAGGTCTAGCTTGGTGAACACCGTAGCACCCTGTAAGGAGTCGAAGGCAGAACTCATCAAGGGCAGGGGATACTTGTTCTTGACCGTGATGTCATTCAACCCCCGATAATCAATACACGGTCGAAGAGAGCCATCCTTCTTACCCACAAAGAAGAATCCTGCCCCCCAGGGGTGATGACGAGGGACGAACGAGACCAGCAGCTAGGGACTCCTTGATGTAGGTCTCCAAAGCCTCACGTTCAGGTCGGGAGATACTGTATAACCTTCCCTTGGGGTAGACAGCTCCAGGGAACAGGTTGATGGCACAATCATATGGTCGGGTGGGGAGGGAGTGACAGAGCCTTCTGCTTACTGAACACTTCCCCCAAATCGTGATATGTCTCGGGAACCAGGGACAAATCTGGGGGTTTAGCCTCAATCACCTGACTGGGAACCGAATGGGGACAGGCAGTCTTGAGACAGTTAGCATGACAATCAAGGCTCCAACTCGTTACCTTGCCCGTCACCCAATCGAACGTGGGATTGTGTTCCTTCAGCCAGGGGTATCCAAGGACCAGAGGAACATGGGAAGACGGCAGAATGAAGAATGAAATCATCTCAGAATGATTCCCCGACAACAGCATCTTAACCGGTTCAGTCCTCATCGTGATACGTGCCAGACTACTGCCGTCCAGAGTGGTAGCTTCAATGGCTTCCGGCAATTGCTCCTTGGAAAGCCCCAGCTGTTCCACCAACTCGGCATCAAGAAAGCTTCCATCGGCACCTGAATCGATAAAAGCGTTAATCGCTAAGCTCTGATTCCTGTTCATAAGGGTAGCCGGGAAACGGGGTCTGACAGAGGTATTGAGAGGTCGAAACTGGCTCGCTAAAAGTCCTCCCAACTTTAGCGAGCCGCGCAGTTTGACGACCGCCGGGAACCAGTGGCGAGGTAATGTCCCGAACCACCACAGTAGAGGCAACAGTTAGTCCTACGTCTGTGTTGGCGCTCCTCCTTGGTTAACCCGTGCCGCCCCACTTGCATGGGTTCAGAATCGGGAGACAGGACCTCGACACTAATCCTGTGTGGTGGACGATGATCGACGTATTCTGGTCCAATCCCCGACCCGACTGGAACCTGAGAAGCTGATCGTTTGGACGGGACCCATTGCTTCTCCCTCCTTCGCTCTCGGACTCGATTATCCACCCGAATAGACAAGGCTACCAAGCTGTCCAGGTCACTAGGCTCCGGATAGGAGATCAACTCATCCTTGAGCTGCTCCGACAGACCCTGGTAAAAGGCCGCTTGCAGAGACTCCTCATTCCACCCACTCTCCACAGCCAACGTCTTGAACTCGATCACGAAGTCGGCCACGCTGCGAGTTCCTTGGCGAAGCGAAAACAGGCGCCTAGCTGCGTCCCTCCCTCGGACGGAATGGTCGAAGAGCTTCCTCATCTCGGCCGTGAACCCCTGGTATGAAGCCATGCAGGGATCCTGTCGTTCCCAAACGGCTGAAGCCCACTCCAGCGCTCGACCACGCAGCAACTCAATCACAAAGGCTATCCTAGCTTTGTCTGTGGCATAAGAGTAGGGCTGTAGATCGAACACTAATCCACACTGCATAAGGAAGGAACGGCATCTTCCCAGCTCCCCCTCATATTTATCCGGCGTCGGAACCTTGGGCTCACGGAAGGACACAGCTCCAGAAGCGGCAGGCGAGATGGGTGAAACCGGTAGTGGATCCTCCACCGGAAACTTGCGCTGGTTCTGGACCTCCGTCAGACCGGTAGAAAGGTTCCGAACGGACAACGCGATCTCCTGTAGTACCGTGCTATGATGGCCCAACATCTTCTCCTGATGGGTAATGGCATGGCGAACAGAGTCCAGGTCCGCTGGGTTCATTACTGGCCGGATCGTTCTGTCACGGTTTACTAAGCCAGAACCCAGAAGCAGACCAGGACAAGGTAAGTGGTGTCAAAGGTGAGTGTTTATTTAACTGATCCACGAGTGCTGCTGAATAATCCAGGGAACAGAGCGGGCGGCGTGGATGAGTTGTTGAGGGTGCAGTAGTTGGTCCAATGATGGCTCGGCAGCCGCCGACCATCAGGCAGAGGTTGGGTGAAGGTTCCGGACGAGTGACTGCAGGGAGAACAAAACGGAGGTAAGCATACAACAAGCAAACAAGGTGCAAAACAACAAAACTAATGCTCTAAGCTCTAAGACTGATCCGCTGATAAACATACTGTTCATGGCTAACGATCCGGCAGGGAATGGATGTTAGGCCAGAGCCTAAGAAGGGTGATGATCAGGACCAGGTGTGCAGATTGCTGATGGGATGCAGGTGCGGAAATCAAGAGAGCTCCCGCCTAGCAACGTTGCCCGGCAACCAGGCAGGGAGCGTTCCAGAACCCTCGGGAAACTGGAGATCACGAGCAGAAAAACTAGTACACAGACAGGACCCGACTCAGACTGCCGGGATCGTTACAGCCTGAGTAATATAGTTAACTACTTTTCTCTGACATCTGTGTCTTTCGTCTTAAATTTGATTTGTGGGTTTAGCAGAAGGAAATGGAATCAGTTAGTGTATTGAATTCCATATATATACAAGCTGACATACTGGTCTAAAAGGCCTTTCCCAATCTGTAACATTTTCCCTCGTGATAATGCTATTTCTTAGCCTATGCCCTGCAGCAACTAGAAAAGTTTTCAATTTTGACCTCCATTTTCTGGGCTTAGTCTTACTCCTTCGTCTGTGCAGTTTAGCTATTTTTTCTTCCTCTTAGTATAATATGAGAGATATGTGATGGTCAAGGTGTTTTTATACGATTGTATGACGTGAGTTGGTGAAGTAAAGTAACCTCGTAACATTCTCTGTGATGCCCAAATATATGAATGTATTATGAGTTGATGGTTGACATTGAGTGAAACTAATCATGCATTGTGTTTGTTGGCTTTAGTGCAATCTCAAAATCTTCAACAAAAAAAGCTATTATAAATTGCCAGTGAAACACTGTTAAAGGCCACACTGAAGCGTTGAGAGAATAATTTCATGGTGTAATCATCAGAAAAGAGAATTCAATAAGTCATAGTGATCATCAAAACAGTCTAAAACTACTGTGAATATTGATATAAGAGAAAGTCAACAACATCAACATAGGTAGAAAGTATTAACACCAAGGTAAAAGAAGACCAATGAAAAATATGTATCTACAGTAGAAAATCTAATTGTGCAGTATTATCATGTCTTTCTGATAGCACAAACATGCTTTATAGACAACCAAATGTAAAGGTATTTTTAAAAATAATTTGCCCATGGTGCTGAGCATTGTGAGCATACAGCATGTGTAGGTTTACAATGCAGTTATTGTGGAATGGTTTGTTTTAATTTTAAGTCCATACCCCAGTGGAATTTGAGTAGGGGTATTCCTGAGGCTGTGCAGTGGACCCCATACAAGATATTACCACACAGCAATAGATTTCTGACAGAAATGGGCAAACCGATTAGCTAGACAGATGGCTGTAATTGAAAGTTACTGGCCAGTTAAGTGAGAGAGTCATTGAACCTTGAGTTTGCAGTGGACAAACATAAGCAGGTGTTGGTCCCCCCCCCAACAAAGGAAGTTCATGCAATTTTAACAGCTTGCTAACTTAACGGACACTCCACGGGCTACATCTGTTGAAGCCTCCTGCCTGCGTGGCTAGCCTGCCACAGACAAGCCTTTAGTAGTGCTCACTGATGTATGAACACATTAAGACAGACCAGAAGACAGCTCATTCATATTTGATGTGCTGTCTCTTTCCGGCTTCATGTTTAAAAAAATATTTACACGCTTTTCTGTCTCATTATTGTGATCGTTTCTCCCTCGTGGCAGTGTGTGTCACGGGGCTGTACTCGCGTGGCGGCCTGCGGGGCCATTAGCCGAGCGGTGAGGGGTCTTGGAAGTTGGCCACCAGCTGGCTCCCTCCCTGCCTTGCCAGACCCTAACACACACTCTCAGTGTCTGCATCCCAAATGGTACGCTATTCCCTATGCCGTGCGCTACATTTGACTACTTTTGACCAGGGCCAATATAGCTCTGGTCAAAAGTAGTGCACTATATATGGAATAGGGTGCCATTTGGGGCACACCCTTAGCCTTTCCCTGCAGGGCCCTCCACAGCAGGTCCCCCCTAGTAGGTAGCACTGGTCCACTGGGATAATTGAGGTAACCCTCTTTAGCTAATGGAAGCCAGTTAATGTTGATCCTGTACGGACGCATTACGATAATTATTTAGAGAGACCCCCCCTTCCCCCCAAACAACAAATAAAAAGATAAACAACAATATGTTTGTGTGGGGCTAATGAGGTGCATACTGTGTGTTGGAGGTGCTGATGTTGGTTTGATATGTGGTGTTGTTTTCTTATGGAAAACGTAAGTGAAAATGAGGAATAGTTATTTGGCTCCAGGGATGCATTAAGAAGAAGCTTGAATGGTGTGTAGATCTACAGTACCAACATACAGTATCTAAATTAAATCTTGCAATTAATTATTAATTTATTATGTCTATAATCTTAACTTTTACAAACTCTTTAAAAGCCAGGAACATGCCAACTCCAATCTATTTAAGATCAGATAAATGTTATAGGTTTCTGATAATCTTTACTTTTACAAACTCTTTAAAAGCCAGGAACATGCCAACGCCAATCTATTTAAGATCAGATAAATGTTATAGGTCTCTGATATAAATATGTCCCAATATTAAAGTAAACATTACCATAATATTTTGGATCACAGAGATTTTATGAATTATGATGATCTTCTTGTATGCAAACCTCATAATTAAATCCCAGATATATTATCATAATATGTAATGTTTAAATCTTCACCAGACACCAGGTCTGCTCAGCTATCAAAGGGCAGTTTCCAGATACTTTAGATACACCAGATCAAATAAACCTGATGTTGCTATCGCATCTCCAGATCGCTAAGGTACTAGCTTACAGGATATTATACATTTTTGCCATTTACTAAGTTCTGGGATACAAAGAGAGAGCTGAGGATGTTTCTGGGTATTTCTGAACATCAGAGACTTTTAGTAGGGGACCGAGTGGCGCAGCGGTCTAAGGCACTGCATCACAGTGCTAGAGGCGTCACTACAGACCCGGGTTCGATCCCGGGCTGTATCACAACCAGCCTTGATCGGGAGTCCCATAGGGTGGTGCACAATTGGCCCAGCATCATCTGAGTTAGGGGAGGGTTAGGCCAGGGCAGGCCGTCATTGTAAAAAAATGATTTGTTCTTAACTGACTTGCCTAGTTAAATATAAATAAAATAGTAGCTAGGCCTTTACCTCATGCTGATGCAGATGTTGGTTCGGTCACAGTTGCTTTACCCAAAAAAGCAACACGCGTGGTACCTCATTCATCATTGAAATGTCCTTCAGCACTTCCCTATTAGCAACTGTCAGCCGGCTTGCTCTCATTATTACATCATCATAAGGGTGTCATCTTTGAACTTCATCAAAATAATTGGCCCCATTCGTCAGAGTGAGAGTGGGCCTGACGACGAGTTTGTGTTTGTGTGGATATATGGCCATCTTTAAAAAGACCAGTAGTAAATTTGGTGTGGAGTGAAGCAGTCATCAAACATCTGGCTGACCTAGTATAGCCTACGTATGAGCTTGAACAGCTGAGCATTTCACTGGTCTCCTTTGCTTTCTCAGAGAGAAAATAAAATAAAAGATATTATGATATTAATATGTGCAACATTTTGTGCTGCAAAATGTCAATTTTGTTGGAGGATATTGATGGAAATTACATGTTGACATGATAAAAATGTATATGACAATGATTTGACAATTCTTAAGGTCTCCAGTCAAAGTCAACCTGTTTCTATCGGAGCAGCATCAGTCAACAATACTAATACACATAGAAAGTAATGAGAGAGGAAGCAATCATTGTACTGGAAGGCTTTGAGGATCTTTGAAACCACATTTATTGTGACAGGGTGCCCTGGAGTGTGCAAGGGGGCAATAAGGGGGAGTCAGCGGGCACTCACAGAGGCCATTTAGATATTGCCACCCGTAACCGAAAAACTTTTGTGCTTTCAAAGAAGGATAAATAATGCATGTGTTTGAATAAAGGCAGACGGTCGGTAAGTAGACTTATGAAAAGGGTGAACCAAATTAAATGCACATATCTAATAAACAACGCATTGCATAAAACTGGAGAAGCCCCCGTCTATGTCCTCCCCAAGGGAGGAGAGGAGGGGGAGGAAGTGTGTGGGGGGACGTCGTTAAAAAATAGAAGTGCTTTTTTTTCTTCAAATGGAACCTCATCTTTGTTGATATAGGTTGTGAATCTAAAGTGCCTTCTGTAGCCATTACCAGACTGGTTTCCCTCCTTCTAATGCATCTTCTCCTATAACCCCAGGCTTCTTTCATTTCAATTTAATGGGTGATATATCACTCCATCTCACCACACTTAGCACTTAATGTAAATTAATGTATGCCTGGAAATGGATACAATGCTATATGAAAAAAGCTCCAAAGACATATATTATTAATCTTCTCAATGCCCATTTTATGTTCTCTGTATTCAGAGGTTCACCTACTAGTATATGCATTGAAACATTTACATTTGCCTTTCCAGACATGGAGATACGTTTTCCTTGAGTTTGGACAAGATGAGGTAACGGAATATGACAGTCAGGACAAGCAAAACCGGATGCGTGAGTTTAAGCATGCCACTGAGCCTCTGAGAGGAAGAGCTAAAGGGAGCGTGGATGCCTTACCACCCCTGCCAGCCTAAAGCAATAGCCTCTGTTTGTTTTCGTCCTCATAGGGGGCACCAAATGGGTTAATGTGTGCAACATACCTTAAATTGGTACACAGCTTGGCTTGGCATACCCTCCTGGAGTAAGATATAATGTTTGGATCAGGTTGTAGGCTACACAGTTGTGATTTAATCGAAAGTAAAAGTAAAATTGCGTATCTACCATTGTACTTTGTCTAGTTGCTACTAATAGAACAAATACTCACTCAACATACCAATATTTTCCACTTTTAAATTTGCCTCAGTAAGAACTGAAGTTCATAAAAAGGAGAAACTTAAAAGTTTTAGGCTTTCAACAATCATGATTCAAAAATATATTTCACAAATTAAAATAACAGTTGTAAAATAATAAAAGCTTGTGTGTCTCTTTGCCTGGGTTCTTATAGATCTGTGGGAGTCAGAAATACAGACAGACAACCAGGAGAGTGCAGCCTGCAGAGATCCTATTTAAACCAGTCTGCATGGTAGTGTGCCAGCACATTTACAGCATTAGTCACATCACTGCTCCTGCGTCTGACAGAAAGACTTGCAGAAAAGAGAAGAACAGAACACCAACCCTTTTCTCCTCTTCTTTTCTTCTTCTCTCTAACAAGGGCATTTGGGAGACAATCAAATAACCAACATCTCTTTAAAACATGAAGGGGTAGGATTTGTTTGGGTGTCATGCAAATGTTGAAAGGAGTCAAATCCCTGTGCTCTTATTTTATTTTGGGTGAAATAAAGGCAAGGCAAGCAGTGTTTAGAATAAGAGGATAGGTTTGTAATGAGGGAGGTAGGGGGTGCTGGTGTTATGTTTCTGGAGGGCTATACGTTGCATCGAGTCATATAAAAAAACTTGTCCTCTATGGAGAGGTTTGAGGGTCAACAAAATCTTACATACTCCCCTGAACTGTACTTATACTGTACGTGTTGACTCTCTTACCTGCCATATGAAAACTTGAAGATTTGAGCTACATTTGTCACATTTACATTATAGTGCCATTCCTCCTTTATCCATAAATGGGATGCTGAATAATTAATGCCAGTGTTGCATTATGTTTGCTCTGCTGTTTAAGGTTGGATAAATGTGTGTGTGTTGCATATTTATAAGTGTTTAAGGTGTTCGCTGCACACGGCGAAACATCCATAATGCTATACTCAGTGCAACCTTGGCTCCCCATGACAGGCACAAGTAAATTGTGACTAGCATACCAAATACGAAGGAAGATGCAAAGACATTCCGCAAAGACACGGACACTCCCTAACTACAGCACATTGACAGTCAATTTCAGCTTGTTCCTAGTCTACTAATATATACTTTTTGCCACACTGTAATACCCTTGCCAAAGTGTCATCATAAACAAGTGTGGCCATGCCATTTTTTTACAAAGTCAAATCAGCCTTCAAGTACATTCCTATTGGGAAAGAAATAACTAATTATGTCTGTACAACATACTTAGCCACAGCAGCACAGAACAATAGCTAGAGACAATGTGTTTTTGAATTGGTTGTATTGAATGGTCCAAACACACACAGGCCTCCAGTCTTATATTGTGCTGATTAACAAAAAAATCAAGGGCACTTAATTAAAACTGAGCTCAATGGGGATTATCTCATGAAAACATTTGCATTCAGACATCTACACTTGAAACAATCAAGGGATTGGCAGCAGCGTCTAACACTATGGTTGTTTGGCACACAGTCTGAGGAAGGAGGAGGAGAGAGAGACAGAGACTGAGAGAGGGTGGGCGGGTGTTTTATTGCACTCACTATAAGTATTTTTTGTTTTGTTGTGGTAGATCTACAATGTAGTTCTCAGCATGCAGCCTAAAGGATGTCCGGTGGTCAGGGTAGTCGGACAATGGTGCCTCTCGGTAGAAGAATAAGGGAACGCCCTCTCTGCCCATCAACCCATCTGTCTGTTTTCCATTCCCATGGCGATGTGCAGAAGCACTTAACCTGCCAGTGGGGCGCTCAACGGGTGGATCGGCACCTGAACACAGCCGCTGTCACGAGAGGGAGGTCCGCTGGGACCCAACACAAAAGGCTTGGAGCACGCAAGGCCAGGCACAATCTGTCTAGCTAGGCACTTACACCAACAAGACAGGCCAGTTACAGGCAGGAGTTGTGTGCATGTTGGTATACTGCTGTGCTATACAGAGAAGTGTCAGTGACACAAATAACCTTGTGAAACTCCACCTAGTTGTTTTGCACTTCTTCCAGGCGAGTAGTTCATGTCATGCAATGACACCGCCTCAGGTAAAATAACAGTATGATGCTAAATAACTCTATCTGTCATCTTCACCTGATGAGATATAAAGAAGAATAGGAAGAGCTAAAAGGAAATGTGTTGCATGAGCTATTTTCTGTGCAGGTGATTTAGTTGATGATGTTTGGTTAAAAAGATACAGACAGAAATACAAAGGGGTAGTGCACATCCCAAATAACACCTTATTCCCTATACAGCGTACTAGTTTTGACCGGAGCCCTATGAACCCTGGTCAAAAGTTGTACACTTCATAGAGAATAGGGTGCCATTTGGGACACATGCTAACTATGCCTGAAGGGTGATGAGCACCATGTAGGGAAGAGTAGTGTTCTCTAAAAAAGTAACTTCCTTCACTGTCTAATTCTGAATGACTTACATTAGATTGAAAACAGTGTTAAAGGTGCGCTATGCAGAAATCGCTCCACCGCTTCTTGGTTGCTAAAATTCTAATAGTTTGCCTAATTTCAGTTTGTGACAAAACATGCAAGTATAGTGTAGAGAATAATTGTACCATCTAAATCACTGTGAAATACAGGGGCACAATTTGGGTTTTGGAAGTGGGGGGGACATAACACATTTTTTAAATAATTATAATTTTTGTATCTAGTCGGATAAACACTCCAAACAGCCTACCCGACCGCTCGAAGGTGTCCGCATAGTCCTAATGCACACCGTTACCTCGTTTTGTATCACATTCCAATGATAAAACTGGGGGGGGACAAAAATGCAATTTCAGAATGTGGGGGAGACATCTCCCCCACGTCCCAAGTGAAAGTTGCGCCCCTGGTCAATATATATATTTTCCATAACCTAAAATATGGTATTTTCAGCTGTTTGAAGCTGGTGTACAAAACTGAAAGTAAAAGATACAAAAACAAAACTTAAGAACGGGAAGCATAGAAATAGAGCACATAGAACAGATCTACCGCTTCTTAGACTTGCTTTCAATGAGAATGACAGATCTATAAATCACATTGCTATGTGAATTTGGTCAGGTTGCCCAAAAAGTTACATATTGCAGCTTTAAGAGAAGTGCCTCTTACACTGGAATCACTGAGGCTAAACACTTCTGACAAAACAAAGCATGTTAATGTTAGTGGACATGACATGGATTACATTTTCAGATATGTAAAAGTCACCACCTTTTCATTTGAGTGCCTGTTAATAATAACTTTGATGAAAACCGAAACGTGAATTTGATTGATTCGAGGTTGATTGCAACAGAAATGGTGCAAGACATTTTCACCCTTTTCTAAAAAACAGGCAGATCAGAGAAAGAGCACTGAGGCTTTGTTGTGGTGCGAGTGATTGTCAGTCTGCAGTTCCTACAATGTAGCCCATTAAAACCATAACTGAAGGTATCAAAGTAAAACCAAAGGCTGATTTGCCAAAGTGCTGTGAGTAGTTGGGGAGACAAGCTATGTCATCTCTCCCCCGTCTCTCCCACCTTCCAAGACTGCAGAGGAGCGGTAGGACTCTAGGGAGGTCTGACGAGGCTATTAAATTGCCCAGCACCGACTGACAATGAGGCTCATGTCCAGAGGATAGAAAAATAAATTAGAACAAAGGAGAAAAAGGAAATGAAGGCTAGTGCACAGTGGGTGCTGCGCCCCATGAGCTGAGACTGTTAGAGACGAAACACTGTCTCACAAATCAGGGAAGAGATGACCAAGAAAAATGTGAGGCCACTATTGTGTCATGATTATGAGCCATTCCCATGCGCGACACAAAGTGGGATGTTAATATGATTTCGACCTTGATGAATTTGCACAATTATTTTGTGTGTTTTTTTGTTACTGATGTCGCAAAAAGACTTGGAAGTCATGAAGATGATACAAAGGCCTATTGAAATTCATTTTTAAAGTGAACAGCACATGTGTGTAAAGTTTGTTAAAATAATAACAAAACATTTCCTCAATGTTGGAAAACTTATGTAACATGAGACAGATGAAACATTACATTCTGTTTCGAAGTGCAAGTGTGCCTTTCTAAGCTTCTCCAGCTTTTCACTCACCTGACTAGAATGACTGTAAAGGGAATGCTGTGTCTTTTTGAAATATGGCCAAGTGACTCCCATCCATTTCACAATTCATTTACAGCTCTCTGGGAGTACCAGCTGCACATATTAATTGTAGTTCACTGCAGCATAGTCCAGGACATGCATGGACATTTTGTATTATGTGGTATTGTTTTTGTATTGCTAGGTATTACTGGACTGTTGGAGCTAGAAACATAAGCATTTCGCAGCACTTGCGAGAACATCTGCAAATCTGTGTACGCGACCAACTTTGATTTGAACTGAGCATTACATTCTAGTATATTATATTACGGTATGTACATAACAATAAAAAGTGAAATCAATATCTATGTTTTCACAATATGTTACAACAGTAAAGGCTTGGCAAATGTGTATGGAAAAGCAGCAAGGCAAATGCAGAGCTTACCATTGCACTATTGCACTCGGCAGCATCTCCCACCCATTATGTCTATCTAGCTAGGGCCTGAATCCAATACGGGAGTATCACTGAAACAAGATGCAATTTCCATGCTTTGCGATTCAAATGGGAGAAGAAAATTGATCCCTTCTCACACATTTAGAAGGGTGTTCTAATGAAGGGCACCGTGGCCTAATGGGATAGATAGAGGTACACAAATCTTGGCCTAAGTGGCTGACTAAGGACAGCAGGAAGATAGTGGATCTTAACTGCACCAGCCACTAGCCAGAGCCTGATTCATCAAGTTTTACAGTTCAAATAAAAGTTAGTACTGCTTGCCAAATTGATTATCAAGATGCCCCTGTGCTGCATTAGAATTAATGAAAATGGCATACTTTATCTTCTTGGCTATTTATCCACTGCCTTAGGGACTGCTATTCGGCACGAAGAAGAGAAGCTACTGTAGTAAGATCTATGATATTCATATTTCTTTTTCAAAATAGAGCATTTTGCTTTTTGTTAATGCTGCCAATGTTAAAGTACATCGTTCCAGTGACTGTTAATGGTTTGATTTCCAGAGTAAAATCACTGTTAAAATCACTGTTCCAGATTAAGAATAGTAATTGATTCAGGTTTAGCCAATTAACAGATTAAGTGCTCTCCATTTAATTATTGATGTAGTGAGATTTATTTTGGAGATGGAACATTTAAGGTTGGCATTCTCTCCTCTTCTCTCCTCTTCCCTGTAATCCCTGAGCTTTTAGAGCTACACTCAAATAACAGATCCCAAACGGCCAAAGACCAAGCAGAGCATGGGTTAGATAGAAGGAGTTGAGGTAAAGCAAACATGGCTCTGTTTGAAATCATATATTTTGACAGCTTTGCACCTATTAACATTTCTCCCAAAAACAACATAAGAGGCAAACATTGTGGATACCTCTCAAACCTCTCAAGTCGTCACAATACGGCATTACTTATTTCATACCTTTATAAAGTCACTTTTTTATTTATTATATTTTGCTTTCTAACTGACCTGACTGTAACATCCTTGTTGTAAGGACAGCATTTCCTGAAATAGGAAAGGGAAGGAAAAGGAAGGCGGAGGCTTCTGCCAAGCTGTCCTGTGTTTCTCCAAGCACTCGTTATACTTTGGCAAAGATCAATGTGACAAAATCACAATAATGTTTGCATATTACCCAGGACTCCATCTAATGTGAACAAACATCAATACCTGCTGCGATGTGTTCCTTCACAAGATTTCAAGCCAGCAGGGAAGAACAAAACTATTAGAAACCCATAAAACAACTGCTTTTCACTAAACAGTTGAAATAATAGTTCAATAAGGAAAAACTGTGTGATGAGGCATCAGAAAAATATGATTCAGAAATGAAAGATACAGTACCAGTCTAAAGTTTGGAAACACCTACTAATTCCAGGGTTTTTCTTTATTTGTACTATTTTAAACATTGTAGAATAATAGTGAAGACATCAAAACTATGAAATAACACATCAAAATATATTTTATATTTTATATTCTTCAAAGTAGCCACCCTTTGCCTTGATGACAACTTTGCACACTCTTGGCATTCTCTCAACCAGCTTCACGAGGTAGTCACCTGGAATGCATTTCAATTAACAGGTGTGCCTTGATAAAAGTTAATTTGTGGAATTTCACATCTCAACATCAACTGTTTAGAGGAGACTGCGTGAATCAGGCCTTCATGGTCGATTTGCTGCAAACAAACCACTGCTAAAGGACACCAATAATAAGAAGAGACTTGCTTGGGCCAAGAAACACGAGCAATGGACATTAGACCGGTGGAAATCTGTCCTTTGGTCTGATGAATCCAAATTTTTGGTTCCAACTGCCATGTCTTTGTGAGATGCAGAGTAGGTGAACAGATGATCTCTGCATGTCTGGTTCCCACCGTGAAGCATGGAGGAGGAGGTGTGATGGTGTTGGGGTGCTTTACTGGTGACACTGTTGGTGATTTATTTAGAATTCAAGGCACACTTAACCAGCATGGCTACCACAGCATTCTGCAGTGATACGCCATCCCATCTGGTTTGCGCTTAGTGGGACTATCATTTGTTTTTCAACAGGACAATGACCCAAAACACACCTACAGGCTGTTTAAGGGCTATTTGACCAAGAAGGAGAGTGATGGAGTGCTGCATCAGATGACCTGGCCTTCACAAGCACCCGATCTCAACCCAATTGAGATGGTTTGGGATGAGTTGGACCGCAGAGTGAAGGAAAAGCAGCCAACAAGTGCTCAGCATATGTGGGAACTCCTTTAAGACTGTTGGAAAAGCATTCCAGGTGAAGCTGGTTGAGAGAATGCCAAGAGTGTGCAAAGCTGTCATCAAGGCGAAGGGTGGCTATTTGAAGAATCAATTTTTTGGTTACTACATGATTCCATATGTGTTATTTCATAGTTTTGATGTCTTCACTATTATTCTACCATATAACAAATTGTAAAAATAAAGGAGTCGAGGTCAGGGATCTGTGCAGGTCAGTCAAGTTCTTCCACACGATCTCAACAAACCATTTCTGTATGGACATCGCATTGTGTGCGGGGGCAGTGTCATGCTGAAACAGGAAAGGGCTGTCCCTAAACTGGTGCCACAAAGATGGAAGAACAGAATCATCTAGAATGTCATTATATGCTGTAGCGTTAATATTTCCCTTCTTTGGAACTAAGGGGCCTAACCCGAACCATGAAATACAGCCCCAGACCAGTTTTCCTCCTCCACCAGACTTTACAGTAGGCACTATGCATTGGGGCAGGTAGCGTTCTCCTGGCGTCCATCAAATCCAGATTCGTCTGTCGGACTGGCAAATGGTGAAGCGTGATTCATCACTCTAGACAACGCGTTTCCACTGCTCCAGATTCCAATGGTGGCGAGCTTTACATCACTCCAGCCGAAGCTTGGCATTGCGCATGGTGATCTTAGGCTTGTGTGCGGCTGCTTGGCCATGGAAACCTATTTCATGAAGCTCCAGACGAACAGTTATTGTGCTGACGTTGCTTCCAGAGGCAGTTTGGAACTCGGTTGTGAGTGTTGCAACTGAGGACAGCCGATTTGTACGTGCTACGGGTTCCGTTCTGTGAGCTTGTGTGGCCTACAACTCGCGGCTGAGCCGTTGTTGCTCCTAGACGTTTCCACTTCCCAATAACAGCACTTACAGTTGACAAGGGCAGCTCGAGGAGGGCAGAAATTTTACGAACTAACTTGTTGGAAAGTTGGCATCCTATGACGGTGCCACGTTGAAAGTCACTAAGCTCTTCTGTAAGGCCAATCTACTGCCAATGTTTGTCTATGGAGATTGCATGGCTGTTTGCTCGATTTTATACACCTGTCAGCAATGGTTGTGGCTGAAATAGCCAAGTCCACAAATTTGAAGTGGTGTCCACATACTTTTGTATATATAGTGCATTTCGCTCCTTCAAAACTCACTTTGATTAAGATATTACAAATGGACAGTGGTTTAAAGTACTTAATTATAAATACTTTAAAATACTTCTTAAGTCTTTTTGGGGGGTATCTGTACTTTACTTTACTATTTATAGTGTTGACTACTTTTAATTTTACTCCACTACATTCTTAAAGAAACTAATGTACATTTTACTCCATACATTTTCTCTGACACCTAAAAGTACACTTTACATTTCTAATGCTTAGCAGGACAGGAACATTGTCAAATTCAGGCACTTATGAAGAGAACATCCCTGGTCAACCCTGCTGCCTCTGATGTGGCGGACTCACTAAACACAACTGCTTAATTTGTAAATGATGTCTGAGTGTTGGAGTGTGCCCCTGGCTAGCCGTCTGGTTTGCTTAATATAAGGAATGTGATATGATTTATACTTTTACTTTTACTTTTGATACTTAAGTATATTTAAAACCAAAGACCTTTAGACTTTTTCTCAAGTAACATTTTACTGGGTGACTTTTACTTTTACTTAGTCATTTTCTATTAAGGTATGTTTACTTTTACTCAAGTATGACAATTGGTTACTTTTTCCAACACTGCAATGGGAAGCATGTTGAAGTGCCGGTCGCTGCCCGGTGCAAATTGCACCTTGAATTGGAGAGGCCAGCAAACCTCCTGCCAAGGTGCAGATTTAAAGTGGTCTCCCAAACAGCACACCCTGGACTGCATTAGTATCTCCACAGGCAGCTGTGGCCGGTACTGTAGAAGAAGAGGCAGAGCCTGCAAACCACAGCCCTGCAACCTGTGTTTCTGATTGCATCCCAAATGGCACCCTATCCCCCTATGGGCCCTCAAAAGTAGTGCACTATATAAGTAATACGGAGTCATTTGGGATGTGTTTCTCTCTCCTGTGAAGGTCAGGGGGAAAACACGTAAACGTCCTATAGAGCAACATGATCAGAATATAGACCACATAACTGAAAAACTTTAGCAAAGTTTTGTGAGTGTCTAATAGTCCAATCGGAAAAAAAGAGGAGGAAGTTAAGAAAAGTGGAAAGCACAATATTGTCCACTTAAAAGTTACGGTAGGAAATATCAAACAAAAGTAAAGCGTAGAAGGAGACCTGGAGTACTGTACAACTGTTATAACATTTGTGGATTCGGCTATTTCAGCCACACCCAGCCATGCAATCTCCACAGACAGACATTGGCAGTAGAATGGCCTTACTGACCTCAGTGACTTTCAACGTGGTACCGTCATAGGATGCCACCTTTCCAACAAGTCAGTTTGTCAAATATCTGCCCTGCTAGAGATACCCTGGTCAATTGTAAGTGCTGTTAAAATCGTCTGTCCTTGGTTGCAACACTCAATACTGAGTTCCAAACTGCCTCTGCAAGCAACGACACCACAATAACTGTTCGTCGGGAGCTTCAGGAAATGGGTTTCCATGGCCGAACAGTCACACACAAGCCTAAGATCACCATGCGCAATGCCAAGCGTCGGCTGGAGTGGTGTAAAGCTCACCGCCATTGGAATCTGGAGCGGTGGAAACACGTTGTCTGGAGTGATGAATCACGCTTCACCATCTGCCAGTCCGACAGACTAATCTGTATTTGACGGATGCCAGGAGAACGCAACCTGCTCCAATGCATAGTGCCAAGTGTCAAGTTTGGTAGAGGAAGAATAATGGTCTTGGGCTGTTTTTCATGGTTCGGGCTAGACCCCTTAGTTCCAGTGAGGGGAAATGTTAACGCTACAGCATACAAAGACATTCTAGACTATTCTGTGCTATCAACTTTGTGGCAACAGTTTGGGGAAGGCCATTTCCTGTTTCAGCATGACAATACCCCCGTGCACAAAGCAAGTTCCATACAGAAGTGGTTTGTCTAGATCGGTTAGGAAGAACTTGACTGGCCTGCACAGAGCCCTGACCTCAACCCCATCGAACACCTTTGGGATGAATTGGAACGCCGACCCGCGAGCCAGGCCTAATCACCCAACATCAGTACCCGACCTCACTAATACTCTTGTGGCTGAATGGAAACAAGTCCCTGCAGCAATGTTCCAACATCTTTTCGAACGCCTTCCCAGAAGAGTAGAGGCTGTAATAGCAGCAAAGAGGGGACCAACTCCATATTAATGGCCATGTCTTTTTTGGGACAGTGGTTGCATTGATTTTGCATGCCCCTTTAAAACGAATCATTGGTTTTCATTTCAAGTAAATGCTGATCTGATGTATTCAGTATGTTAGTAAAATCACCTTCTCTATTTTAATTGTTAAGGTCCAGGCGTGGTATGTTGTTCAATTGATATAGTCTGCAAAGGACCAAACTATATGAATATAACGAAATACTTATCAGTGTATTTTCCGATAATTTTAGATTTATCACACAACAATGGAACACCAGATATGGTATAAAGTCATATTGAACACAGGAGGAAAGAACTGCTCCTACCTCCTGCAGTAAAGTCTAAATACATGGGCTATTGTCTGCATCCCTATGATGCACTACTTTTGTCCAAAGCCCTCTGCCCAAAAGTAGTGCACTACATAGCGAATAGGGTGCTATTTGGGACACAACCATTGTCTTGGATACCTGAGTAATTGAGGACAAATGCAATTGCAACCAGCGCACCAATGGTCCCCGTCGGTTTTCAGCAGCTCGTCATTAGAGCAGGGGCCCAGCGGAGCTCGTTAGAGGAACGAAGGGAGATGTGGTAAATAAGGTTAATTGGGCGATCTGTCAGACCCGGGTAGATGCACATGCTGACATGACACAACCAGTAACGTGATTTCATTTTGCTCCTCTCCTGCTACTCTGCTCTCTATCACTGTTCATTAGTATTTTGCGGTGAGGGGAGAGGGGGAGATGGTGACATGGCCAAGGAAGGTGTGCCGCCAATGTGCCATGCTGAGAACGTGGGGGACTGAGGAGACTGAGTGGAGAGAGAGCGAGAGCGAGAGAGATATGTTATATCTATACTTTGACAATGTAAGTAATTTTACTTGCCATGTCAATAAAGTCGATTGAATTGAATTGAGAGAGAGAGAGAGAGAGAGAGAGAGAGAGAGAGAGAGAGAGAGAGAGAGAGAGAGAGAGAGAGAGAGAGAGAGAGAGAGAGAGATCTTGTGACATCTGCTGATGTAAAAAAGGCTTTCTAAATAAATGTGATTTTGATTATTTTATTTTTATTCAGAGGAACATTTCTGTGTTTAGGTGTGTGTAATTACAGTACACCAGAGATTTAATATCCCCTTTCATTAGCATCACAACCCTGGAACCTCTCTGGGTAGAGCCAAACAGGGCCCTTTGATATGGCCTGAATACCCCATAAAATTGTGAGTTAAATCATGCACCCTGTCACCTGCTTTAGAGCACCGTCATAAGTGCACAACAGTTCAGTGGGCAAAAGGCACTTGAAAGAAATAGGCAGAGTGTTAATGAGATTGATAAGACAATTACTTTCAAGGCTAACTCATTAGTTGTGAGTGAAAAGAGAGGACAGACGGGGGCGGGGTTTGGTTGGTTAACTATGCATGACATCAGCATGCTCGGCTCTGAAAGGTTTCTATTAATAAAAAAGGCCATGCTCTTTTTTACAGTAAATTTCACCCCAGAAAACAACATGCAAGAGGCTGTAATTCTGCAGTGCCTCTCAACCTCTCAAGCCATCAGAATATGGCATGACTCAATGACAGAGGGACAGCCATTCTGTTAATTAAAGGTCAAATCTGATGTGGCAGTCGAACTCCATTTTGACTTCCTAACAATCATACTCCTGTCCTGCACAGTTTATGAAATGTTAAATGACACTACTGCTATATAGTCCACACCAGTGACGTGCAGTGAGGTCGGTGGCTGGGTAGGCACTGGCTATTATCAAAGTCAGATTTACTCTCAAATAAACCTTGATGAAGCACAAATAGAGGCCTTCATGGGTCCATAAAGTTGGACCTGTTCCGAAATGGACCTAGGGCTTTCCCATTCACACCCGATATGAATACATTTCTTTTTTAATATAGAGACCCGTTCCAAACGGACCCGAGAACAACTAGACCCGTTCCGTATAGACCTGGTCGGATCCAGACCCGGTCCGATCCGAGTGAGGGAAGCAGCAGAACATTTTATTTTTAAGATACTTTATGAAGCGGAGCTGATAAAGCGCGAGGGAGAGGAGGTAGAGAGAGGTGACACTCTAGCAGGGACCGTGCTATGTGTGTAGGCTACTGTGAGTGTGAGCGAGTGACACTGGGAACAGGGAGGAGGGAGGGAGAGAGGAGAGACAGCAACCAACCAAGCCGACTCGCGCTATAGTAGATGCCATAGCTAGGTTATTTATCATCCAATATGATTACGTAGTATCTGTCTTGACTGCATCAAACCGGGAGAAGCTGGTTAAGCTAGCTAGCTAGCTAGAGTCATTGAGGCTGCATGCGCTTTCTCATCCTACACAGTTACTGTTACAGAATCCCCCTGCCGAGGGCGCTGTGGGACTAATTTCCAGTGTCTGTGTTGTTGTTTATTTCCGGCTGGAGCCGCGCAGTCTGACTCTCACCCATCCTCACCCTTTCTCCCCCTCACATGAGAGATCGATATCTCCTCGAGCTCATGGCTTCAGCCAATTGGACAACAGCCATGTGTCTCACCCACGTGCACGCTCTAGCCATTTAGTCTCTCCAGGTCCTGATTGGCTAGCCAGCGTGACGCACACTCTCCAAGGGAGTAAATATTGCCATACCTGAACGGTGTTATTCCAGTCTGTGAGTGTGGGCGGACATACTGTATGTGTATGGGATGCGTGAACACAGAGTAAGTTGTTGTTGTTGTTGTTTAGCTTGGCTTTGTATATCACTACGTAGGTATTACAATGTTATATGCTGAAGTTGTTATTAGTATTGGCTACTATTGCCTTTAGTGTAATGCTTACTATGTATGTTGCCCATTAGTATAGCCTCATTGTATGGTATTAGGTAAGATGTTTATATTAACTCTGCTGTTGTTATTATTGTACTACTATTTAATATGTGGTTATTAGATACAGTCCTTACCTATTGTGCTATTGCAGTTCTGTTCCATTTTTATTCACTGTTGTAGCCCATTTGATGCATACATTCATCCTTCTCTATTCATTGCATTCCATGTGTATATTCATGATCTCTCTGTTTCTGTATCTTTAAAGAACCATACCCATGTACACCACCATGTTCATCTTCTCCTGTATGTGATTAAAGTTCCTGTGTGTGTTAACTCTTGGGCTGCTTTATTCCCCTCTAACCTGGGGGCGGTGTCAGTGGGTCACAAACCAATCAAATACGTAGAACCTGGTCACTCTCTTTCAGTTACAATCAACAACAATTTCATTCAGAAGATAAAGGAGCAGCCTACATGTTCAAATGTTCATCTGTCTCTGATTCCAAAGGTTGCAAGTTTGAATCCAGCAATAGAAAGTTATATTTGTTTTAAGCCTATCCCAAACCTTAACCCTTACCTTAATAATTTGGAGTTAATGCCTAACCTTAAGATTTCGGAGTTCATGCCTAAACTTAACCTTAAACACTCAACTTCGAAATTTGACATTTGAGAAACATAGATGAACGTCTACTTCTGAAGTGAGACTGTGAGAGCTAGTTGCATTGGTCAGATTGTTGAGGTTGCAGTAGCCGCCTTCTACCCCAAACCTTGTCCACTGTTGAGAAGAGCAGGCTGGGGAAACCGTACAGGCAGCTACTGGTAGCGCAGCCGGGTAGCACATCCACACATTTTCTGTCCCTTCCTCTAATTAAGGTCAGGAAGCGCAGGTGTTGGTCTCCCTCTCTGAAGTATAAGTTTTCCTTGGAAATTGAACTTGGAAAATTGTTTGAGGTGCAGTATAGTGTCCATTTTGTCAGGTTGTTTTTGCTAGCTAGATAGCTAACTTTGTTCAGTTTAAGAGATGCATGAGCCAAATTATGTAGACACGCCCAAATGTGCAGAGATTACACACACAACATGTTTAGGCAATACGCATGTGCAAAATATGAAATCCGCTCAATGCAACAAATGTCAGCTAGGCAAAGCAGTAAGGCCTATGCTGACCCTGCCCATTAACAGTGACTGGAGTCAGCAACCGCCGAGCCGTTGGATTTGAATGGTTGGGGACATTGGGGAGGAAGGCATGATTACCCCGGCGCCTATCCTGAGGTTCTGGCGCAGTTGTGCAATGTTTTTGATTTTGAGAATAAAAACCACAAAAACCACATAAGCAGAGAAAAAAATAATGACAATTTTTTATATCATTTTATATTTGGCTTTTCATAACAGCTTTTTTTATTTATTAGCACTGCTTACCCTGCCTACCCTGACTGCACGTTACTGGCACACACACACACACACACACACACACACACACACACACACACACACACACACACACACACACACACACACACACACACACACACACACACAAACATATAATGCCCTAGTCATATCAGCAGGTCCCTCATTGCCCAGTAATGTTCTCATGTTATCAGATCAGGCAATGGTCCAGAATGCCTCTAAACCCACAGACCTGGGCTGGATCCCAAAAGCACCCTATTCCCTATTAATACAAAAACCAAAATTTTAAGTGAAATGTTAGCTTTTGTGTGAAGCTAAACAAATGTATTATAATAATTCAAATTCTAATTTGACCTATGCACTAACAATGCTTTTCAGCATATGCAGCTTGACACCTACTAGAGTACTGTAGCTTTACTGATCTACTGTGCTTTAACAACAGATGTACTCACATTGGATGGGTTGATTAGGATCCAAACCTTCTCTGAAATAGCCTAATACATACTCTTAGAGTTTAGAATTTTGAAGTAAATATTGTGTCTGTGGTAAAAATGACTACCATTTAAGTGATTTATCCATTGATCATTGTCACGGATCCTCCCGGTACTGCTGCTCATTCCATTCACCAGCTCCGGTCTACGTCACCGGCCTTCACTGAACTAGATCAATACCACCAACCCCAGACTGTCTTGTCACATTACGCACACCTGGTTCCCTTTCCCCCTGATTAGTGGGCCCTCTGTTCCCCATTGTCATGTCGATAATTGTCCCATGTCCGTTGGTCTCGTGAGTACCGTGTATTATGCTCTTGTTGTTTACGGGTCTTGTCCCGTGTCTTGTGTAGAGGTTACAACTCACTCTTTGTTTGGGTTACATCCCTTTGATATACAGTATATACAGTGGGGGAAAAAAGTATTTAGTCAGCCACCAATTGTGCAAGTTCTCCCACTTAAAAAGATGAGAGAGGCCTGTAATTTTCATCATAGGTACACGTCAACCATGACAGACAAAATTAGAAAAAGAAATCCAGAAAATCACATTGTAGGATTTTTTATGAATTTATTTGCAAATTATGGTGGAAAATAAGTATTTGGTCAATAACAAAAGTTTCTCAATACTTTATTATATACCCGTTGTTGGCAATGACACAGGTCAAACGTTTTCTGTAAGTCTTCACAAGGTTTTCACACACTGTTGCTGGTATTTTGGCCCATTCCTCCATGCAGATCTCCTCTAGAGCAGTGATGTTTTGGGGCTGTCGCTGGGGAACACAGACTTTCAACTCCCTCCAAAGATTTTCTATGGGGTTGAGATCTGGAGACTGGCTAGGCCACTCCAGGACCTTGAAATGCTTCTTACGAAGCCACTCCTTCGTTGCCCGGGCGGTGTGTTTGGGATCATTGTCATGCTGAAAGACCCAGCCACGTTTCATCTTCAATGCCCTTGCTGATGGAAGGAGGTTTTCAATCAAAATCTCACGATACATGGCCCCATTCATTCTTTCCTTTACACGGATCAGTCGTCCTGGTCCCTTTGCAGAAAAACAGCCCCAAAGCATGATGTTTCCACCCCCATGCTTCACAGTAGGTATGGTGTTCTTTGGATGCAACTCAGCATTCTTTGTCCTCCAAACACGACAAGTTGAGTTTTTACCAAAATATAAAAGTTCTATTTTGGTTTCATCTGACCATATGACATTCTCCCAATCCTCTTCTGGATCATCCAAATGCACTCTAGCAAACTTCAGACGGGCCTGGACATGTACTGGCTTAACCCTCCCGTTGTCCTAGGGTCAAAATGACCCGCCACTGTGTTGAACCAACTTTATTTAATTTTTATATTTTTGGGATCATTTGTGAGAAGGAGGCAGTGAGACTTTAAAGAAAGTATCACTGCCTCCTTCTCACAAATGATCAAAAAAATATAAAAATTAAATAAAGTTGGTTTAACACAGTGGCGGGCCATTCTGACCATAGGACAACGGGAGGGTTAAGCAGGGGGACACGTCTGGCACTGCAGGATTTGAGTCCCTGGCGGTGTAGTGTGTTACTGATGGTAGGCTTTGTTACTTTGGTCCCAGCTCTCTGCAGGTCATTCACTAGCTCCCCTCGTGTGGTTCTGGGATTTTTGTTCACCGTTCTTGTGATCATTTTGACCCCACTGGGTGAGATCTTGCGTGGAGCCCCAGATCGAGGGAGATTATCAGTGGTCTTGTATGTCTTCCATTTCCTAATAATTGCTCCCACAGTTGATTTCTTCAAACCAAGCTGCTTACGTATTGCAGATGCAGTCTTCCCAGCCTGGTGCAGGTCTACAATTTTGTTTCTGGTGTCCTTTGACAGCTCTTTGGTCTTGGCCATAGTGGAGTTTGGAGTGTGACTGTTTGAGGTTGTGGACAGGTGTCTTTTATACTGATAACAAGTTCAAACAGGTGCCATTAATACAGGTAATGAGTGGAGGACAGAGGAGCCTCTTAAAGAAGAAGTTACAGGTCTGTGAGAGCCAGAAATCTTGCTTGTTTGTAGGTGACCAAATACTTATTTTCCACCATAATTTGAAAATAAATTCATAAAAAATCCCACAATGTGATTTTCTGGATTTTATTTTTTAAATTTGTCTGTCATAGTTGACGTGTACCTATGATGAAAATTACAGGCCTCTCTCATCTTTTTAAGTGGGACAACTTGCACAATTGGTGGCTGACTAAATACTTTTTTCCCCCACTGTATATACGTGTTTGTGTTACGTGGAGTAAATAAAACCCCTAATATATATTCCTGCGCCTGTCTTCTAATCATTATACAATGTGACAATCATGAGAGACAATGACCAAAAACATGGCTTAGTTTTCTTTATATACTTACCTCAAATCCAGCATTAGTATCACTGCTAGTGAAACAATGGGAGTGGTATCAAAGTAACGTCTAAACAAATGTTATAGCAACCCAAATACCATTACAAGTTACACATATAGCATATTGGAAGATAGTATAGGAATTATAGTATTCATATAACATTTCCCGTAGAATAACTATTTTTCAGAGAATCAACACCAATACAGCACTTTTGGTAGCTGGTTTCTGTTTCACAGTTATACCAAGTCTTCATACCACTGACAGACTTTTATGAGTTGTTTTGACTGCAAATAAGCATTTATGTGAGGTAATGTAGATTTTGTACACGGTAACCAGTTATAACCATGGGCGAGTACATAAGGTGCTCCATCTCTGCAGGTGATCTGTTTATCAGGTCAAGATCACTCCAACAAGTGCCACTCCATCCTCTGAGGATATGTATAAGTAAGGGATAAACAGCAAAAGTCCTGTACATTACCTTGAAAATAATGGACGACACAGCGGGACAAGGCAGAGCGGAGTTAATTTGTACAGAACAGACGCGTTTATCCCGCTTATACCACAGTTGCCAAAGAAAACAATACTAAAGCACCAATTTACCGTTAGAAATATCATTTTTTCACCAATATCATTTTTTTAATAAGATCATTCATACTTTCTCATCTTTTGGTTGCTAGAGATGCGACCCAGTCGTTCATTCGATTAGTTCGATATTTATGGACGCGACCAGTTATTTGTTCTATATGTTCCATTGCCATGCTCGCTGGCAACGTTCTTGTCTCTTGCTTGCTAGCTAGCCAACTAGCTACAGCTAACAAAGTCACAACCTCTGCAGCCAGAATAACAGCAAAGTAGCTGCATTTGAGTTTGTTTAAGCTGTTTTCTACTGACATTCATTTGGATACATCCATAACAATGAGCTGATGATGCCTGATTTTGCCTGGCATAGCTAGAAATGTTTGCCTTCTCGTCAGGACACTCGACACTGTTCATTATGAGGAGATTGCATTGTATATCAAACACTAGGCTAGAAGCAAGATAAATAGTTTGTTGCTAGCATATCTGCCAATATGACAACCAAATTCAAAAATACCAGTTGCTGAAAACAGCTGGTCAAACTAGAAATATGTGGGAGGATTTGACAGTATAGTGTCACTTGCGTCATGACTAGAACATTCATGTTCATCACCACGTTAAGTCATTAAAAAAGGATATGTCTCAAATCAATGCTAGCTATCTTTTCCAACTGTCCTGATATCTTTTCCAACTGTCCCGTTAGCAGTATTGTATACCCTTGGCAGATTTTTATATGCACATACATTTGGTAATTTGGGGAGCTATATCTCTGCAGATGATCTGTCTATCTGGTCAAAATCACTGATACAGGCCCCCCTCCACCCTCTGATGGTATGGATAACTTGTTATTATAGTATGTCTCCAGAGGAACCTATATTCATATAAAGGTCCCATCTATCAAATGACTATAGACGGAATTAGGTGTTTTTTGCTGGAAACTTGAAAGTCCATATTGATACAGAAACACTAAACAATGATTTAGATGTGTTGATACTGTATTGTAGCCTGGCGGGTAGGAGCGTTGGGCCAGTAACCGAAAGGGTGCTGGATTGAATCCCGAGCCGACAAGGTAAGAATCTGTCATTCTGCCCCTGAGCAAGGTAGTTAACCCCCAACAACAACTGCTCCCAGGATCCCAATGATGTGGATTAAGGCAGCCATCCCACACCTCTCTGGTTCAGAGGGGTTGGGTTAAATCCAGAAGACACTTTTCAGTTGAATGCATTCAGTTGTACAACTGACTAGGTATCACACTTTCCCTATTTACCTCTACCATCAAAAGTTGGAAGTGTGGGAATGGGTCGTCTTTATCATTGAACATCATTTTGCCTGACGGTTTTGATATCCGTTCATCATGATCCATTACATCTCATGGCGCATGTACTTTTATTTCTTCAAACATGCATACAACATTGTGTAAAATAATCATAAGCATTTTGAATGAACCATAATCCTCTAAAAACAGTGCCACGTGGCAAGATAGGAAGTGCAAGGAGTTTAAAACTAGACTTCCAATGAAATCAATCTTTACATTTTCTCTATCTTTGGTTATCCTCATAAAATATACTTACATTTTGAGCAACATATTAAGTTGGATGTATATAATAAAATAAAAAGGTAAAATAAAATTAGCAAATCATTGAAACAACTAATTTTTTTATGAAGTACAGTGGGGGAAAAAAGTATTTAGTCAGCCACCAATTGTGCAAGTTCTCCCACTTAAAAAGATGAGAGAGGCCTGTAATTTTCATCATAGGTACACGTCAACTATGACAGACAAATTAGAAAAAGAAATCCAGAAAATCACATTGTAGGATTTTTAATGAATTTATTTGCAAATTATGGTGGAAAATAAGTATTTGGTCAATAACAAAAGTTTCTCAATACTTTGTTATATACCCTTTGTTGGCAATGACACAGGTCAAACGTTTTCTGTAAAACTTCACAAGGTTTTCACACGCTGTTGCTGGTATTTTGGCCCATTCCTCCATGCAGATCTCCTCTAGAGCAGTGATGTTTTGGGGCTGTCGCTGGGCAACACAGACTTTCAACTCCTTCAACTTTCAATGAATTTATTTTCAAATTATGGTGGAAAATAAGTATTTGGTCACCTACAAACAAGCAAGATTTCTGGCTCTCACAGACCTGTAACTTCTTCTTTAAGAGGCTCCTCTGTCCTCCACTCGTTACCTGTATTAATGGCACCTGTTTGAACTTGTTATCAGTATAAAAGACACCTGTCCACAACCTCAAACAGTCACACTCCAAACTCCACTATGACCAAGACCAAAGAGCTGTCAAAGGACACCAGAAACAAAATTGTAGACCTGCACCAGGCTGGGAAGACTGCATCTGCAATACGTAAGCAGCTTGGATTGAAGAAATCAACTGTGGGAGCAATTATTAAGAAATGGAAGACATACAAGACCACTGATAATCTCCCTCGATCTGGGGCTCCACGCAAGATCTCACCCCGTGGGGTCAAAATGATCACAAGAACGGTGAGCAAAAATCCCAGAACAACACGGGGGGACCTAGTGAATGACCTGCAGAGAGCTGGGACCAAAGTAACAAAGCCTACCATCAATAACACACTACGCCGCCAGGGACTCAAATCCTGCAGTGCCAGACGTGTCCCCCTGCTTAAGCCAGTACATGTCCAGGCCCATCTGAAGTTTGCTAGAGTGCATTTTGATGATCCAGAAGAGGATTGGGAGAATGTCATATGGTCAGATGAAACCCAAATAGAACTTCTTGATAAAAACTCAACTTGTCGTGTTTGGAGGACAAAGAATGCTGAGTTGCATCCAAAGAACACCATACCTACTGTGAAGCATGGGGGTGGAAACATCATGCTTTGGAGCTGTTTTTCTGCAAAGGGACCAGGACGACTGATCCGTGTAAAGGAAAGAATGAATGGGAAATGTATCGTGAGATTTTGATTGAAAACCTCCTTCCATCAGCAAGGGCATTGAAGATGAAACGTGGCTGGGTCTTTCAGCATGACAATGATCCCAAACACACCGCCCGGGCAACGAAGGAGTGGCTTCGTAAGAAGCATTTCAAGGTCCTGGAGTGGCCTAGCCAGTCTCCAGATCTCAACCCCATAGAAAATCTTTGGAGGGAGTTGAAAGTCCATGTTGCCCAGCGACAGCCCCAAAACATCACTGCTCTAGAATTGATCTGCATGGAGGAATGGGCCAAAATACCAGCAACAGTGTGTGAAAACCTTGTGAAGACTTACAGAAAACGTTTGACCTGTGTCATTGCCAACAAAGGGTATATAACAAAGTATTGAGAAACTTTTGTTATTGACCAAATACTTATTTTCCACCATAATTTGCAAATAAATTCATAATAAATCCTACAATGTGATTTTCTGGATTATTTTCTTCTCATTTTGTCTGTCATAGTTGACGTGTACCTATGATGAAAATTACAGGCCTCTCTCATCTTTTTAATTGGGAGAACTTGCACAATTGGTGGCTGACTAAATACATTTTTCCCCACTGTATATGTTGGTTGTTTTTTGAGTCAATTTTAATTCACCCCATAATATGTTTTTACAGTGTGGCTGTGTGGTTGAGTGTGTAAAATGTAAATTAAATTCCAATGAAATGTACCATCTTACTTCTCCAGAAGTCGGGGGTTTAATTACCGCTTTCAATTGTCCCATTTTCACTACTTCTATGTCTCCTCCTTTTTCTAATATGTCTAAATAAAGCATTGAAAAAATTAAAGTGGAATTCCACAGGCCCTTATCATCAATCAATATTTAGTCTATAAACATATTGCATTTCTTAACCATTTGATTTTATGAGGGACAGTATGCAAAACATTTTTTTAAATATTTTGATGCTGCCTTTTACCTTCACTGAAACCCCAAAAAGTGTTTTAAAACTTTCTTAACATAAATATTGTAATAAAAATCCAGAAAATCCAGAAAATCACATTGTAGGATTTCTTATGAATTTATTTGCAAATTAAGGTGGAAAATAAGTATTTGGTCATAACAAAAGTTTCTCAATACTTTGTTATATACCCTTTGTTGGCAATGACACAGGTCAAATGTTTTCTGTAAGTCTTCACAAGGTTTTCACACACTGTTGCTGGTATTTTGGCCCATTCCTCCATGCAGATCAATTCTAGAGCAGTGATGTTTTGGGGCTGTCGCTGGGCAACATGGACTTTCAACTCCCTCCAAAGATTTTCTATGGGGTTGAGATCTGGAGACTGGCTAGGCCACTCCAGGACCTTGAAATGCTTCTTACGAAGCCACTCCTTCGTTGCCCGGGCGGTGTGTTTGGGATCATTGTCATGCTGAAAGACCCAGCCACGTTTCATCTTCAATGCCCTTGCTGATGGAAGGAGGTTTTCAATCAAAATCTCACGATACATTTCCCATTCATTCTTTCCTTTACACGGATCAGTCGTCCTGGTCCCTTTGCAGAAAAACAGCTCCAAAGCATGATGTTTCCACCCCCATGCTTCACAGTAGGTATGGTGTTCTTTGGATGCAACTCAGCATTCTTTGTCCTCCAAACACGACAAGTTGAGTTTTTATCAAGAAGTTCTATTTGGGTTTCATCTGACCATATGACATTCTCCCAATCCTCTTCTGGATCATCGAAATGCACTCTAGCAAACTTCAGATGGGCCTGGACATGTACTGGCTTAAGCAGGGGGACACGTCTGGCACTGCAGGATTTGAGTCCCTGGCAGCGTAGTGTGTTATTGATGGTAGGCTTTGTTACTTTGGTCCCAGCTCTCTGCAGGTCATTCACTAGGTCCCCCCGTGTGGTTCTGGGATTTTTGCTCACCGTTCTTGTGATCATTTTGACCCCACGGGATAAGATCTTGCATGGAGCCCCAGATCGAGGGAGATTATCAGTGGTCTTGTATGTCTTCCATTTCCTAATAATTGCTCCCACAGTTGATTTCTTCAAACCAAGCTGCTTACCTATTGCAGATTCAGTCTTCCCAGCCTGGTGCAGGTCTACAATTTTGTTTCTGGTGTCCTTTGACAGCTCTTTGGTCTTGGCCATAGTGGAGTTTGGAGTGTGACTGTTTGAGGTTGTGGACAGGTGTCTTTTATACTGATAACAAGTTCAAACAGGTGCCATTAATACAGGTAACGAGTGGAGGACAGAGGAGCCTCTTAAAGAAGAAGTTACAGGTCTGTGAGAGCCAGAAATCTTGCTTGTTTGTAGGTGACCAAATACTTATTTTCCACCATAATTTGCAAATAAAATCATTAAAAATCCTACAATGTGATTTTCTGGATTATTTTTTCTCAATTTGTCTGTCATAGTTGACGTGTACCTATGATGAAAATTACAGGCCTCTCTCATCTTTTTAAGTGGGAGAACTTGCACAATTGGTGGCTGACTAAATACATTTTTTCCCCACTGTATGTCATTTAGCAGGTGCTCTTATCCACAGCGACTTACAAATTGGTGCATTCAACTTAGGATAGCCAGTGGGACTACCACTCCTTTTTTTCTTCTTTTTTTTTCATGGTTTCATTACAGTCTTTCTATTTTCACAGTGTAATCAACCCATCCAATGTGAGTACATCTGTTGTTAAAGTACAGTAGATCAATAAAGCTACAGTACTCTAGCTGGTGTCAAGCTGAGTATGCTGAAATGTCTTGTTAGTGCATAGGTCAAATTCGATTTCCTGTTTTCGGCTTCAGAAAAAGCTAATATTTCACTTAAAACATTGTTGTTTGTATGCATTTCCAGGTTTTTTCCCAGAAGGTGTGATTACAGGGACAAAAGTGTAATGATGGGACCCCTTTTACTGCGATAGAATATACGGATAATTGTGTAAAGTGCTATTTGTATATATTTCTTTACGGATGTTGAGCATTGTTCACACTGCAGGCCGTAATGCTGAAATCAGTTTTGTTTTTCTAATCTGTTTTGGAATCCTGACTGTCCAAACAGCAAGTAACAAGTGACCAAATCGGATTTGTGTGTGTTCAGACAGCAGTCATTTGCTGACATGGTGGGTGTGTGCGTAGTGATATAGGTTGCTTGGTGGTTGTGTTCGTGCTTCCTATCACTCAAAAGTTATGTAGTAAGCTAAGGTGACAACAATGCAAGTCATGGACGTTTCCCAGTTGCTTTGAATGTTCAAAAACATAGTGTAAGAACGCATTTAAAGCCTCAAAGGATAAGATGACCCAACTTTTAAAATGTGTCCTTTTTGCCTAGCCACAGCAGTCAACTAGCTAGCTAGGTGGCTGTTTAGATTTATAGCATATTCACTCATTTGTTTATAAACAATTAACAAGCTAGTTGTTAGCTACCACATGTTCTTGTCATATTGTCAACAGAGTATATAGCAAGCAAGAAGATATGCCAAATAACAGTCTAAAAACCACTTGAGGGCAAATAAATAAGTTGCATAGCCAGGAATCAGATTTGTTTCTGTTTTCAAACCACCTAAGGTGGCTTGAAATATTCAGTGTTCTTGTTGGGTGTTCAAGCTGCAGGAAAAATAACAGATTTTAATCTTATATGCAAAAAAATGAAAAACTAATCCCAAACAACGCCATTTATACACATTTCTAAAGAAGATAGAGAAAGACTTGGAGCATATTGAGTCATCCATGTTTAGTAAGGGTTGAGTATCTGTAAACAGAATAAAAATACCTTTTACTGTGAACAAGTTACAGCTGTTTTAGCGACCAATAGTATTTAAAAAAAATCTATGGAATGTTCCATGATCAGTGATCTGGATTGTGCATTTAACACCAAATAAAAGTACAAATGGCATTTAGTCTTACAGTCACAAGTGTAGAGAGGAGTAGGCAGGAGGCAGTTGCAGGTTTAGAACTACTGAATTTAATAAAGCACCATAGCTTAAAGCGGGACGAAACCCACAGTGCAAAATATAAAGTACTCAGGAAATAGTAGGCAGATTCCTCTCAGGAAAACAAGCAACATATACAATGACCGATAAAGACAAATGACAGAGGGATTATATATATATACAGTGATAGAGTGGGGATTGGAACCAGGTGTGTGTAATGATGATGAGACAAGTCCGGGGTTGATGAGTGAAGGACGTTTGCCAGCTGCAGGTTCGGCAGCAGCTAGAAGGCCGGCGACGCCTGAGCTTGACAGGAGGGGGAGCCAAAGCGAAGGCTGGTGTTTCCTGATAGAGTGGGGATTGGAACCAGGTGTGTGTAATGATGACAAGACAAGTCCGGGGTTGATGAGTGAAGGGCGTTTGCCAGCAGCAGGTTCCCCCCCGAGGCACTGCACCAGCAGCGGTGCGCCGCCTACCTTGGGGATGACCCCGGAGACGCGGTGCGGGTCAGTCGGGACGACGCCTGTGGAAATCCGGAATGAGAGAACGGTCCGAAATGAGAGAATGGTCCAGGGCCGGAACCCAGCACCGGTCTTCGGGACCGTACCCCTTCCAGTTGACCAGGTACTGGAGCGACCCCCCCACAACGACTTGAGTCCAACAGGCTGCGGACAGAGTACGCCGGGGCTCCCTCAATGTCCAAGGGAGGAGGAGGTGTGTCATGGGGTCCAGCACTAGCTAAGGGACCAGCTGCCACCGGCCTGAGGAGAGATACATAAAATGAGGGTGAGATACGGTAATTGACAGGGAGCTGTAATCTGTACGTCACATCATTGATTCTCCTCAGGACTTTGAACGGCCCCACAAACCGTGGGCTCAGCTTCCGGCAGGGTAGGCGGAAGGGCAGGTATTTCGTAGAAAACCAGACCCTGTCACCGGGGTGAAAGACCGGGGCCACACTGCGGTAACGATCGGCCTGCGCCTTCTGCCGGAGGACGACGCACTGGAGATGGGTGTGCGCTGTGTTCCATACGTCCTCGGCATGCTGGAACCAATCATCCCACTGCAGGAACCTCGATCTGACTCCGGTGCCAGGGTGCCAGGGCCGGCTGATAGCCTAGAACACACTGAAAGGGTGTGAGGTTAGTGGAGGAGTGACGGAGGGAGTTTTGTGCGTATTCTGCCCAAGGCAGAAATGCAGCCCACTCCCCTGGCCAGTCCTGACAGTAACTATGAAGGTACCTACCCAGTTACTGATTCACCCTTTCTACCTGCCCATTTGATTGGGGACGGTACCCGGAGGTGAGGCTGACCGTGACCCCAGTCGTTCCATGAAGGCCTTCCAGACACGGGAGGTGAACTGAGGACCACGGTCAGACACGATGTCCTCCGGGATCCCGTAGTGCCAGAAGACGTGAGAGAAGAGAGCCTCTGTGGTCTGCATGGCCGTAGGGAGACCAGGCAGAGGAATCAAATGACAGGCTTTGGAAAACCGGTCCACAACGACCAGGACAGTGGTGTGCCCCTCCGAGGGTGGAAGGTCTGTGACAAAGTCCATGGAGAGATGGGACCAGGGTCATTGTGGAACCGGCAGCGGGTGGTTTGCCATAGGGGAGGTGTCTCGGTGACTTGCTCTGTGTGCAGCTGGAGTAGGAAGAGATGTAAACCCGGCTGATAGGAGAGGGTAAAGTCAAACCTGGTGAAGAATAGGGCCCACCTGTCCTGACGCGGGTTCAACCTCTTCGCTGCTCGAATGTACTCTAGGTTCTGGTGGTCCGTCCAGACAAGGAATTGGTGTTGAGCACCCTCCAGCCAGTGCCACCATGCCTTCAGTGCCTTCTTGACTGCCAACAACTCATGATCCCCCACGTCGTAATTCCGCTCCGTGAGAGACAGCTTCCGTGAGTAGAAGGCGAATCGTGGTCTGGCTCACCAGTCCTGTTCCTAGGGGACGGTTGTCTAGGGCATGGACTGGGATAGGGTGTTGTAAAGGGACTAGAGGAATGCGTAATGATAAGGCCACTGATCGGTGTAGGAAATTGCCTGCAGCACCTGAGTCCACTAGGGCAGGACTCAGTGGGGGACCAGGATAGTCCAGGAAGGTTACATGGAGGAGGACGGGCTGGGTGGACAGAGAGGAGCAAGGCATGTCCACGCCTACCTGGGAAGGTGCAGGAGTGCTCCTCGGCCTGTCACTTCCTCACCTGGTTCTCCTACTGGGACAGGTGTTCTAGGGGTGGTCCGACTCCCCGCAGTAGGAGCAGAGAACCTTTTGACGGCGGCATTGACGTTTCTCTGTGTCGTACCCACCTCCATGTGCTCAGTCTCACTGGAGGTTCCTGGGAGAGACCCGAACCCCTGGGATGGGCAACGATGGGCACGCAGGAGATTATCCAGGCGGATGGCCATGGCGATGAGCTGGTCCAGCGTGAGGTCCTTATTGTGACAGGCCAGCTCGGTCTGGACGTCCGCCTGTAGCCCGTTGCGGAAAACCGTCAACAGGGCCTAGTCGTTCGAGCCAGTGGACGCAGCCACCGTCCGAAAATCCAGAGGGTACTCAGACGCTGTCCTTGATCCCTGGGAGGGGACGCTCACCTCCCTCTCGGCCCTCTGTTGGGTGGTTGAAAACGGCACAGAAGAGTGTTGGACCGTCCCTCTCCCAGACGGCGTGCGCCCACTCCAGAGCCCGGCCTGTCAGCACTGAAATCACCAAGGCCACCTTGTCCCTCTCTGAGGCCGTCCCGGCATGACTTGCAAGGTGGAGGTCACACTGCAGGAGAATCCCCCTACAGTGAGCTGGGGTGCCGTCAAACCGCTCCGGGAGGGGCAGGTGGACGTTGCTGAACGGACCGGGTGAAGTCCCAAGGTTCTCCAGGCACGCTCCTACAGCGGTGAGTTTGGGATGTCCTGCTGCCTCCTGTTTTCTTGGGTTGGTCATTCTGTCACAAGTGTAGAGAGGAGTAGGCAGGAGGCAGTCGCAGGTTTAGAACTACTGAATTTATTAAAGCACCATAGCTTAAAGCGGGGACGAAACCCACAGTTTAAAATATACAGTACACAGGAAATAGTAGGCAGATTCCTCTCAGGAAAACAAGCAACATATACAATGACCGACGAAGACAAATGACAGAGGGAGTATATATACAGTGATAGAGTGGGGATTGGAACCAGGTGTGTGTAATGATGACGAGACAAGTCCGGGTTGATGAGTTTAGGGTTGTTGATTACTGCTAGACAACTATTTTCAAGTCTTGCCAACTTTTGATGGTAGAGGCAAATAGGGAAAGGGGAATACCTAGTCAGTTGTACAACTGAATGCATTCAACTGAAACGTCAAAACTGTAACTCGGCCACTCAGAAACATTCACTGTGTTCTTGGTAAGCAACTCCAGTGTATATTTGGCCTTGTGTTTTAGGTTATTGTCCTGCTGAAAGGTGAATTCATTTCCCAGTGTCTGGTGGAAAGCAGACTGAACCAGGTTTTCCTCTAGGATTTTGCCTGTGCTTAGCTCCATTCTGTTTATATTTTATACGGTCCTTAAAGATTACAAGCATACCCATAACATCATTCAGCCACCACTATGCTTGAAAATATGGAGAGTGGTACTCAATAATGTGTTGTATAGGATTTGCCCCAAACATAACACTATGTATTCAAGGAGGTACAAAGCTAACATATGGAATTGTTTTAAAATGACCAAGGAACATTTAGCTATTTGAGCTTGAATTTTAGGACCCCTTTAGGTATCGGAAAAAAATGATATGTAAAACATATTTGATAAATTATTGAATTTGGCCTTTACTAATCTAGCCAATAGAAACACATTGAATAATGCATACATAAATGGCAAAAAAGACATCCAGAAAATTAAGGTTTTGAAGTGTCTGTCCAATAGCTAGGAGATATAAGAAAGCTCAGCATCAAATCAAATTGTTATTTGCCACATGGGCCGAATACAACCGGTGTAGACCTTACAGTGAAATGCTTACTTACAAGCCCTTAACCAACAATGCAGTTTTAAGAAAAATAAGTGTTAAGTAAAAAAATAGATAAGTAAAAAATAAATATAAAAAATAATTAAAAAGCAGCAGTAAAATAAAATAACAGTAGGGAGGCTATATACAGCGGCTACCGGTACAGATTCAATGTGCGGAGGCACAGGTTAGTCGAGGTAATTGAGGTAATATGTACATGTGGGTAGAGTTAAATTGACTATGCATTGATAATAAACAGAGGGTAGCAGCAGCGTAAAAGAGGGGGTGGGGTTGGGTAGGTTGAGGGGACAATGCAAATAGTCTGGGTAGCCATGATTAGCTGTTCAGGCGTCTTATGGCTTGGGGGTAGAAGCTGTTTAGAAGCCTTTTGGACCTAGAATTTGCGCGGTAGCAGAGAGAACCGTCAATGACTAGGGTGGCTGGAGTCTTTGACAATTTTTTGACCCTTCCTCTGACATCGACTGGTATAGAGGTCCTGGATGGCAGGAAGCTTGGCCCCAGTGATGTACTGGGCTGTACGCACTAACCTCTGTAGTGGCTTGCAGTCGGAGGCTGAGCAGTTGCCATACCAGGCAGTGATGCAACTAGTCAGGATGCTCTCGATGGTGCAGCTGTAGAACTTTTTGAGGATCTGAGGACCCATGCCAAATATTTTTAGTCTCCTGAGGGGTAATAGGCTTTGTCATGTCCTCTTCATGACTGTCTTGGTGTGTTTGGACCATGATCGTCTGTTGGTGATGTGGACACCAAGGAACTTGAAGCTCTCAACCTGTTCCACTACAGCCCCGTCGATGAGAATGGGGGCGTGCTCGGTCCTCTTCTTATTCCTGTAGTCCACAATCATCTCATTTGTCTTGATCACGTTGAGGGAGAGGTTGTTATCCTGGCACCACACGGCCAGGTCTCTGACCTCCTCCCTATAGGTTGTCTCATCGTTGTCGGTGATCAGACCTACCACTGTTGTGTCGTCGGCAAACTTAATGATGGTGTTGGAGTCGTGCCTGGCCATGCAGTCATGGGTGAACAGGGAGTAAAGGAGGGGACTGAGCACTCACGCCTGAGGGGCCCCCGTGTTGAGGATCAGCGTCACAGATGTGTTGTTACCTACCCTTACCACCTGGGGTGGCCCATCAGGAAGTCCAGGATCCAGTTGCAGAGGGAGGTATTTAGTCTCAGGGTCCTTAGCTTAGTGATGAGCTTTGAGGGCACTAAGGTGTTGAACGCTGAGCTGTAGTCAATGAATAGCATTCTCACGTATGTGTTCCTCTTGTCCAGGTGGGAAACGGCAGTGTGGAGTGCAGTGGAGATTGCATCATCTGTGGATCTGTTGGAGTGGTTTTGAAATTGGAGTGGGTCTAGGGTTTCTGGGATAATGATGTTGATGTGAGCCAAGACCAGCCTTTCAAAGTACTTCATGGCTACAGACATGAGTGCTATTTAGGCAGGTTATCTTAGTTGTCTTGGGAACAGGGACTATGGTGGTCTGCTTGAAACATGTTGGTATTACAGACTCAGTCATGTTGACATGTTGAAAATGTCAGTGAAGACACTTGCCACATGGTCAGCACATGCTCGGAGTACGCGTCCTGGTAATCATATATATATATATATATATATATATATATATATATATATATATATATATATATATATATATATATATATATATATATCAGTGCATTCGGAAAGTATTCAGACCCCTTGACTTTTCCACATTTAGTTAGGTTACAGCCTTATTCTAAAACGGATTAACTAAATATATATATTTTTTTTACAATCTACACACAATATCCCATAATGACAGAGTGAAAAAAAGGTTTTCAGAATGTTTGGCAAATGTATTAAAAATAAAAAATATAAATATCTTATTTACATACACTACCGGTCAAAAGTCTTAGAATACCTACTCATTCAAGGGATTTCTTTTTTAAAACTATTTTCTACGTTGTAGAATACTAGTGAAGACATCAAAACTGTGAAATAACACATATGGAATCATGTAGTAACCAAAAAAGCGCTAAACAAATCAAAATATATTTTATATTTGAGATCCTTCAAAGTAGCCAGTCTTTGCCTTGATGACAGCTTTGCACACTCTTGGCATTCTCTCAAACTGCTTCATGAGGTAGTCACCTGGAATGCATTTCAATGAACATGTGTGCCTTGTTAAAAGTTAATTTGTGGAATTGCTTTCCTTCTTAATGCATTTGAGCCAATCAGTTGTGTTGTGACAAGGTAGGGGTGGTATACATAATATTTGGTAAAAGACCAAGACCATATTATGGCAAGAACAGCTCAAATAAGCAAAGAGAAATGACAGTCCATCATTACTTTAAGACATGAAGGTCAGTCAATCCAGAAAATGTCAAGAACTTTGAAAGTTTCTTCAAGTGCAGTCACATAAACCATAAAGCTCTATGATGAAACTGGCTCTCATGAAGACCGCCACAGGAAAGGAAGACCCAGAGTTACCTCTGCTGCATTAGAATAATTGCACCTCAGATTGTAGCCCAAATAAATGCTTCATAGACTTCAAGTAACAGACACATGTCAACATCAACTGCGTGAATCATGCCTTCATGGTCGAATTGCTGAAAATATACCACTATTAAAGGACACCAATAAGAAGAAGAGACTTGCTTGGGCCAAGAAACATGAGCAATGGACATTAGACCGGTGGAAATCTGTCCGAATTTGAGATTGTTGGTTCCAACCGCCGTGTTATGTGAGACGCAGAGTGGGTGAAAGGATGATCTCTGCATGTGTGGTTCCCACCGTGAAGCATGGAGTAGAAGGTGTGATGGTGTGGGGATGCTTTGCTGGTCACACTGTCTGTGATTTATTTAGGATTCAAGGCACATTTAACCAGCATTGCTACCACAGCATTCTGCAGCGATACGCCATCCCATCTGGTTTGCGTTTAGTGGGACTATCATTTGTTTTTAAACAGGACAATGACCCAACACACCTCCAGGCTGTGTAAGGGCTATTTTACCAAGAAGGAGAGTGATGGAGTGCTGCATCAGATGACCTGCCCTCCACAATTACCTGACCTCAAACCAATTGAGATGGTTTGGGATGAGTCGGACCACAGAGTGAAGGAAAAGCAGCCAACAAGTGAAGCTGTGGGAACTTCAAGACTGTTGGAAAATCATTCCAGGTGAAGCTGGTTGAGAGAATGCCAAGAGTGTGCAAAGCTGTCATCAAGACAAAGGATGGCTACTTTGAAGAATCTCAAATATAAAATATATTTTGAGTTGTTTAACACTTTTTTGGTTACTACATGATTCCATATGTGTTATTTCATAGTTCTGATGTCTATATAAAAATAAAGAAAACCCCTTGAATGAGTAGGTGCGTCCAAACCTTTGACTGGTACTGTATATATATGTCATTAAAAAAGAATGCTAAACACTACTATGGCACACAGAGTGAGTACATGCAAATTATTACGTGACTTGTTAATCAAATCTTTACTCCTGAACTTATTTTGGCTTGCCATAAGAATTGGGTTGAATACTTATTGAGTCAAGACATTTCAGCTTTTAATTTTTTATTAATTTGTTTAAAAAAATCAAAACTAAATTCCACTTTGACATGATGGGGTATTGTGTGTAGGCAGGCCATTGAACAAAAAATCTAAATTTGATCCATTTAAAATTCAGGCTGTAACACAACAAAATGTGGAAAAATTCAAGGGATGTGTGTAGTTTCTGAAGGCAAAGTATACAACATTCTTCTCAGGGATATTGTCATCAAAACTGATCTGGAATTACATAATATGATAAGAACAAATAACATAATAAGAATAATTGGCTTTTACATAATCAATTTCTTCTGAACATCCATTCCACTAGGCCTATAGCCTGCTACATGAAGAACGGAACAATTTAAAATCTCAACATAATTTTTGTCTTTACATTTTACATTTACATTTGAGTCATTTAGCAGACGCTCCAGAGCAAATTACAGTTAGTGCATTCATCTTAAGATACACTATATATTCAAAGTATGTGGACACCCCTTCAAATTAGTGGATTCGGCTATTTCAGCCACACCCGTCGCTGACAGGTGTATAAAATCGAGCAAACAGCCATGCAATCTCCATTGACAATAATTGGCAGTAGAATGTCCTTACTGAAGAGCTCAATGACTTTCAACGTGGTACTGTCATAGGATGCCACCTTTCCAACAAGTCAGTTCGTCAAATTTCTGCCCTGCTAGAGCTGCCTCGGTCAACTGTAAGTGCCGTTACTGTGGAAATGTGGCTCAGCCACGAAGTGGTAGGCCACACAAGCTCACAGAACGGGACCCGTAGCATGTACAAATCATCTGTCCTCGGTTGCAACACTCACTACCGAGTTCCAAACTGCCCCTGGAAGCAACGTCAGCACAATAACTGTTTATTGGGATCTTCATGAAATTGCTTTCCATGGCCGAGCAGCCGCACACAAGCCTAAGATCACCATGTGCAATGCCAAGCGTCGGCTGGAATGGTGTAAAGTTCGCGGCCATTGGACTCTGGAGCAGTGGAAACGTGTTCTCTGGAGTGATGAATCACGCTTCACCATCTGGCTGTCCGACGTACGAATCAGGGTTTGTCGGATGCCAGGAGAACGCCACCTACACAGTGCCAACTGTAAAGTTTGGTGGAGGAGGAATAATGGTCTGGGGCTGTTTTTCATGGTTCGGCCTAGGCCCCTTAGTTCCAGTGAAGGGAAATCTTAACGCTACAACATACAATGACATTCTAGACGATACTGTGCTTCCAACTTTGAGGCAACAGTTTGGGGAAGGCCCTTTACTGTTTCAGCATGACAATGCCCCCGTGCACAAAGCAAGGTCCATACAGAAATGGTTTGTCGAGATTAGTGTGGAAGACCTTGACTGGCCTGCACGGAGCCCTGACCTCAACACCATCATACACCTTTGGGATGAATTGGAACGCCGACTGCGAGCCAGGCCTAATCGCTCAACATCAGTGCCCGACCTCAATAATGCTCTTGTAGCTGAATGGAAGCAAGTCCCTGCAGCAATGTTCCAACATCTAGTGGAAAGCTTTCCCAGAAGAGTGGATGCTGTTACAGCAGCAAAGGGGGGACCAACTCCATATTAATGTCCATGATTTTGGAATGAGATGTTCGACGAGCAGGTGTCCACACACTTTTCTTCATGTAGTGTAGCTAGGTGGGACAACCACATATCACTGTCATAGGAAGTACATTTTTCTTCAATAATGTAGCTATCAGCAAAGTCAGAGCTAGTAAGCGGGACAAATAGTCAAGTGCAAGTGTTAGTTCACAAAATATTTATTCATTTTACAGTATGTTTGGGGGTGGGGTCAGGGTGAGGAGGGGGTGCTAGAGGGGTGCTGTGGGATTATTTAAGATACTCTTTACATCTCCAATGCCATGAAAGTCATTAATAAAACAGGTACACTCCCCTTAGTATTAGTGACGTACATTTCACAAACGATTTGATCTTTTTGAACAACTCATTTTACTGACTCGGGAGTTATGATAAATTTTTTCTGAGTCTGTTTAACAGCCAGAGCTGTCACACGACCCAGCTCCTCTGTCAGCTCAGTGCAGGCCAACTCCAGGTTCAATGTGCTGAGGAGGGACGATAGTTCATAATCTTTCAATGCTAGGGCTGTGTTCCAAATGGCACCCTATTACCTAGACGAGGCGTCAGTGTAGACATCATTGACAGTTACCTTTTCTAGTGCCTAGCTAAATGTCGAGTATCTGTCCTGAGTGTGTGTGTGTATGTGTTTATTATCCCTGTGGGGACCAGAAGTCCTCACAAGGATAGTAAAACAAGGAAAACACAGACATTTAGGGACATTTCACCAGTCCCCACAAGGTAAAAGGCTATTTTAGGCTTTGGGGTTTGGTTAGGGGTTTGGGGTTAAAAGTAGGGCTACCGTTAAGGGTTAACTGTTAGGGTTAGGGTTAGGTTTAGGGTTAGGGTTAGGGAAAATAGGATTTTGAATGGGAATCAATTGTTCGTTCCCCACAAGGATACGTTTTTATTGTCACATGCACGAGTACAGTGAAATGTCTTTCTTGCAAGCTCTATCCCAACAATGCAGTAATCAATATCAGTAGTAATCCTACTATTTAAAAAAGTAAAGTAGACAAAAACACACAAGAAATAGAAAGAAGAACACGGGAAAATATGTAAGCTTTATACAGGGTCAGCTCCAGGGTCAGTGCCAAAACCATATTTACAATGTGCAAGATTAATGGAGTGGTAGGGGTAGATATTTAAAGGGGTAAGGTGACTAGGCATCAGAATAAATGATAAACAGAGTAGCAGCTTCGTATATGATGATTGTATGTGAGTGTGTGTTCGTGTGTGTGTGTAGAGTCAGTATGAATGCGTGTGCGTGTTATGTGTTGACTAGGCATCATGATAAATGATAAACAGAGTAGCAGCTTCGTATATGATGTGTGTATGTGTGTCTGTGTGTGTTGGAGTGTCAATGTGAGTGTGTGTGAGTGAATGTGTAGAGTCCTGTGAGTGTGAATAAAGTCGGTGCAAAAAATAAAATACTGTAAATAAAAGGGTCGATGCAGACAGTCCGTGTAGCCATTTTGTTAGCTATTTACCAGTCTTATGGCTTGGGGATAGAAGCTGTTCAGAAACCTGTTGGTGTCAGACTTGTTGCTCCGGTACCGCTTGTCATGTGGAAGCAGAGAGAACAGTCTATGGCTTGGGTGGATGGATACTTTTTTCCGGGCCTTCCTTTGTCGTGGAAATTATCCATATTCTTACTAAAAACCAAAGTATTTCCAGAGATTTTGTAGAATTAAGATATACTTTATTAGATAAAGCCGAGGTGGTCTGCAGAGCATCTGAATTCCCAACACTTGGCCCTCAGTTTATATACAGTTCTATTCCTGCACATTTTACATACTTTTTAGCCTCCCTGTTTAGTTATTCCACCATTGTCTCCAAATCTCCATCTTTTAACTGCTCCGCCCACTCTCTTAATTTATGATAGTGGCAAAATCTGACTTTTCCTCCTCCTACAGTGAGGGAAAAAAGTATTTGATCCCCTGCTGATTTTGTACATTTGCCCACTGACAAAGAAATTATCAGTCTATCATTTTAATGGTAGGTTTATTTGAACAGTGAGAGAAAGAATAACAACAAAAAAATCCAGAAAAACGTATGTCAAAAATGTTATAAATTGATTTGCATTTTAATGAGGGAAATAAGTATTTGACCCCCTCTCAATCAGAAAGATTTCTGGCTCCCAGGTGTCTTTTATACAGGTAATGAGCTGAGATTAGGAGCACACTCTTAAAGGGAGTGCTCCTAATCTCAGCTTGTTACCTGTATAAAAGACACCTGTCCACAGAAGCAATCAATCAATCAGATTCCAAACTCTCCACCATGGCCAAAACCAAAGAGCTCTCCAAGGATGTCAGGGACAAGATTGTAGACCTAAACAAGGCTGGAATGGGCTACAAGACCATCGCCAAGCAGCTTGGTGAGAAGGTGACAACAGTGTGTGTGATTATTTGCAAATGGAAGAAACACAAAAGTACTGTCAATCTCCCTCGGCCTGGGGCTCCATGCAAGATCTCACCTCGTGGAGTTGCAATGATCATGAGAACAGTGAGCAATCAGCCCAGAACTACACGGGAGGATCTTGTCAATGATCTCAAGGCAGCTGGGACCATAGTCACGAAGAAAACAATTGGTAACACACTACGCCGTGAAGGACTGAAATCCTGCAGCGCACGCAAGGTCCCCCTGCTCAAGAAAGCACATATACAGGCCCGTCTGAAGTTTGCCAATGAACATCTGAATGATTCAGAGGAGAACTGGGTGAAAGTGTTGTGGTCAGATGAGACCAAAATTGAGCTCTTTGGCATCAACTCAACTCGCCGTGTTTGGAGGAGGAGGAATGCTCCCTATGACCCCAAGAACACCATCCCCACCGTCAAACATGGAGGTGGAAACATTATGCTTTGGGGGTGTTTTTCTGCTAAGGGGACAGGACAACTCCACCGCATCAAAGGGACAATGGACGGGGCCATGTACCATCAAATCTTGGGTGAGAACCTCCTTCCCTCAGCCAGGGAATTGAAAATGGGTCGTGGATTGGTATTCCAGCATGACAATGACCCAAAACTCAAGGCCAAGGCAACAAAGGAGTGGCTCAAGAAGAAGCACATTAAGGTCCTGGAGTGGCCTAGCCAGTCTCCAGACCTTAATCCCATAGAAAATCAGTGGAGGGAGCTGAAGGTTCCAGTTGCCAAACGTCAGCCTCGAAACCTTAATGACTTGGAGAAGATCTGCAAAGAGGAGTGGGACAAAATCCCTCCTGAGATGTGTGCAAACCTGGTGGCCAACTACAAGAAACGTCTGACCTCTGTGATTGCCAACAAGGGTTTTGCCACCAAATACTAAGTCATGTTTTGCAGAGGGGTCAAATACTTGTTTCCCTCTTTAAAATGCAAATCAATTTATAAAATTTTTGACATGCGTCTTTCTGGATTTTTTTGTTGTTATTCTGTCTCTCACTGTTCAAATAAACCTACCATTAAAATTATAGACTGATCATGTCTTTGTCAGTGGGCAACCTTACAAAATCAGCATGGGATCAAATGCTTTTTTCCCTCACTGTATATAGGACTCGTTTTACTGTGGATGTAGGTACTTTTGTACCTGTTTCCTCCAGCATCTTCACAAGGTCCTTTGCTTTTGTTCTGGGATTGATTTGCACTTTTCACACCAAAGTACGTTCATCTCTAGGAGACAGAACGCGTATCCTTCCTGAGCGGTATGATGGCTGCGTGGTCCCATGGTGTTTATATTTGAGTACTATTGTTTGTACAGATGAACGTGGTACCTTCAGGCATTTGGAAATTGCTCTCAAGGATGAACCAGAGTTGTGGAGGTCTTGGCTGATTTCTTTTGATTTTCCCATGATGTCAAGCAAAGAGGCACTGAGTTTGAAGGTAGGCCTTGAAATACATCCACAGGTACACCACCAATTGACTCAAATTATGTCAATTAGCATTTCAGAAGCTTCTAAAGCCATGACATCATTTTCTGGAATTTTCCAAGCTGTTTTAAAGGCACAGTCAACTTAGTGTATGTAAACTTCTGACCCACTGGAATTGTGATACAGTGTAAACAATTGTTGGAAAAATTACTTGTGTCATGCACAAAGTAGATGTCCTAACCGACTTGCCAAAACTATAGTTTGTTAACAAGAAATGTGTGGAGTGGTTGAAAAAACAAGTGTTAATGACTCCAACCTAAGTGTATGTAAACTTCCTACTTTACTGTATACTGTATATAGGCCTAATAGTACATAACAATAAAAGGCATTTAGTTTTTTTTTTGTAATCTAACTACCCAAGTACAGTAGTAGAAATAGATATCTACATTCTGAGAGGATCTTTCTAGAATATTCACAACATATTGACACAATTAATTCCTTTATAGTGTAAAAATCTAATTTCATCAATTACACGTGGATAAATGTATTTGAGTAAACATTAGCAAGCAGCAGAAGATGAAACAGAAAGTGAATTCTCTCTCCCCTTCTCACTCTCTGTTGTTTTAGCTTTCGGGTGTCACTGTCTAGCTAGCTAGCTGGCTAGGTTTCGGATATTTACTAGCCTATACCAGTAACTAACATATCTATGTTAGCGACATAAGGCAGTACACAAACAGAATCTAGTTCACTTATTTTGCCAGCTAGAAATATATAGCTACAAAATAATTCAGAAATGGAGGATAGCTAGCAAGCTAACGTTATCTGCGGCCTCTTGAAACAGCAACCAGAATGTTCATAGCCAATTGTTATAGCCAATTTAACAACTTTCATACCTCACCTGGCTTCCACTTTGAAGCTGGCAAAATAGCACTCCACATCCACCCTTGTGCCACCCAAACTGAGTTTATGCCTGTTACATAGTTAATCTGCCTTGAATTCAAATGTATGGCTGAGATAGCTAATTGAACAAAATAAGTATGTTGAGTGACAATGTTCTCAAGGTACAACAAGTTAGCTAGCTAGCTAGAAACGTGTGCCTCTAGCTACTGTTCCCACGTGCTGCCAAGTAGTCAACAGGATCCAGGTATTGATACACCCCGAACAACATAGATCAAATAGATATCCATTCAAGACATGCTACATTCTCATTTTGAATCAGAATGTATGATCTGTAATACTAATTCTGTCCATCTTTTGCTGTTTTTGCAAAGAGGAATTATTGGCCGTTAGCATGTGCCATTTTCCCATTCAAGAGCTAGCTTTCCCTCTTTTTGACTGGAAAAATCTAAACAATACCTTTTTCGAAAATTCAAACATAAGGCACTGGTCATAGTTAATCCTTCTAAGTGATTTGATTGTCACCGTTGACAATTTTGTGGAATTTTAGGCCTGAATCTTGGCAAATTCCTTTTTAATTCTTCCTCCATTACTCTAGAAAATGGATCTCGGTGCCATCTGGGGACAATTTAGGGAATGGAGTTCCCAGTTTATTTAATTAGGGAGTATTGATGGAAAAAAGAGAAGAGGAAAAAGACAATTTAACATGCATTGATGGACTATCGTCCCGTCTATAATACAGTGCACTATTTTTGACAAGAGCCCTATGGGCCCTGGCCAAAGTAATGCAGTACATAGGGAATAGGGTGCCATTTTGGATGCACAATCTGATAATCAGTAGCTGGCTCATTCCAGACCTGCCAAACTGCCAGAGTCAGCTCACAATATTGAAACATTACTTTAATGTGTTTGACTGGCTTTCCACAGCATCAGTGTCATCTCTGTTTACTTTATATTGGCGGTTGAAAATAGACTTGGCTGTCACAGTAGGCATTATCATAGATTGAATAACCAAAGTTCATGTCTGATTTGAATAACGATGAGGAATGAGAAAATGGACACACTGTACATTCGACATTTGGAGCAACATGACCAACATTATGTTATTTCTAAAACATCATGCAAGATGTTTGAGGTCTGTATGAATATATTTAATAAATTAATGTCTACAGTATGTTCTCTTAGCTGTGACCCTACAACCCTCATTGCTAATGAGTAGGAGAGATGCACTGGATGGGGCAAAAATAGACAGTTGCAGACAGTGAAGTGATCATTTCATTTGATTGCAGAATTTTGGGACACTTTTGAATTACTGCTTTTGTTGTAAAATGTTCTGCAATATTTAAAAGACACACTTTTTCATAGTTTGCGGTTATTAGCAAACCAAAGTGCAACAAGAAGTCACTAAACTACTCACATCAAAACCCCACATGCCTCCAACTGATTTTATGTAGGCCTACCTTATTTATTTTAAAGGAAATTTTCACCGCTGCTCTATTTCACTATATTTTTCCATTAATATGTTATTAAGACATCATATGTCTTAGAATTTCCGCACTACACAAGCGTTTCTGCATCTCACCAGTAGAAACGGGCCAGCTACATTTCCTGGTTGTAAGCAAACCACAATATCCAGAATTCATAGAGATTTCAGGACATGGAGGACCACCCCATGGAGGAAATATCAAAATGTCTGTGTTTGTAGCCAGCACTTTCAGACAGAGGATTTCGAAACAGAACTGAAATATCAACTAATGGGGTTGCCATATCGTCGAATGTCAATTTTCACCTTCGCTTCAGAGAGGAAGGCATCCAATCAGCCAACATCAGTGCAGCAGAAAAGAGAACAAGCTGAGGTACAGTGAGGGAAAAAAGCATTTCATCCCCTACTGATTTTGTACGTTTGCCCACTGACAAACTCATGATCAGTCTATAATTTTAATGGTAGGTTTATTTGAACAATGAGAGACAGAATAACAACAAAAAAATCCAGAAATACGCATGTCAAAAATGTTATAAATTGATTTGCATTTTAATGAGGAAAATAAGTATTTGACCCCTCTGCAAAACATGACACCTACCATTAAAATTGTAGACTGATAATTTCTTTGTCAGTGGGCAAACGTACAAAATCAGCAGGGGATCAAATACTTTTTTTCCCTCACTGTAAGGTAGCTAATGTTAGATAGCTAACTAGCTAGCAAGCAAACTACATTTGTTTATCAAAACCAAAATCTAGCCAGCTAGCTTTCATAATAGGCTGGCTAGACATTACAAAGCATATCAATGTAATTAGCCAGCTGCTATCTGGCGTTGTGATTTGTAACTGTGCAAGCTACTTTAGCTAACCGTTAGCTAGTTAGCTAAGTAAGTAACACAGAGGCTAACGTGACTGTGTTCTATTTAGAGTCCGATATCATCAACATCAAGCTCTGCACCAGGAACTAGTGTAACCCTTACAAAAAAATATTGCAGTTTTGAAACTGCAGTAAAAGTGCAGTAACCGCAGTCGACTGTGGTATTTTAGACGCAGTAATTCCAGAATAACTGCAGTGTACTGCAGTTGAACTGCAGTTATACTGCACTCTAACTGCAGTTACACTGCAAAATTACTGCAGTAAAAAAAAACTGTTTGCTGCATACTACATTTATACTGCACTCTAACTGCAGTTATACTGCACTCTGACTACAATATGTTTTCGGAAGGGAAGTCACCTTCTAAAATGTACGAAATCGTTCCATGACTCCATGATGAGCAAATACATATACTGGATCTAGGCAGCTAACATGGTCCACTTCTTGTTGTCATAGTTGGTGTGTTTACAAGTAGTCTACAACTTCTACTTTAGTCTTATCTGTATTATGGAGGCTTAGTTGATTGTTCATGCAAGGCTTTAAGTCTAAATTTGAGAAAATGATGTATTAGTAAGGAGGGGATGGTGTGGATGTCTGTTGGGGGTGGGTATTGTGAGTGAAGGTTAGTATGCATGATCTATTGACATGGGGAAAAAATCACCAATACACTAAACTGTCTACAAGACAATTGCTCCTCAAACATTTTCATACCCTTGCAGTCATTTATTTGGCATGGGGTAGAGGGGCTGTTAGTATATTCTCCTAGCGTGTTCACGCTATTGTTGGCAGTGCTGTCTCCTCAACAGCAAAACTGTAGGTTCTCATACACGTGACCGACCACCTTGATTCATCTTAAAATTTGAAATTGTGTTTTTTACATTGGATAAAATAAGTGCCACAGAGCTACAAAATGATATATCATACACTGCATTTAAGGGAACAATGGGAAAGTATTTCTGCTTTGTGGTCCTCTGTAGCTCAATTGGTAGAGCATGGCGCTTGTAACGCCAGGGTAGTGGGTTCGATCCCCGAGACCACCCATACGTAAAAAAAAAAAAGGTATGCACGCATGACTGTAAATTGCTTTGGATAAAAACGTCTGCTAAATGGCATATTGAAAGTTGATAAACTTGTAATCTCACTTTTGAGGAAATGTTTTGGTACCAACTGAAGAGCTCTTCTTTGTCTACACCCATTCAGCATAGTTCACACCCTCTTAAGCTTTAGCCTCACCCATCTTGTTTTGCTCTCGGGGGGTTCAGAGCGCAACTTGACGCTCTGGCCAATGAGTAGGGTTGATCCGAACGTTCTGGCCTCACAACGGCAGTCAAGCGCCCAAGCTAACTGGCTAACATTGGCTAGCTTGCTAGCTACTTCCAGACACAAAATTGGGATTATGGTTAATTGTTTACCTCTGGATAACATGAAAACAGCCTAAACAGCTCTGCTAGGGCGAGTAAAATGGTCAGTGGGGTGTTCTCTCATTTTACTCGCCCTAGCATAGCTGGTTAGGCTGTTTTGATGTTAACCAGAGCGTTGGTGATTGTAACTGTGCTGCTGGCAACAATTTAATGATGCTTTTTTGCTGACGTTTACTGACACCGGCCAAATTCAACGGGTGTTGTGCGTCCGTCAATTCATCAGTTATTCTGCGCTATGGCATACTCAGACTGAATTTACGAACGCACCCGAAATGGTTACTTGCACAGTGGAGTCTTTTGTTAAGACATGTACACTACCAGTCAAAAGTTTGGACACAACTACTCATTCAAGGGTTTTTCTTTATATTTACTATTTTTTACATTGTAGAAAAACCTGCTCTGCTAGGGCGAGTAAAATGAGAAAACACCCCACTGACCATTTTACTCACCCTAGCAGAGCTGTTTAGGCTGTTTTTATGCCAAGAGTGTGCAAAGCTGTCATCAAGGCAAATGGTGGCTATTTGAAAAATCTCAAATCTCAAATATATTTTGATTTGTTTAAAACTTTGTTGTTTACTACATGATTCCATATGTGTTATTTCATAGTTTTGATGTCTTCACTATTATTCTACAATGTAGAAAATAGTAAAAATAAAGAAAAACCCTGGAATGAGTAGGTGTGTCCAAACTTGTGACTGGTACTGTAGCTAGCTAGTTAGCTAGCTAGGTAAACAATTAACCTTAATCTCAACTCATGACGTTACTACCCTGCATGAATCTGCAGGTAGCTAACCAACCAGGTTCAATGTTAGCAAGCAAATGGCTCTGAGATACTAATAATAAGATTATACACGTAATGTTAGCTAGTGAGCCAGCCAGCTAATATTAGCTAGCTAGCTAACAGTACACTTTAACTTGAAATGCAACCACTTTCTGTCAAAATTAGAAACGTGTAGCTAGCTAGACTATCTTACCTGTATACATCATGCATGATGGACGCATGCGTCTCCCTGTCATGGTTGCCCTTAATTTGAAGATGTAATCCGGAGACAGATGTTTTCTCCATCTCTTTAGATATCATACTCTAATTCCACTGATTTCAAAACTCGATCCTCCAGAAAGTGGAGAGCAACACTTATGCAATCCACTACAAAATACATTTTTTTTTAAAAGCAGCATTAGACAGGATTACCTACACATACCGACCAGCTCAAATAGACAGAAGCATGCTATATGGCAGACCATTCCGAACTCCTCTCTCAGCATGTCCAGCCCACTCATTATCTCAGCCAATTATGGCTAGTGGGAAGGTTGCAGTCTTTTTCTGTGGCTTAACCTCTATGGGATCGGTGTCCCGTATACGGGACGGTTGAGCTAACGTGCGCTAATGTGATTAGCATGACTGTTGTAAGTAACAGCAAACTGTCCAGGACATAGACATGTCTTATATGTGCAGAAAGCTTAAATTCCTGTTAATCTAACTGCACTGTCCAATTTACAGTAGCTATTACAGTGAAAAAATACCATGCTATTGTTTGAGGAGAGTGCACATCAACAAAAAAATTATCACGGCAACTGGTTTGATACATTCACCTCTGAAGGTAAATAATCTACTTACATTCAGTAATCTTGCTCTGATTTGTCATCCTCAGGGTCCCAGAGATAAAATGTAGCATAGTTCTGTTTGATCAAATCCATTTTTATATTCAAATGTAGGAACTGAGTTCTACAGTTTGAACCCTTGCTGTCTTTGGTTCTACACCCACCCAGCCCGGCCATCTAGATGTGTGAAAGTTATTGTATAAGCTAATGATCCATCATGTATGACATTCCTGGGAGTGTGTAAACTTACATTTTGTATTACCATATCATTTTTGTATGTTCTCTATAGTTCTGTACTTGAAAATGTATCAATTGACCAATTCGACACATTTGGGCAGACTTGATACAAATAGTTTAGCGTTGCAACGCTTCACTGGATCAATCTGAAACTTTGCACACACACTGTCGCCATCTAGTGGCCAAAATCTAAATTGTGCCTAAACTGCAATATTATATTGTGGCCTTTCTCTTGTATTTCAAAGATGATGGAACAAAAAAATATATAGAAAACACTGTGTTATATTCTCCTACATTAATTTCACATTTCCACAAACTTCAAAGTGTTTCCTTTCAAATGGTATCAATAATATGCATATCCTTGCTTCAGGTCCTGAATTACACGCAGTTAGATTTGGGTATGTCATTTTAAAAAAGAGTCCAATCCGTCAGAGGAACTAGGGTTATAATTTAAAATTTTTATTTTGTTTGTTATTAAGGCACATGAAAGTTCAGATGTTCCAGAAGGATTTCTGCAAAAAAATGCATTTTGATAAAAAAAAGAAGTTTACGTTCAAATGGCTCTCCTGTGAAGTAGTGACCTCCGACAATACGCCTAGTTTCCTGAAATTAGTCACATCAACACACTACTAGACTGTCTACAAGTCCCCCTCAAACTTTTCACATCTTTGCTAACAGCCCATCGCAATGTCCCATTATTGACTGAGTGTAACAAAACACATACCAGTCTACTGTACCCTTTTTTATTTACATGGATTATTGTATGGTTATGTGACATGTTAAAGGGAATACTCATAGCCTGTTATACACTAAAAAGTATTAGTAAGTTCATGGTATGTGAGGATCTTAAAATATCTAAGTTTAAAAAGATCATGCATTCAGTACTAGTTCATAGAGATTGATCAAATTCATATAATTGTGTTAAAAGGTTAAAATCCGTCAAGCGTACAAAGGGTAAAAATTGGAAGAGGAATGTGTAAACGTTATATTGATTACTTTATTTTGTGGTACCTAATTTAAGGGTAAAAGTGTTAATCTGTGATCTACTAAATGCTCTTAATCTATGAGCCTGAGATCAATTGCTCTGGTCTCCACACAAGTTTGCCGGGGAAATTGCGGTCTTTTCCTCATTACACTAATGTTCTCAGTGAGGAAACATAACTGTATCACTCTCGTGATTATTTCTCCCCTTTTTCAGGTACGTTATTGATATAAAACAGAGTTAATTAAAATGTAACAACTTGCTAACATGTCAAGAGTGTTTAAGGTGTGTTTTAGTAACATATTGAGTAAGTTACAGTTAAGTTTGCAGAGTGTAATATGTACGTGTGTGAGTGGAGCCCTGCTCGGTTGCAGCGAAGAATAGCTTCGTACTGAGAGTAGCTGCCATTTTATGTTAATTGTGAATGAACATGTACGTTGTTAATAATATATTTTGCGGTGTTATTTGTATAATGTGTTTCGAACACTTTATTGACAATGTTGATTAATTTAGTTATGGTTTACTGAGCTAAAGCTACTTTGTGCTTGACAGTTATATTGAAAAATGAGTATATGTTTCAGTGAATTACAGTGTATGCTGTTGTGACTTGAATAAGCCTTGTACCCTACAAAACTATCTATTTCCTGTAGATCTGTTGTTCTGTAAAATGTGGTACTTTTGTAAAATGATTACACTAAAGTTCTCAGTGAGGAAATATAACCATATCACTCTCGTGATTATTTCTCCCCTTTTTCAGGGGCGTAACATTTTGGAGGCACTGCTGAGATTGCTGCTCAGATGTTCGGTTTCCACATCCTGGTCGCTGAATTCCGAGCCAGCTAAATCCCCACATAACAACCCAGGCAGACTTCAGTGAGGAAAGTGTTGCTGTTCGAGGGGAGCTGGAAGTTGGTGGTTAAGTACGTGTCAACTGAGGCCATTGAGAGACCATCAGAGACAGTACGGACCATCTAATTCAGAGTCAACTCCTGCACAGTAAAAGTTCCTCCTGTCAACATGACAACCGCCTTGGAAGAACTACAGGAAGAGGTAGTAGAAGAATTGCACACCCTGACTAAAGACAAGTTACTAGACATATGTGATTTCCTTGACATATCAGGCGAACAGAGAAGAGATGTTCAAGACAAATCCCGCACATCATTGATGACTCACATTATGATGTTCCTTGAAAGAGAGGAAGTTGCAGAGTTAGAAGATGGCGGCATGTCGGAATTGTTGCTACTTAAAGACAAAATGACAGAGATGATCAGTGGCAGAGATAACAAAACAGGGCAAACTGACCATGATATTGAAACAGCCGGAACACATCACAGAATAGAGGAACTGAGAACTGTAACCCCACAACAAGGGGTGGGAACTGAGCAGAGTACAGCAGCCAAAGCCAGTGATTCTCTGCGCCAGCCCCAACCCCCTGCCCATCTTCAGGGGAGCATGCAGCTCTCACCCAGTGCACAGCCCGGCTCATACTGGTGCAAAGAGTAAAACCTTTCTGGTCAGATAGGTGAACCGGGCCAGAAAGATAAACAGACTTTTTCCAGCCTTGCCCATCAGATTGAGAATGGACTTAACAGAGGCTATCCTGAGGTAGAAATAGTAGACGCAGTAATCAGGGCTATTTCTCCAGGCTCACAGCTACGCAGCTACTTGGAAGGTAAACCCCAGCTAACTCTTCCCACACTTAGATGCATACTGCGTTCCCACTTCCAAGAGAAGAGTGCAACAGAGCTTTACAAACAGCTAGCTTCAGAAGCACAGCATAGCAAGGAGACCCCTCAAAGCTTCCTGATGCACGTCTTAGATTTGAGGCAGAAAGTACTATTTGCGTCCCAGGAGTAAGAATCAGGGCTTAAGTATGACATGACCCTGCTCTAGTCCAGTGCATGTGTTTACACAGTCCTTACATGTCTCCAGAGTGACAGTATCAGGATAGACATACAGCCTCTCCTGCTAGATAGCAAAACATCAGATGAGGTTTTGCTAGAGAAGCTTAACATTGCTTGTGCTAATGAGATAGAAGACTAAACAAAAAGTGTTTTAATGCCCCACAGCCTGCTACAACTGTAAGTGTAGTCCAGTTAGAAGATACGCCATCTGCAAAGTGTTCTGTGAAGGAAGCAAAAGCTAAGATACCCGCAGAACTGTTAACAGAGTTAGCTGAACTTAAGACAGGTGTAGCTTCCCTAAAAGGTCTCAGTGCAGAGATTGCTCAGATTAAGGAGACATTACAGCAGCCTATGTTTCAGTCACCGCCTTATGCCTATGCCCCACCTCCAGTTAGGAGGCCAGATAGGGACCCCCAGCCACCTGTTTCCCAGCAGCAGTATTACAGCAACTACAGTCAGCCCCAAGCACCTGACCCTGCGCAGCATCAATATGCACCTAACCAGTATACCAACCGCTCTGCTCAAGCTCCAAGGAGGTGTTTTGTCTGCCAGCAGGCCAGAACAGATGCACACTGCACACACTGCTTCTGATGTGGGAGTGGAGAACATTTTCAAGCTGGATGTAAAATCCGAAGAGTCAGACCATCAAAAGAGGCCCCTTTAAACAGGGAAGAGTTACCGCTGAGGGACGAGTGTTAACCGTAGCTACCGAAAAGTCCCAGAAATGTGCAAATTGTGCCAGAGAAGATTAATTTGAGAACCTGAAACAATGTTCATCGTGTAAAGAGACACTGTACTGTTCCAAAGGATGTCAAAACCAACATTGGACTAAACATAAGGAAACATGCACTCACCTGAAAATTGACTCTACCAGTGAAAAGCTTTCCTGTACAGAGGAAAATACCATCCCTAGCTCAAGTTTGCCACCCCCATAAGGTCACCTCGCTAATCGGCAGACAGTGCCTTGTTGAGTGTCACCTGCATTGCCACCACTTCCAAGCCCTATGGGACACAGGCTCTCAGGTATCGGTCATTGATGAACGATGGAAAGAGGAATCTCTCCCAAACGCAAGACTGAGGGATGTTTCAGAAATTCTGGACTCACCTGATGATCTAAGATTGACTGCAGCAAATGGGACTGAAATGCCGTACCTGGGATGGATTGAAACAACTTTTCGGCTAGCCTCTGAAACTGACCAAACAAAGGAACTGATCATTCCAGTTCTGGTAATAAACGGCTGTCACCTATCTCATCCCATCATAGGTTTCAATGTTATCGAGCACATCCTGACAATGACCGAAAAGACTAAATGGTACAGTACAGTGAAAAAATCTTTCCCAAGCCTCAAAAGAAACAAGGTGAGAGCTTTTATACAGGCTGTTAGCGCAGAACAGACAAATTAATACGCAGTGAAAACCAAGAAAGAGAAGGTTGCTGTACCAAAACACAGTAGCATTCAGATTGAGTGCCGTGTAGCTTCCCAGCCTTTCAAAGAGGACATGACAATGCTTTTCCAGCCAGACCTGAACCCGCAGTGGCCAGATGAACTTGAGTTCTTTGACACACTATTCAGAGTCAGGAAAGGGTTTTTTCCAGTTATCATGCTTGATGTCTCTAACCCCACTGACCACGACATTGCCCTGCTAGGACGCACAATAATCGGTACAGTACAAACCATTATGACTGTGTTACCTGCCCAAGTCTTTGAAAAAGCTGTCACCCCAGCCACAGTGAATCACACCAGCGTTCGAACCCCATGTACTGCTACTAAACAGTGGGATCCACCAGTAGGTTTAAGTCACCTAACCGAAGAGCAGAGAGAGGTTGTTGGGCAAATGCTTAGAGAAGAGTGTCACTCCTTCTCCAGATCAGACAATTCCATTGGCTGCATTGAATGATTAAAAATGACTATTTCTCTGAAGGACTCTGAACCAGTCAAGCGCCCATACATGTCAGTGCCCAGGCCACTGTATCAGGAGATTAAGGGTTACCTTCATGACCTCATAGCCCAGGGCTGGGTTAGGAAGTCAAACTCTTCATATTCTTCACCTGTCGTGTGCGTTAGAAAGAAGGACGGGACCCTCCGGTTGTGTATAGATTACAGAGACCTGAACAGAAAGACACATCCCGACCGCCAGCCCATCCCTCGGGTCCAAGACATCATGGACAGTTTAGGTGGTAATTCCTGGTTCTCCCTCTTAGATCAGGGAAAAGCTTATCACCAGGGTTTCATCTCTGAAGAAAGCAGATCACTGACAGCATTTGTGACCCCGTGGGGACTCTATGAGTGGATACGTATGCCATTTGGCCTCATGAACGCTCCTGCAGCTTTTCAGCGTTCAGTACGGAGGAATGTTTGGAAGGGCTCCGGGATAACATCTGCATTCCTTATCTGGACGACACGCTAGTTTTCAGTAAAAGTTTTTGACAGCCATGTGAATGATGTGGGAAAAGTTTTGCAGCATCTCAGAGAGTATGGCATCAAACCCAAGCCAAGTAAGTGTGATCTCTTTAAACCCCAGTTCCGTTATTTGGGCAGAATAGTGTCTGCAGAGGGCAGCAGAATTGACCCAGCCGATTTTGAAGCAGTAAGAGCATTAAAAGAAATCAGACCAGAGACTGTGGGCCAGTTCAGGAAAATGCTTGGTTTACCCAATTACTACAGACAGTACATCAAATACTTTTCTAGGAGGGCCAGCTGTCTGTATGACCTCGTGAAAGCAGATTCAGAGAAATTACCTGACCACACATGGAAAACAAAAACAAAGAAAGTAAGTAATGTGGTGCCCTCAAACAAGCCAATCCTGTGGACTGACCAGCATCAACAGGCACTTGAACAGCTGATTGAGTGTTTGCTTCACCCACCAGTCTTAGGTTTCCCTGATTTCACTCAGCCATTTGTTGTACACACTGATGCATCACACCAAGGCTTGGGAGCAGTTCTTTATCAAGAGCAAGATGGGAAGCTTAGTCTCATTGCTTATGGCTCTTGAACCTTAACAGCAGCTGAGAAGAACTATCACTACCACTCTGGCAAGCTAGAATTTCTAGCTCTAAAATGGGCAATCACCAATAAGTTCCATGATTATTTGTACTATGCTCCGACCTTCACTGTATACAGTGATAACAACCCGCTCAGCTTTATTCTGTCTACTGCAAAACTGAACGCAACCACAATAAAGTACAGGCCAGTCAGAGAGAACAGGGATGCAGATGCTTTGTCGAGTCACTGATGAGAGAATGTTCTGAGGAGCTTCCACCAGACACCATTGCCGCCACGATACAAGCAGTTGAGGTACAGAAAGAGTCTGTTGTGCCTTGGTCACTTTCAGCTGCATCTATGTTAGTATCAGCTGAAGATGAGACAACCACTGCAACAATCAGCTTGATCCCAAAAGATGGGATAAGAGAAGCACAAGAATCTGATCCGGTCATCCATCCTGTGCTCGATTTCAAACTGTCTGGTTCCAAACCGCCAGTTAAAGAGCAAAAATAATCCAGTCCAAAGACAAAATGCCTATTCAGAGAATGGGACAAATTGACAATAGACAGTGATGGCATTCTGTACAGAATCACTACAGCCCGCAATAAGTTAGTTCTACCAGAGAAGTACAAAGGTAAAGTGATGGAAGAGTTGCACAATAACATGGGACACCAAGGTACTGACCGCACTCTATCACTAGTACGTGACCGCTTCTTCTGGCCATATATGCAATCTGACATCGAACACTATATGACTAAAAATTGTACCTGTGTAAAGCAGAAAAAGCCAGGCCATGAAACAAGAGCTCCTCTGACAAACATTGTGACAACACAGCCATTTGAACTGGTATGTATAGATTTCCTCCATCTCGACAGATGCAAAGGGGGATATGAGTACATCCTCGTGATTGTTGATCATTTTACACATTTCACTCAAGCCTACGCCACCACATCAAATTCAGGAAAAACTGCTGCAAATCTCATCTTCAATGACTTTGCCCTGAAGTTTGGATTCCCCTCCCGCATCCACCATGACCAAGTCAGTTGTTCCATCAGTTAAAGAAACTAAGTGGCATGGCAGGGTCCAGAACAACACACTACCACCCGATGGGGAACGGTCAAGTGGAACGTGTGAACAGAACATTGTTGCAAATGCTAAAGACACTAACTGAGACACAAAAGTCAAATTGGAAGGAGTCTCTGAACAAACTGGTTTATGCCTATAACTGCACCCGTTGCGAAGTGACTGGCTATTCACCATTTTATCTTCTGTTTGGGAGATCACCCAGGCTTCCAGTTGATATGCTCTTTGGATTGTGCACAGAGGCAGGTTCCAGTAACCAGCAAAACTACGTGGAGAACTGGAAACGAGGGATGGAAGAAGCATACGCCATTGCAAATGAAAATGCTCAGAAAGCTGCTGAAAGAAGTAAGAAGTACTATGACACTAAAGTTAGGAGTTCAGTGCTACAGCCTGGCGAGCGAGTTCTGATTAAAAACTTGACACCAAGAGGAGGACCAGGCAAACTCTGTAACTATTGGGAAGATAACATTCACACAGTAGTGAAACAAATGGGTTCAGACCTGCCGATTTATGAATTGAGACCAGAAAAGGGTAGGGGATGCTCCAGGATCCTGCACAGAAACCTGCTCATGTCCTGTGACCACTTACCTTTTGAGACACAACCAGAAATGACTAAAGATGACAAAAGTAAGAAAAAAAAGAGACATCAGCCTGCATCACAGCCTCTAGATTCTGATAAAGACAGCGGGGATGAATATGACCTCCATCATGAGCCGCTACAGGTCCGCACATCTCCTACAGTACCTGAGGAGAGGTATGCTGAACCAGCGAGAGAGTCGGAACAAAGGCCTCCACCAGTGAAACAGACAGTTGCGGTGCCAGTTCCTGATACGCTACCAGCACAGCTTTTTGTTGAAAAGCAGCTGGAGGAGACAACAACAGTTAAAGACCTGCCTGATGAGGAGATGAACTTGCCTGCTGAAAATGTGCCTGATGATCGTCCACTAAGTGCCTTTACTTCATTAACTGCTGCTGCTGAACCTGAGGAACCAGCCTACCAGCTGCCACAAAGAGAGAGACACCCTCCAAGATGTATCACCGATGATCAGCTTGGTATCCCTTCCTGCTACAGTATCCAGCCACAGCCACAGTTGTTCCCTGTTTACCCTGCACCAGGACTGGTTCCATGGCTGCCATCACTACAGCGATATTACCTTCAGCCACCCTACATGTATGGACTTCAGCAAACATGAGGCTACAGAGTTGACATGTTTGACCATGGACTACTGACTGATAATGTGTATTGTATTGTATTATTGATTTAGTTATGGTTTACTGAGCTAAAGCTACTTTGTGCTTGACAGTTACAGTGGGGAAAAAAAGTATTTAGTCAGCCACCAATTGTGCAAGTTCTCCCACTTAAAAAGATGAGAGAGGCCTGTAATTTTCATCATAGGTATACGTCAACTATGACAGACAAAATGAGAAGAAAAAAATCCAGACAATCACATTGTAGGATTTTTTATGAATTTATTAGCAAATTATGGTGGAAAATAAGTATTTGGTCAATAACAAAAGTTTCTCAATACTTTGTTATATACCCTTTGTTGGCAATGACACAGGTCAAACGTTTTCTGTAAGTCTTCACAAGGTTTTCACACACTGTTGCTGGTATTTTGGCCCATTCCTCCATGCAGATCTCCTCTAGAGCAGTGATGTTTTGGGGCTGTCGCTGGGCAACACAGACTTTCAACTCCCTCCAAATATTTTCTATGGGGTTGAGATCTGGAGACTGGCTAGGCCACTCCAGGACCCTGAAATGCTTCTTACGAAGCCACTCCGTTGCCCGGGCGGTGTGTTTGGGATCATTGTCATGCTGAAAGCCCCAGCCACGTTTTATCTTCAATGCCCTTGCTGATGGAAGGATTTTTTCACTCAAAATCTCACGATACATGGCCCCATTCATTCTTTCCTTTACACGGATCAGTCGTCCTGGTCCCTTTGCAGAAAAACAGCCCCAAAGCATGATGTTTCCACCCCATGCTTCACAGTAGGTATGGTTTTCTTTGGATGCAACTCAGCATTCTTTGTCCTCCAAACACGACGAGTTGAGTTTTTACCAAAAAAATCTATTTTGGTTTAATCTGACCATATGACATTCTCCCAATACTCTTCTGGATCATCCAAATGCACTCTAGCAAACTTCAGACAGGCCTGGACATGTACTGGCTTAAGCAGGGGGACACGTCTGGCACTGCAGGATTTGAGTCCCTGGCGGCGTAGTGTGTTACTGATGGTAGGCTTTGATACTTTGTCCCAGCTCTCTGCAGGTCATTCACTAGGTCCCCCCATGTGGTTCTGGGATTTTTGCTCACCGTTCTTGTGATCATTTTGACCCCAAGGGGTGAGATCTTGCGTGGAGCCCCAGATCGAGGGAGATTATCAGTGGTCTTGTATGTCTTCCATTTCCTAATAATTGCTCCCACAGTTGATTTCTTCAAACCAAGCTGCTTACCTATTGCAGATTCAGTCTTCCCAGCCTGGTGCAGGTCTACAATGTTGTTTCTGGTGTCCTTTGACAGCTCTTTGGTCTTGGCCATAGTGGAGTTTGGAGTGTGACTGTTTGAGGTTGTGGACAGGTGTCTTTTATACTGATAACAAGTTCAAACAGGTGCCATTAATACAGGTAACGAGTGGAGGACAAAGGAGCCTCTTAAAGCAGAAGTTACAGGTCTGTGAGAGACAGAAATCTTGCTTGTTTGTAGGTGACCAAATACTTATTTTCCACCATAATTTGCAAATAAATTCATAAAAAATCCTACAATGTGATTTTCTTGATTTTTTTTTTCTCAATTTGTCTGTCATAGTTGACGTGTACCTATGATGAAAATTACAGGCCTCTCTCATCTTTTTAAGTGAGAGGTCTTGCACAATTGGTGGCTGACTAAATACCTTTTTCCCCCACTGTATATTGAAAAAATTGTATATGTTTCAGTGAATTACAGTGTATGCTGTTGTGATTTGAATAAGCCCTGTACCCTACAAAGCTATCTATTTCCTGTAGATCTGTTGTTCTGTAAAATGTGGTACTTTTGTAAAATGCTTACACTAAAGTTCTCAGTGAGGAAATATAACCGTATCACTCTCGTGATAATTTCTCCGCTTTTTCAGGGGCGTAACAGTTACACATCCTCATGATCAGTCTTCATGTCTTTCCAGGAGACTTGCAGTACAAACAAATATTCTACAAGAGATTGAAAAAGTGGGTGGTGAAGAAAGTGTACGAGAATCTTGTCCACCTGGCTGGATTGTGCAGAAAGAACCAGACGGTTGTCTACAAGGAGCCGGAGTCACAGCCCCACAAACCCAACATCCCTGCCAACATCGCCACAGTGCCAAAGCCTGCTAAACCAGCTGCCATTACCCAACACAAGAAGAGGTTCACCAGCTGAAGAACTTTCTGGAACATTCAACTGACACAACATCCATATTCAGTTAGACTGATGGTGTGGTATAATATGGAATGCCTAGTATGCTCACAACTGCATTTTGGTATAGATATTTCTAGCTTTTGTACATATGTATGTAGTGGTGTTTTATATAATATTTTTTGTACTGACTAGTGACTAAATGATTATAACTGCATCAGAAACCAATAAAGTGTTGACTTCAACTTCTTGATCAATTCATTGTGATATTCATGAAATATATAATTTTGATAAACTAGCTTCAGTGTTAATGCTAAAATAAATGATGCAGTGAGTTGGTTTATCATTTAAACTTTAATTTGTTGGCAAGTAAACATGTTTTAATAAAACAGTAGATTAGTCTGTCAATATAGCAAATAAGTAGACATGGCTTGTATTCAAGAAAAAGTTTATTTGCTCTTGAGACCGAGGTGAGTTTATACAGCAGTATGCAGGAACAGTTATGGTAATGTTGACATATCTACAGTAGAATAAAATACTTGCATGTGGCGCAGTGAGGTGTTCGGAATCACTAGTGATTCAAGGGGAAATTGTTGTTATGGGACCTTTTACATCTCCTCTTGAGAGTCATCAGCTTCTTTGTATCAAAGTGGTATTGTCTGTGAGAGAAAGACGAAAACGCAATCACTCATTCATGGACAATCGTTGTGTACTGTCTGTATTCCTATTGTAGCAGCATGGTGCAGAATATGAGACATCTCACAGACACACGTTAGCTAGCAAACTAGCTACAACACACAGGTATAGTTACTCCAAGACCAATATGAGTCATCAAGCCAAAATCATTCCTTTACTCTCCACCATCATGAAAACCAAAAAATTATCCCGTTTTGAGAGGCACTGAGGCTAGCTAGCTAATAACGTTAGACTACAGAACCTTTTAGATATAGCAAACACAGCTAGCTAGCTAAACTTGTCTAGCTTGGCTTGTATTGTTACTAGCAAGCCCTGTTATGGCCAAATCGATCACCAAATTGTACTGTACTGAACAACACTGCCACGTGTAAAAATATAGCTTATTTTGCTGGCTAAACAACTTAATTGTCTCTCAAAATGTACAATATATATTTTTGAATGTAATTTACCCTGGTCTAGGCTGCTGCCGCTGCTTGCTGGTCTCACAATATTTTTTATCGCTGTCTCAACTCCTCTTCAGTGTATTCCGCCTCTAATAAATAGGGCTGTATGTTCCTATGTAAAAGAACATTGAACAAAATGTTGGTGTCCAGCTCTTCTTGGAAAGATGGATCATCAAAAGCAGCCATTGTAGCTAATTATTTAGCAATCTCGGATAGACAGTTAGTGCATGGTAACATAGCTCCTGTGAACCTGTAAACCAGTACCGCTCCGTTCTGAAAAGCCTACCTTCGATGGTGAAAACAAGGAAGTATGGCTCCCGTCAGGCTGTAGTCTTTACAAAGAAAGCGAAAATGAGTCGCATCAATCTAATTAGCATAATAAAAAAATCCCCATAAAAATCTGTCAATTTAAACTAGAGATATCAGTTGTTTTGCGTCTCAATCCACCACATCCGCCGATGTCGCACTTCCGCATCTGCGGTGAAAGGTGACAGAGCTAGAGCGGTGTTTGTCAGACCATGAGACATCCTGAAAATTGGTCTTCTCACAAAATCGTCTGTAGCGTTGGAACGGTTTGGCCTACAAACCATTACCCATCTATGGAAAGATGAGACTTTCACGAACACGATGGTGTTCTCCATTTTGCTCTATGACGCCCACAAGTCTTGCTTGTGGTCCTCTGTAGCTCAGCTGGTAGAGCAGGGCGCTTGTAACGCCAGGGTAGTGGGTTCGATCCCCGGGACCACCCATACACAAAAATGTATGCACGCATGACTGTAAGTCGCTTTGGATAAAAGCGTCTGCAAAATGGCATTATTTATTTATTTTATTTTTATTTAAGTCTCTTGGAGCTCGTCTGAAGTCGATACAGATGATCTGCCACCTTTTGTCTGTAGCGTCCAAACAGTTTGGGCTACACACTCTGTGGAAAAGTGAGACTCTCATGAACACGTACATGTCAGTTCTTTTGCTCAAGGAAACCCACAGGCCTCACAAGACTCATCTGAAGGTCCACTGGTACCAGTTGAAAAAATGAATGAAAGTATATACAGTGAGGGAAAAAAGTATTTGATCCCCTGCTGATTTTGTACGTTTGCCCACTGACAAAGACATGATCAGTCTATAATTTTAATGGTAGATTGATTTGAACAGTGAGAGACAAAATAACAATAAAAAAATCCAGAAAAACGCATGTCAAAAATGTTATAAATTGATTTGCATTTTAATGAGGGAAATAAGTATTTGACCCCTCTGCAAAACATGACTTGGTACTTGGTGGCAAAACACTTGTGGGAATCACAGAGGTCAGACGTTTCTTGTAGTTGGCCACCAGGTTTGCACACATCTCAGGAGGGATTTTGTCCCACTCCTCTTTGCAGATCTTCTCCAAGTCATTAAGGTTTCGAGGCTGATGTTTGGCAACTCGAACCTTTAGCTCCCTCCACAGATTTTCTATGGGATTACGGTCTGGAGACAGGCTAGGCCACTCCAGGACCTTAAAGTGCTTCTTCTTGAGCCACTCCTTTGTTGCCTTGGCTGTGTGTTTTGAGTCATTGTCATGCTGGAATACCCATCCACGACCCATTTAAATGCCCTGGCTGAGGGAAGGAGGTTCTCACCCAAGATTTGACGGTACATGGCCCCGTCCATCGTCCCTTTTATGCAGTGAAGTTGTCCTGTCCCCTTAAAAGAAAAACACCCCTAAAAGCGTAATGTTTCGACCTCCATGTTTGACGGTGGAAATTGTGTTCTTGGGGTAAAAGGAAGCATTCCTCCACTTCAGACGGCTCTGTATATGTGCTTTCACAGCGTAGTGTGTTACCAATTGTTTTCTTGGTGACTATGGTCCCAGCTGCCTTGAGATCATTGACAAGATCCTCCCCTGTAGTTCTGTGCTGATTCCTCACCGTTCTCATTGATTGAAAGTTATTTTGTGTTTCTTCCATTTGCGAATAATCGCACCAACTGTTGTCACCTTCTCACCAAGCTGCTTGGCGATGGTCTTGTAGCCCATTCCAGCCTTGTGTAGGTCTCCAATCTTGTCCCTGACATCCTTGGAGAGCTCTTTGGTCTTGGCCATGGTGGAGAGTTTGGAATCTGATTGATTGATTGCTTCTGTGGACAGGTGTGTTTTATACAGGTAACAAGCTGAGATTAGGAGCACTCCCTTCAAGAGTGTGCTCCTAATCTCAGCTCGTTACCTGTATAAAAGACACCTGGGAGCCAGAAATCTTTCTGATTGAGAGGGGGTCAAATACTTATTTCCCCCATTAAAATGCAAATACATTTATAAAATTTTTGACATGCGTTTTTCTGGATTTTTTTGTTGTTATTCTGTCTCTCACTGTTCAAATAAACCTACCATTAAAATTAGAGACTGATCATTTCTTTGTCAGTGGGCAAACGTACAAAATCAGCAGGGGATCAAATATTTTTTTCCCTCAATGTATGAAGATTGTTTATTGCCAAAAGAAAGGGGTTAAATACATGTTTAAAAAATACAAATGATTCCTGATCTTTCTTATATCTCTCAGATATAGGACAGACACTTCAGAAAAAACGTTGTTTAGATTTTTTTTGGGGGGGACTATCTGTTGTTCCATGTAGTGAATCTGTTATTCAATGCGTTTGTATGGGCTAATAGCAGTAAGGCCCCCCAAACATTTAATTTGCATCATATGATCTGAATCTGAAGTCAAATTGGTAAAATCCTGAGATTTTGTTGGCCCTTGTTAGCCCACTTAGGGGAGAGTGGGGTAAGTTGAGCCAAAGGGGTAAGTTGAGCCGCCCTTGTTTCTATGAAACCATACACAAAATGACCAAATATTTAGTCTGTGAAGGAACAAAATTGGTACTGAAGTTAAGTCCAAAAAACAGATGTTACAGTTTTCATGACGCTTGTATCTAAACCAAAGCAGATAATTTTAAGATTGTTCTATACATCAGCTGTAGTGTCTATAAGCTTCAATATGAGGTCCTAAACCTAGCATGAAACTGCATCCTTGTAGCTGTGTGAGCTAATATAGTAATGTTGTTTGCCTTGGGGTAAGTTGAGGTTATGGCCATGAGGTAAGTTGAGGCGATGGCCATGAGGTAAGTTGAGCCAATGGCCATGAGGTAAGTTGAGCCAATAGTTGAGCTAATGGCAAGTTGAGCAAATTGAAGTGTTTTCTTTCCAGTCATAATGAAAGGAATTATTGTTAGGATATGAGGTAAAAATAGAGCCTATATTAAAAGTGTAAATAAAAAGGACAAAGTGTTTGTTAAGTGTTAAGCCTGTGTTAAAATATGCTTAAAATGATTGAACTAAATTGATTAAAATACAAAAATTATTAAAATGAAAAAAAGTGATTGTGTTGAATTGTGTTTGGAAAATAAAAATAGATGTGGTTTTAGAAAGGTAGTGGTAATATTTCAATCAGTACAGACATTTGTAGGCGGCTTTACTTACCCTGTGCCCCTTGGAAAGTTGTGCCTAGAGACCAAGTTTTTTGGACAAGCTATATTGTCAAAACTGTAATGTTTACATGAATTCTGATTATTTCCAGGGATACACATCATCCTAAAATACAGTACATGTAGATATCTTTCTTAGAAAAAATACTATATTTTCCTTGACGGAGTAATGCTGAATGTAAAAAAAATGGCTCAACTTACCCCACTCTCCCCTACATGCTCTGGCGTTCAAAAGCAGCCCTATCAAACAACTGTCAATGAACATCAGTCAATGAATCGTGTCAATGGATGGAATCAGTGAATTAATGGCTGTAGCAAGGAGCAAGGGTCTGACAAGTACAACTGGTGCTGCATAACATATGAAGCCCAAATAGACAAAATAACAATTAAGTCGTTCGAACAAAATAATAAGTTGTTCAAATGACTTAGTATCTTGTTCGAACAACTTTGAACGTCTTTTTTTTACTGTCATTAAAAAACGAGAAACTAAGTCGTTCGAACAAGATACTAAGGCGTTCGAACAAGATACTAAGTCGGTCGAACGAGACACTAAGTAATTCGAAGGAGATAATTCCAAGAGTCAAATTTTTTTAAAGAAAATTGCCTTGATCTTCAGGGCTTCCATAATTCTGAATGCAGGTTGCAGGTGTATGAAATTACACATCACTTTGCAAGCCAGCATTATGTGACTTGCAGGGCGGATGTGGTCTGTAAACTAGGAGTTATTTATGTAAGTAAATAATAATGTGCCCTTTTTTTGTTTGAGCACCTGCCCTCCAAAAGGTCTGTGCATGGCCCTGGCTATGAGCCTGGCAAACCTTATACCCATTACAATTAAAGTTTGCTCTGCCTTTGATGTTAATTTAGATTCTTGGATCAGTGTGTCTCCGCTGAGCCACGGTAATGGATTTTGAGCCAGCGATCAAAGCACCCCCAAGAGTTCTTTCTTTCGCCTACGACAGAGTGATCCTCCGGTGTTTAAACAGTCCATGTTGAACAAACTGCTCAGTCGTATTATAAACTTGACACTTTCTTTTCCTACTCGCTCTGTTTTATTCAGTCTTCAGGGAATTGTATTCATTCTGATAGTTTCAGCAGTAGAAAATAGGGGGGATTAGGGATTGATATATAATGTTTAATCTTGTTTCTTTCTTAGTACTAAGCATGTGCTGCTTGAGGTATCCTACTCTCCAAAGTCAAGTCACCAAAGGCTGTGAGGCATGAGTAATCATTAAAACTCTTTACATTCTTGATTGACCACCTTACGTCAAGGCAGATCTTATCCTATACGACAGGTCGCAACCCATAGAATTCCCTTGCTGCCATTTACACCCCACTAATGTATTTATTCTCGCCAGTATGGCATATAAAAAATTATGATGCAAGCAAAGTGTCTCTCAAAGCGGATAAATCATTTTTTAATCAACTGAGTGGCCTCTTATAATAAACGACAGTGCCGGGAAGTGGCTGAGACTAGTGTGACCTTGGGTTGACGATGTATCCTTCATAATACACTTATTTATGCACCCTTCTGATTATTACGCGTAAATAAATCACAGGTTAAACTTCGGGAAGCGCCCACATATACAACAAATCTAAAACGGTCACCTGGGCTGTGTCCCAAATGCCACCCTATTCCCAATAAGGCCATTTGGGATGCAAAACTTGTGTGGGAAGAGAAGGGTTTATGGGCTGAAGGAACAAATCCTTCCCTATAAACACGCCCTCATTTAATTTCCATAGGATTGAGGGGTATGCATCAATACAGAGAGAGAGTGAGAGAGTGAGAGAGCACCCTTAACTGTAACTAACAGCAAGGGAATTGGCTTAATTTGAGACAAATGGCTTAAAATGTAAAAAGATCAAGTAAGCTTTACAGTGACATATGACACTCAACATTCCAATGAAGATTGATGGGTCTCATTAGACATACATCTAAAGCTTTGAGACATACATAAATCATATTTTCTTTCCCTTCCCTTCCATAATTTTGAGTAGTACTGACGTTGCACTTCCTCTCAGTTCTGGGTAAAATTCTTATTTTCTGTAGCTGGTAGAGAGCAATGTGTTATGCTGTTCCAACTGTCTCCCTCTCTCTGCTTCCAAAAGTCAGCCCAAAATGGAACACTCTCACTATTCATCATGTGCTACTCAATTATGAATGTTTGAAAACTTGAACTTGCTGCAGTAATATATATATATCTGAAGGATGTTGGGGAGAAAAAAGGCTGAATGTGGAAAGCTAGGCTTCGTCCCAAATGGCACCCTATTCCCTATATAGTGTACTAATTTTGACATGGGCCCATAGATAGGGTGCCATTTGGGAAACAGGCCTAGAGTCACTCACAGTTTGTTATTGGAATGCTGAGGAAAATAAATGGAATACTTTTGTTTTCTGACTATACTCTTAAATGAAGGTCCAAGTTGGAACCAAATAAGGTTCTTCAGAGAGATGCCATAGCGGAACCATTGTAGGGTCTCTGATTAACCATAAATGTGATGGTTCTATGAAAAACCATTTAAAAATCCAAAACCAGAAATGCTTTGACCCTCCAGGACCAGAATTGAACAGCCCTGCTGTAGGGTTTTAAGCCTTACTTGCATATTTCCCAGGGTGCCTTTCAAGTGAATGTTAGAGTTACCAGTACATTTTTACATTTTTATATTTTAGTCATTTAGCAGACGCTCTTATCCAGAGCGACTTACAGTTAGTGAGTGCATACATTTTCATACTGTACCACACATTACTGTGTTTGCTAGTGACAGACATGGTTGTTGAGTTCATTCATTTTCAGTCCTGTGGTCTTCACCAAGTGAGATCCTAAGTGAATATCTGTCACGAGTTACAAAGCCAGAACCCAGAAGCAGACCAGGACAAGGTAAGTTGAAACGAAGGTGAGTGTTTATTTACAAGTTCAAGAGTGATGCTGAATAATCCAGGGAACAGAGCGGGCGGCGTTGATTAGTTGTTGGGGGTGCAGTGGTTGATCCAGTCATGGCTCGGCAGCCGCCGACCACCAGGCAGAGGTTGGATGAAGGTTCCGGACGAGTGACTGCAGATGGAACAAAACGGAGGTAAGTAAACAACAAATCAACAAGGTGCAAAACAACAAAACTAACGCTAGAAGCTCTACGACTGATACTCTGGTAAACCTACTGTTCATGGCTAACGATCCGGCAGGGAATGGATGTTAGGCCAGAGCCTAAGAAGGGTGATGATCAGGACCAGGTGTGCAGATTGCTGATGGGATGCAGGTGCGGAAATCAAGAGAGCTCCCCGGAGCGTTCCAGAACCCTCGGGAAACTGGAGATGACGAGCAGAAAAACTAGTCCACAGACAGGACCCGACTCAGACTGCCGGGATCGTTACAATATCTTGTCATTAAAATTACATTATTTAAGACAATACATTACATACAGTATTTCATAAGGCATTCTTTGAGGGCCTAGTTTTACCCTAATACAGTGGCCTGAATGTAAAAGTTTACAAGCCACATCAGGCCTTCAAATCCCATTATGTTGGCATGCAAAAGTATGTGCAATTCCGTTTGAAATCCAGCCAGTGTGGGGATATCCAAAATGTTGAATTTTTATTCACCCGCAACCTGCATTCAGAATGACTGCCAGGGTTGGGAAGTCTAAGATACTTTTAATGATTCTTCCTCAGTTCTTAAGGTTCCTTGGAGAACTCCTGCCCGATAAAGAACCTTTGAGTTAAGTGGGGGGTTCTTGACGTGGTATCTACAATTCTTCAGAACACGTAAAGGTTTTTGAAATGTATGGAAGCCTGCAGGTGTGTCCCTTTCATAGCACACAACACATTTTTCAACCACTCCACAAATTTCTTGTTAACAAATTATAGTTTTGGAAAGTCAATTGTTTACAGACAGATTATTTCACTTATAATTCACTGTATCACAATTCCAGTGGGTCAGAAGTTTACATACACTATGTTGACTGTGCCTTTAAACAGCATGGAAAATTTCAGAAAATAATGTCATGGCTTTAGAAGCTTCTGACATAATTTGAGTCAATTGGAGGTGTACCCGTGGATGTATTTCAAGGCCTACCTTCAAACTCAGTGCCTCTTTGCTTGACATCATGGGAAAATCAAAAGAAATCAGCCAAGACATCAGAAAACACATTGTAGACCTCCACAAGTCTGGTTCATCCTTGGAAGCAATTTCCAAACGCCTGAAGGTACCACGTTCATCTGTACAAACAATAGTATGCAAGTATAAACACCATGGGACCAAGCAGCCGTCATACCGCTCAGGAAGGATACGCTTTCTGTCTCCTAGAGATGAACGTACTTTGGTGTGAAACGTGCAAATCAATCCAAGAACAACAGCAAACGACCTTGTGAAGATGCTGGAGGAAACAGGTACAAAAGTACCTATATCCACAGTAAAATTAGTCCTATATTGACATAACCTGAAAAGCCGCTCAGCAAGGAAGAAGCCACTGCGCCAAAACCGCCATTAAAAAGTCAGACTACGGTTTGCATCTGCACATGGGGACAAAGATTGTACTTTTTGGAGAAATGTCCTCTGGTCTGATGAAACAAAAATAGAACTGTTTGCCCATAATGACCATCGTTATGTTTGGAGGAAAAAGGAGGTGGCTTGCAAGCCAAAGAACACCATCCCAACCGTGAAGCACGGGGGGGGCTGCATGATTCTGTGGGGGTGCACTTCACAAAAGATGGCAACATGAGGTAGGAAAATTATGTGGATATATTGAAGCAACATCTCAAGACATCAGTCAGGAAGTTAAAGCTTGGTCACAAATGGGTCCTCCAAATGGACAATGACCCCAAGCATACTTCCAAAGTTGTGGCAAAATGGCTTACGGACAACAAAGTCAAGGTATTGGAGTGGCCATCACAAAGCCCTGACCTCAATCCTATGGAACATTTGTGGACAGAACTGAAAAAGCGTGTGCGAGCAAGGAGGCCTACAAACCTGACTCAGTTACACCAGCTCTGTCAGGAGGAATGGGCCAAAATTCACCCAACTTATTGTGGGAAGCTTGTGGAAGGCTACCCGAAATGTTTGACCCAAGTTAAACAATTTAAAGGCAATGCTACCAAATACTAACTGAGTGTATGAAAACTTCTGACCCACTGGGAATGTGATGAAAGAAATAAAAGCTGAAATAAATCATTATCTCTACTATTATTCTGACATTTCACATTCTTAAAATAAAGTGGTGATCCTAACTGACCTAAGACAGGGAATTTTTACTAGGATTAAATATCAGGAATTATGAAAAACTGAGTTTAAATGTATTTGTCTAAGTTGTATGTAAACTTCCGACTTCAACTGTATATTTGGTATAAAGATTTAGTTTTCGACTTTCTTTAGTGGTGTCACTGCATTGTAGTATACTCTATTCTGATGTATGTTCTTTACTTACGTTTTTTCAGAGAAAATGATGCATCTGCTGCATCCAGGGGTGGAGGTGAAGACCTTGAGGGAGGCTGCAGAAACAAACTTTCAAGTGAAAGGAAACTTCTTGGCAGGGAAAAAACACATTTGAATAAATAATACGATTTAGAGTTAAATCCTATTTTGTTGTTGCTGTGGTAGTTGTTGTTGTAATGAATTCTTTGCAGTATATTTTTTTTAAATCGTATTTTGAAAAACTTGTAGAAAATACACTTTATTACACTGTCATGAAGCATTATGACCTTTCTGTGTCACTTTACTTGAACTAAGAAAATACGCTTAATGATATTATCAAGAAGCATTAAGACCATTCTGTGTCACTTTACTTGAACTAAGAAAATACACTTTACGACACTGTCAAGAAGCATTTTGACCATCAGCTCCTTAAATCTGCTCCTGCATTCATCCCAATCATCAGCAACAGAGCATTTTGTGGAAGAAACACAAAATAACTGTCAATCTCCCTCGGCCTGGGACTCCATGCAAGATCTCACCTCGTGGAGTTGCAATGATCATGAGAATGGTGAGGAATCAACCCAGAACAACACGGGAGGATCTTGTGAATGATCTCAAGGCAGCTGGGACCATAGTCACCAAGAAAACAATTGGTTATACACTACACCGTGAAGGACTTAAATCCTGCAGCGCCCGCAAGGTCCCCCTGCTCAAGAAAGCACATATACAGGGCCGTCTGAAGTTTGCCAATGAACATCTGAATGATTCAGAGGATCTTTGGCATCAACTCAACTCGCTGTGTTTGGAGGAGGAGGAATGCTGCCTATGACCCCAACAACACCATCCCCACCGTCAAACATGGAGGTGGAAACATTATGCTTTGGGGGTGTTTTTCTGCTAAGGGGACAGGACAACTTCACTGCATCAAAGGGACGATGGACGGGGCCATCAACCGTCAAATCTTGGGTGAGAACCTCCTTCCCTCAGCCAGGGCATTGAAAATGGGTTGTGGATGGGTATTCCAGCATGACAATGACCCAAAACACACGGCCAAGGCAACAAAGGAGTGGCTTAAGAAGAAGCACATTAAGGTCCTGGAGTGGCCTAGCCAGTCTCCAGACCTTAATGCCATAGAAAATCTGTGGAGGGAGCTGAAGGTTCGAGTTACCAAACGTCAGCCTCGAAACCTTAATGACTTGGAGAAGATCTGCAAAGAGGAGTGGGACAAAATCTCTCCTGAGATGTGTGCAAACCTGGGGTGAAATACTTATTTCCCTCATTAAAATACAAATCAATTTATAAAATTTTTGACATGCGTTTTTCTGATTTTTTTTGTTTTGTTATTCTGTCTCTCACTGTTCAAATAAACCTACCATTAAAATTATAGACTGATCATGTCTTTGTCAGTGGGCAAACGTACAAAATCAGCAAGGGATCAAATACTTTTTTCCCCTCATTGTATGTCATAACAGGTCTAAATATCTGTCATGACAGTGTTATGACCATATTATGACAGATTATGACAAGTTATGGCAGCTGTTTTGACATATTATGACATGGTTATGACTGTGTCATAACGTTTTATGACTCTAGACGTCAAATAAAGTGTTTCCGCTTTGCTGTCCTAAGAGTGTTGTCCACATGATCCTGCCTTTTATTCCCATCTCCTGACTGAAGATCTCTTTGTCCTAGGTCTTTCTTCTTTCAGTGTTTACACGCATCAACTGTAGTTTAGACATTTTTGTGATCTAACTGCCCCACAATCCGAAGTAATAAGGTTGATATAGTAGTCTATCAAAAATAATCAGACCAGTAATGTTATGACTAAATGTAACTGTTTCACTTTAAATAGTGAAGTAAAACTTTTAAAACTTCTTCCATTACCTCAAAATAATTTTAAAGAGCTAAAGCAAGCCACACAACTTTACTTGTAAAGTTACAATCTAGTTTGTTTGAATATCTCTGTTTTTGCATGTAAATTACATAATTAATTAATCTTATTCAACTCAAATATAAATATTGTCAATTTTTCTAAAATATTCCAATCTGTTATTTGAACTTTTCAAGTTTTATTGTCATGTGCACAAATACAGTGAAATGCCTTTCTTGCAAACGCTAAACCCATCAATGCAGTAATCAATAACAATGTAATAATAAAAACACATATGAACTAAAATTAGGAATCAAAGCTGGTGGGTCTGTGACTAATAATGCATTTAAAAGGGGATAAATCAAGATATTTACAGGGCTTTTAGCTATTTCCCTCTTTTTTGATAGCTCAACATGTGGGTAGCCCTTTCCTGCAGTCAAATGACCTAGTGTAGTGGCCTCATGGGTGGAATGTTATACATATTTTTCATAATTAATAAACAATTATTTTTTAAACTGCTGAAAATATGGTGTTTCTACTGTACATCACAGAAGACTGAAATATAACAAAACCGTTTGACATACACTACATGACAAAAGTATGTGGACACCTGCTCATCGAAAATCTCATTCCAAAATCATGGGCATTATTATGGAGTTGGTCACCCCTTTGCTGCTATAACAGCCTCCACTCTTCTGGGAAGGCTTTCCACTAGATGTTGGAACATTGCTGCGGAGACTTGCTTCCATTCAGCCACAAGAGCATTAGTGAGGTTGGGCACTGATGTTGGGCGATTAGGCCTGGCTCGCAGTCGGCGTTCCAATTCATCACAAATGAGTTTGATGGGGTTGAGGTCAGGGCTCTGTGCAAGCCAGTCAAGGTCTTCCGCACCGATCTCGACAAACCATTTCTGTATGGATCTCGCTTTTTGCACGGGGGCATTGTCATGCTGAAACAGGAAAGGGCCTTCCCCAAACTTGTGTCACAAAGTTGGAAGCACAGAATCATCCAGAATGTCATTGTATGCTGTAGCGTTAAGATTTCCCTTCATTTGAAATAAGAGGCCTAGCCCAAACCATGAAAAACAGCCCCAGACCATTATTCCTCGGGCAGGTAGCATTCTCCTGGCATCCGCCAAACCCAGATTCGTCCGTCAGACTGACAAATGGTGAAGCGTGATTCATCACTCCAGAGAACGCGTTTCCACTGCTCCAGAGTCCAATGGCGGCGAGCTTTATACCACTCCAGCCGACACTTGGCATTGCGCATGGTGATTTTAGGCTTGTGTGTGGCTGCTTGGCCATGGAAACCCATTTCATGAAGCTCCCGACAAACAGTTCTTGTGCTGACTTTGCTTCCAGAGGCAGTTTGGAACTCGGTAGTGAGTGTAGCAACCGAGGACAGACGATTCTTACTCGGCGTTCCTGTTCTGTGAGCTTGTGTGGCCTACCACTTCGGGGCTGAGCCATTGTTGCTCCTAGATGTTTCCACTTCACAATAACAACACTTACAGTTGACCGGGGCAGCTCTAGCAGGGCAGAAATTTGACGAACTAACTTGTTGGAAAGGTGGCATCCTATGACGGTGCCACTTTGAAAGTCACTGAGCTCTTCAGGAAGGCCATTCTACTGCCAGTTTTTGTCTATGGCGACTGCATGGCTGTGTGCTCGAATGTATACAGCTGTCAGCAACAGGTGTGGCTAAAATAGCCAAATCTACTAATTTGAAGGAGTGTCCACATACTTTTGTATATATAGTGTTTATAAAGTGTAATATTGGGATGCAAACTCAACTGAATACATTTAAACTCTATATAACTCTTTAAAGCCCATAACCATGTGTGTGAGGTGTATACTTCTTTTCAAAGTATATTTGTTTAAGACTGCCAAGAAACACTGTGTGACCATGATTTAGCCCACAGCAGTAAAAAGTTATTAAATAATCAACACAGATTTCCCATTCACCTCACAGTGAAACATTGTCTCCATGCAGGCTTAGCTAAAAACAGTAAATCAGCCGAAGGCTTTGAACTAAATTACTGAGGCTTTATTTGTCTAAACTACATCCCAAATGGTACCCTATTTCCAATATAGCACACTACTTTTGAACAGAGCCCATAGAGGCCCTGGTCAAAAGCAGTGCACTAGGGTGCCATTTGGGAAGCAACCAAATAGAAGCTCAATGGGAAGATCTAAAGCTGTGATAGCCTTAGATGTGTCTGACCTGATATCCTAACTGCTATGAGGTCTCACTTGCTTTATAGCTATCTAATTACTAACATCAGACATCTTGCAGAGAAGTGTATGTACAGTGGGGAAAAAAAGTATTTAGTCAGCCACCAATTGTGCAAGTTCTCCCACTTAAAAAGATGAGAGAGGCCTGTAATTTTCATCATAGGTACATGTCAACTATGACAGACAAAATGAGAAAGAAAAATCCAGAAAATCACATTGTAGGATTTTTAATGAATTTATTAGCAAATTATGGTGGAAAATAAGTATTTGGTCAATAACAAAAGTTTCTGAATACTTTGTTATATACCCTTTGTTGACAATGACACAGGTCAAACGTTTTCTGTAAGTCTTCACAAGGTTTTCACACACTGTTGCTGGTATTTTGGCCCATTCCTCCATGCAGATCTCCTCTAGAGCAGTGATGTTTTGGGGCTGTCGCTGGGCAACACGAACTTTCAACTCCCTCCAAAGATTTTCTATGGGGTTGAGATCTGGAGACTGGCTAGGCCACTCCAGGACCTTGAAATGCTTCTTACGAAGCCACTCCTTCGTTGCCCGGGCGGTGTGTTTGGGATCATTGTCATGCTGAAAGACCCAGCCACGTTTCATTTTCAATGCCCTTAATGATGGAAGGAGGTTTTCACTCAAAATCTCACGATACATGGCCCCATTCATTCTTGCCTTTACACAGATCAGTCGTCCTGGTCCCTCTGCAGAAAAACAGCCCCGAAGCATGATGTTTCCACCCCCATGCTTCACAGTAGGTATGGTGTTCTTTGGATGCAACTCAGCATTCTTTGTCCTCCAAACACGACGAGTTTAGTTTTTACCAAAAAGTTATATTTTGGTTTCATCTGACCATATGACATTCTCCCAATCCTCTTCTGGATCATCCAAATGCACTCTAGCAAACTTCAGACGGGCCTGGACATGTACTGGCTTAAGCAGGGGGACACGTCTGGCACTGCAGGATTTGAGTCGCTGGCAGCGTAGTGTGTTACTGATGGTAGGCTTTGTGACTTTGGTCCCAGCTCTCTGCAGGTCATTCACTAGGTCCCCGTGTGGTTCTGGGATTTTTGTTCACCCGTTCTTGTGATCATTTTGACCCCACGGGGTGAGATCTTGCGTGGAGCCCCAGATCGAGGGAGATTATCAGTGGTCTTGTATGTCTTCCATTTCCTAATAATTGCTCCCACAGTTGATTTCTTCAAACCAAGCTGCTTACCTATTGCAGATTCAGTCTTCCCCAGCCTGGTGCAGGTTTACAATTTTGTTTCTGGTGTCCTTTGACGCTCTTTTGTTCTTGGCCATAGTGGAGTTTGGAGTGTGACTGTTTGAGGTTGTGGACAGGTGTCTTTTATACTGATAACAGGTTGAAACAGGTGCCATTAATTTCAGGTAACGAGTGGAGGACAGAGGAGCCTCTTAAAGAAGTAGTTACAGGTCTGTGAGAGCCAGAAATCTTGCTTGTTTGTAGGTGACCAAATACTTATTTTCCACCATAATTTGCAAATAAAATCATAAAAAATCCTACAATGTGATTTTCTGGATTTTTTTTCCTCAATTTGTCTGTCATAGTTGACGTGTACCTATGATGAAAATTACAGGCCTCTCTCATATTTTTTAGTGGGAGAACTTGCACAATTGGTGGCTGACTAAATACTTTTTTTCCCCCACTGTAGCTGCAATGGGAGGGTATCCTTAATATACGGTATACCAGTTACAATGCTGCTCCTTTGTTGTGCTGAAACTGTAGTCTTGTCTAAGACCATGAGCCCATACAAACCTATTGGGCACCAAGGCCTCGACCCAGGCCATAATGGACTCACATGCACAATCAAGAGTCCATATATGATGCAATATTTACTATTCTAGAGCCTTGTACAGTAATCATCTCATCTTGGACAAAAATACCCTTCTTTTGAATAGTCACACAATCATTTTCACCAGTCAATTTCATGGGTATTTTGTACTGAGTTAGGCAAAACGTATGTAGACTATTACTCTGTGACGAGACTAATAAGTGATTCTACTCATACTTCTTCTTGGTTGCCTGAGATGTTCTCAGTATAAATGTTGACATTTTTGCCCCAAACCAATCCTTGTCCTGAAGGAGCAAACCTTGCCATTAGTTTCTTCGGAGGATCTTGTTATCTGGCCCATGCATAACTAACACTCTGCCCTTGGAGGTTTTATACTTTAACAAGTTACTGAAAAGAAGGTTAGTTCATTCAGTGTCTAGGCTGAAGAATATTAACTTATTATTCAGTGCAAATATTGACAACACGATAACACTTATATACTCTATACATCATTGATCCGCACTGAGCTAAAGGGTAGAGCTTCCACTTTCAAGGAGTGGGACTCTAACCCGGACACTTATAAGAAACCCTGCTATGCCCTCCGACAAACCATCAATCAGGCAAAGCGTCAATACAGGACTAAGACTGAATCCTAATACACCGGCTCTGAAGCTCATCGGCTGTGACAGGGCTTGCAAACTATTACGGACTACAAAGGGAAGCCCAGCCGCGAGCTGCCCAGAGACACGGGACTACCAGATGAGCTAAATGACTTCAATGCAAGCTTCGAGGCAAGCAACACTGAAGAATGCATGAGAGCACCTGCTGTTCCGGACGACTGTGTGATCACGCTCTCTGTAGCCGATGTGAGTTAGACCTTTAAACAGGTCAACATCCACAAGGCCGCAGGGCCAGACGGATTACCAGGACGTGTACTTAGAGCATGCGTTGACCAACTGGCAAGTGACTTCACTGACATTTTCAACCTGTCCCTGACCGAGTCTGTAATACCTGCATGTTTCAAGCAGACCACCATAGTCCCTGTGCCCAAGAACACCAAGGTAACCTGCCTAAATGACTACCGACCCATAGCACTCACCTCTGTAGCCATGAAGTGCTTTGAAAGGCTGGTCATGGCTCACATCAACAACATAATCCCAGAAAACCTAGACCCACTTCATTTTGCATACTACCCCATCAGATCCACAGATGATGCAATCTCTATTGCATTCCACACTGCCCTTTCCCACCTGGACAAAAGGAAGACCTATGTGAGAATGCTGTTCATTGACTACAGCTCAGCGTTCAACACCATAGTGCCCTCAAAGCTAATCACTAAGCTAAGGACCCTGGGACTAAACACCTCCCTCTGCAACTGGATCCTGGACTTCCTGACGGGCCACCCCCAGGTGGTAAGGGTAGGCAACAACACATCTGCCACGCTGATCCTCAAAACAGGGCCCCCTCAGGGGTGCGTGCTTAGTCCCCTCCTGTACTCCCTGTTCACCCATGACTGCGTGGCAGAATGTTATTTGTCTTAGAATGGCATTGTTGGTTAAGGGCTTGTAAGCATTTCATGGTAAGGTCTACACCTGTTGTATTCGACGCATGTGACAAATAACAGCATTGTACACTGTAATAGCATAATATTATCCAATATCAGACATTTATTGGAGATACTCTTACAACAACCCTTTGAAAGCATATTGGCATATGGTGTCATTGCTTTAACAATAGAAACACTGGACCTTTGAGCCAATGAGCAGTCATTTTGACTCAAACATCCTAACAGTCTAATAAATGCAATTCATATGCTAACGTAGCATCAGAATACAGTTTATTTATTTCAATGATAACACAATAGCATTTTCATTAGTTTATGTTACTGTAGGCTATCTGTTGATGAGTGCTCACCTGTGGAGCGCATGGAAAAGTGATTATTCTTGGAAAAAGTAATATTTTGATTTAGAGCTCATTTCCTAAATGTTTTGAGTATCTTTGCAATTGTACGGGTTTTTGGAACCTCAGAATCTGCTCTTTCTGATACTACGTATTAATAATAATAATAATATGCCATTCATCAAAACGTCTTACCTGCATGTGACTCTGTAGGAGGATTTGAAAAAGTCACTTTTTTGGCACTCCTGGGAAAATAATATAACACAAATTCTTACAACATACGTTTGTTTAAATATATTTATTTAGGAAAAGTCAAGGATGGAGGTGGGCATGACTTTAAAAATGGCAGAGATATTTGACATTTAAATGCATATTGAGTCAAAATGACTCACTCCACTCTTTTAGTGTTAAATATATACTAAACAAAAATATAAACGCAACATGTAAAGTGTTGGTTCCATGTTTCATGAGCTGAAATAAACTATCCCAGAAATGTTGCATATGCACAAAAAGCTTATTTCTCTCAAATTGTGTGCACAGATGTGTTTACATCCCTGTTGGTGAGCATTTCTCCTTTGCCAAGATAATCCATCCACCTGACAGGTGTGACATATCAAGAAGCTGATTAGACATTATGATCATTACACAGATGCACATTGTTCTGGGGACAATGAAATGACCCTAAAATTTGCAGTTTTGTCACAACACGATGCCACAGATGTCTCAAGTTTTGAGGGAGCGTGCAATTGGCATGCTGACTGCAGGAATGTCTGCCACAGCTGTTGCCAGAGAATTTAATGTTCATTTATTTACCATAAGCCGCCTCCAACATCATTTTAGAGAATTTGTCGTGCCATTCATCCGCCGCCATCACCTCATGTTTCAGCATGATAATGCATGGCACCAGATCTGTACACAATTCCTGGAAGCTGAAAATGTCCCAGTTCTTCCATGGCCTGCATACTCACCAGACATGTCAACCATTGAGCATGTTTGGGATGCTCTGGATCAACGTGTGCGACAGCGTGATCCAGTTTCCACCAATATCCAGCAACTTTGCACAGCCATTGAAGAGGACTGAACAACATTAGACAGGCCACAATCAACAGCCTGATCAACTCTATGCAAAGGAGATGTGTCGCACTAGATGACGCAAATGGTGCTCACACCAGATAGCCTACTGACAGTTTTTTTTTTTTTAAGGTACAGTATCTTTGACCAACCATCTGAATTCTGAGATTAGGGCCTAATGCATGTATTTCAATTGACTGATTTTCTTATATGAACTGTACCTCAGTAAAATCTTTGAAATTGTTGCATGTTGCGTTCATATTTTTGTTCAGCATAGTAACATTAATAACTTTTATGAGTGCACAGAAAAGCTCTCCTCCATTTACGGCAATCATTTCAATGTATCTGCTCTTCTGAGCCACCTGATGATCAGCAGTGTGGCAGTACCTGTCCAAGAGGCATCAGTAAACTATGTATAGCTGTCTGGCAGCGTTTGATTTGCATAATACTCTATGGGGATTTCCCTCTCTCATGCTCAAATTTCTGTCACATCAGGTTGGTGGAAGAATGCTACTAAACATTGAGGGATTTGGCACACATCTTTAAGATGTGTCTCAAACTGAAATGCATGGGTATACAGCTTAACATGAATTAAATTCTTTATTCTTGATCCATCCCCTACTGATGAGTAAGCAAGAGTGGTGGCACACGTGAATTACCATTTAAAATGGGATTTCCCCAAAGGCATTTTACCAATCAGCCAGCAACTAATTTGCAGAGTGTTGTGGATGACTTACTGTGTATGTCTAGGTCATAACTGTTTCAGAGAAATGTACCCATTTTGGGCCTACAGAAACCTATACTTCACCACTAGAAGACTAAGACCAAGGTTATTTTCCAAAATACATTTTCTGGGGAAGAAACATTTTGACATGTATGTAGTCAACATTCTAGTATGGTGATAGCCAACATTCTAGAAAGTGATATCACATTTCTGTTCTGGTCCTGACTACTTTGCTCAAAAGTCTGAAGCTTGACTTTTCACTTCATAGTGTTACAGGCTTTTGTTTTTCCATGTATATTTCAAGGTTGGACGTTAGCACATTAGCATGTTAGCACGTGGGGCCCACTGATTGGTGTCATCTCTTTAGACAGTATGTGTTACACCTGTGCTGGTTGACATCTCGTTAGTGGGAAGGTGTTTCACCTGTGCTGGCCCAGGCACTATTTTAGAGTGGCTGGCCCAGTTGTCTTGATAGACGTGGGTTAACACCTTTAGTTGACTCTCCCTACTTTACTTTCTAGACAAACAATCCTTTATCTGATCTTCCCTGTTTTCACTTTGCTCCACCATTTTTGTTTGCTTCCTGTCTTTAAGTTTGGTGTGGGTTTAAATTTTTTTTGCCACTTCTTGGGCAAGTTAGTGGGCTCTCATGGTGGGTGTCTTTTAGGTCCCAGTTGTTGTTGCTTGTCAACTTTCAGTGGACACCCCCATGAGTGTCTTTCAGAACCCCTCCTAAAACCAACTGTTTTGTTTTGGTTGTTGTCAGTGACTCTTTGTTTGTTCCCCCTTCTGTTTGAAAACAATTTTTGGTTTTCTTGCTGGGGAACATAACAATAGCCTTTAGGGTATTGATGTACGGGTCTAAGCATCTCTTCCCACATATGCACGCACACAAACAAACAAACAGAAAACGAAGCCCCTATTCATATTAACTAAATGTACTCTCTTACCGTGGAACTGACCGCGTTTTAGCAACATGAAATCGTATTAAAATCTGTTCATGTCAGTAAAAAAATAAAAATAATTCGGACAAGCGAGCACTTACAGTGGGGAAAAAAGTATTTAGTCAGCCACCAATTGTGCAAGTTCTCCCACTTAAAAAGATGAGAGAGGCCTGTAATTTTCATCATAGGTACACGTCAACTATGACAGACAAATTGAGGAGAAAAAATCCAGAAAATCACATTGTAGGATTTTTAATGAATTTATTTGCAAATTATGGTGGAAAATAAGTATTTGGTCACCTACAAACAAGCAAGATTTCTGGCTCTCACAGACCTGTAACTTCTTATTTAAGAGGCTCCTCTGTCCTCCACTTGTTACCTGTATTAATGGCACCTGTTTGAACTTGTTATCAGTATAAAGACACCTGTCCACAACCTCAAAAAGTCATACTCCAAACTCCACTATGGCCAAGACCAAAGAGCTGTCAAAGGACACCAGAAACAAATTGTAGACCTGCACCAGGCTGGGAAGACTGAATCTGCAATGGTAAGCAGCTTGGTTTGAAGAAATCAACTGTGGGAGCAATTATTAGGAAATGGAAGACATACAAGACCACTGATAATCTCCCTCGATCTGGGGCTCCACGCAAGATCTCACCCCGTGGGGTCAAAATGATCACAAGAACGGTGAGCAAAAATCCCAGAACCACACGGGGCCTAGTGAATGACCTGCAGAGAGCTGGGACCAAAGTAACAAAGCCTACCATCAGTAACACACTACGCCGCCAGGGACTCAAATCCTGCAGTGACAGACGTGTCCCCTGCTTAAGCCAGTACATGTCCAGGCCCGTCTGAAGTTTGCTAGAGTGCATTTGGATGATCCAGAAGAGGATTGGGAGAATGTCATATGGTCAGATGAAACCAAAATAGAACTTTTTGGTAAAAACACAACCTCGTCATGTTTGGAGGACAAAGAATGCTGAGATGCATCCAAAGAACACCATACCTACTGTGAAGCATGGGGGTGGAAACATCATGCTTTGGGGCTGTTTTTCTGAAAAGGGACCAGGACGACTGATCCGTTAAAGGAAAGAATGAATGGGGCCATGTATCATGAGATTTTGAGTGAAAACCTCCTTCCATCAGCAAGGGCATTGAAGATGAAACGTGGCTGAGTCTTTCAGCATGACAATGATCCCAAACACACCGCCCGGGCAACGAAGGAGTGGCTTCGTAGAAGCATTTCAAGGTCCTGGAGTGGCCTAGCCAGTCTCCAGATCTCAACCCCATAGAAAATCTTTGGAGGGAGTTGAAAGTCTGTGTTGCCCAGCGACAGCCCCAAAACATCACTGCTCTAGAGGAGATCTGCATGGAGGAATGGGCCAAAATACCAGCAACAGTGTGTGAAAACCTTGTGAAGACTTACAGAAAACGTTTGACCTGTGTCATTGCCAACAAAGGGTATATAACAAAGTATTGAGAAACTTTTGTTATTGACCAAATACTTATTTTCCACCATAATTTGCAAATAAATTCATAAAAAATCCTACAATGTGATTTTCTGGGTTTTTTTTCCTCATTTTGTCTGTCATATTTGACGTGTACCTATGATGAAAATTACAGGCCTCTCTCATCTTTTTAAGTGGGAGAACTTGCACAATTGGTGGCTGACTAAATACTTTTTTTCCCCACTGTAGATGTGGACGTTTTCATAAATTCTTAGAATCCTTGGGAATTATGTATGGTAAGGCATTTGTGAAAATTCTATAGTCATATAGAGTGGGAAAGTGGCCGTGCATTTGGACAAATAATAGACACTGCAGCAAATAAACCTTATCAAAACATTGTCTCGTCTAGGACTGGAGTCTACGCAGACCGGTGTGCCATAGCCAATCAGAACTACAGTAGGCCTATATGCAAATAAGCCATTTGTCATACGGGCCTGCCATCATTCACTTTGAACTGGACTGTGTGTTTACAGGCAGTAGCAAGGGCGCGACTTTAGATCAACGCGTTCGCCAAAAGCCACAAAATACACCTGAATGGATTTCTGCAAATACCACAGGAGTCCTCTTATATTTGGAAGCTTTAGAGTCCTATTGATAAAACAACCATGAAAAGGTAGGCTCTCTCCTTCAGTTATACACATCAACAACTAATGCTAGCCAGAGCGAAATGAGATAAAATCTAATGAGGGAACATTATATAAACCCTCTCAAATGTTTCAGCTAGTTGGCTGTTTTTATTTTTATTTTTATTTTTATTTTTTTATTTCACCTTTATTTAACCAGGTAAGCCAGTTGAGAACAGGTTCTCATTTACAACTGCGACCTGGCCAAGATAAAGCAAAGTAGTGCAATAAAAACAACACAGAGTTACATATGGGGTAAAAAAAAAAAACATAATGTCAGAAATACAACAGAAAATATATATACAGTGTGTGCAAATGTAGCAAGTTATGGAGGTAAGGCAATAAATAGGCTATAGTGCAGAATAATTACAATAGTATTAACACTGGAATGCTAGATGTGCAAGAGATTATGTGCAAATAGAGATACTGGGGTGCAAAAGAGCAAATTAAATAACAATATAGGGATGAGGTAGTTGGGTGGGCTAATTTCAGATGGGCTGTGTACAGGTGCAGTGATCGGTAAGGTGCTCTGACAACTGATGCTTAAAGTTATTGGGGGAGATAAGAGTCTCCAGCTTCAGAGATTTTTGCAATTCGTTCCAGTCATTGGCAGCAGAGAACTGGAAGGAATGGCGGCCAAAGGAGGTGTTGGCTTTGGGAATGACCAGTGAGATATACCTGCTGGAGCGCAGACTGCGGGTGGGTGCTGCTATAGTGACCAATGAGCTAAGATAAGGCGGGGATTTGCCTAGCAGTGATTTATAGATGGCCTGGAGCCAGTGGGTTTGACGACGAACATGTAGTGAGGACCAGCCAACAAGAGCGTACAGGTCACAGTGGTGGGTAGTGTATGGGGCTTTGGAGACAAAACGGATGGCACTGTGATAGACTACATCCAATTTGCTGAGTAGAGTGTTGGAGGCTATTTTGTAAATGACATCGCTTGAAGTCAAGGATCGGTAGGATAGTCAGTTTTACGAGGGCATGTTTGGCAGCATGAGTGAAGGAGGCTTTGTTGCGAAATAGGAAGCCGATTCTAGATTTAACTTTGGATTGGAGATTCTTTATGTGAGTCTGGAAGTTGAGTTTACAGTCTAACCAGACACCTAGATATTTGTAGTTGTCCACATACTCCTAGGTCAGACCCGTCGAGAGTGGTGATTCTAGTCGGGTGGGCGGGTGCTAGCAGCGTTCGATTGAAAAGCATGCATTTAGTTTTACTAGTGTTTAAGAGCAGTTGAAGGCTACTGAAGGATTGTTGTATGGCATTGAAGCTCGTTTGGAGGTTTGTTAACACAGTGTCCAATGAAGGGCCAGATGTATACAAAATGGTGTCGTCTGCGTAGAGGTGGATCTGAGAGTCACCAGCAGCAAGAGCGACATCATTGATATACACGGAGAAAAGTGTCGGCCCAAGAATTGAACCCTGTGGCACCCCATAGAGACTGCCATAGGTCCAGACAACAGGCCCTCCGATTTGACACACTGAACTCTATCTGAGAAGTAGTTGGTGAACCAGGCGAGGCAGTCATTTGAGAAACCAAGGCTATTTAGTCTGCCAATAAGAATGCGGTGGTTGACAGAGTCGAAAGCCTTGGCCAGGTCGATGAAGACGGCTGCACAGTACTGTCTATTATCAATCGCGATTTATAATATCGTTTAGGACCTTGAGCGTGGCTGAAGTGCACCCGTGACCAGCTGGGAAACCGGATTGCATAGCGGAGAAGGTACGGTGGTATTCGAAATTGTAGATGATCTGTTTGTTAACTTGGCTTTCGAATACTTTCGAAAGGCAGGGCAGGATGGATATAGGTCTGTAGCAGTTTGGATCTAGAGTGTCACCCCCTTTGAAGAGGGGGATGACCGCGGCAGCTTTCCAATCTCTGGGGATCTCAGACGTTATGAAAGAGAGGTTGAACAGACTAGTAATAGGGGTTGCGACAATTTCCGGCGGCTAGTTTTAGGAAGAAAGGGTCCAGATTGTCTAGCCCAGCTGATTTGTAGGGGGTCCAGATTTTGCAGCGCTTTCAAAACATCAGCTGTCTGAATTTGTGTAAGGAGAAGCGGGGGGGGCATGGGCAAGTTGCAGCAGAGGTTGCAGAGTTGGTGGCCGGGTTAGTGGTAGCCAGATGGAAAGCATGGCCAGCTGTAGCAAAATGCTTGTTGAAATTCTCGATTATTGTAGATTTATCGGTGGTGATAGTGTTTCCTAGCCTCAGTGCAGTGGGCAGCTGGGAGGAAGTGCTCTTATTCTCCATGGACTTTACAGTGTCCCAAAACTTTTTGGAGTTAGTGCTACAGGATGCAAATTTCTGTTTGAAAAAGTTAGCCTTTGCTTTCCTGACTGCTTGTGTATATTGGTTCCTAACTTCCCTGAAAAGTTGCATATCGCGGGGGCTATTTGATGCTAATGCTGTACGCCACAGGATGTTTTTGTGCTGGTCAAGGGCAGTCAAGTCTGAGGAGAACCAGGGGCTATATCGGTTCTTAGTTCTGTATTTTTTGAATGGGGCATGTTTATTTAAGATTGAGAGGAAATTACTTTTAAGGAACAACCAGGCATCCTCTACTGACGGAATGAGATCTATATCCATCCAGGATACCTGGGCCAGGTCAATTAGGAAGGCCTCCTCGCTAAAGTGTTTTAGGGAGCGTTTGACAGTGATGAGGGTGGTCGTTTGACCGCGGACCCGTTACGGACGCAGGCAATAAGGCAGTGATCGCTGAGATCCTGGTTGAAGACAGCTGAGGTGTATTTAGAGGGTATATTAGTCAGGATGATATCTATGAGGGTACCCATGTTTAAGGATTTAGGGTTGTACCTGGTAGGTTCGTTGATAATTTGCGTGAGATTGAGGGCATCTAGCTTGGATTGTAGGATGGCTGGGGTATTAAGCATATCCCAATTTAGGTCACCAAGCAGTACAAACTCAGAGGATAAATGGGGGCAATCAATTCACATATGGTGTCCAGGGCACAGCTGGGGGGCTGAGGGGGGTCTGTAGCAAGCGGCAACAGTGAGAGACTTATTTCTGGAAAGGTGGATTTTTAGAAGTAGAAGCTCAAACTGTTTGGGCACAGACCTGGATAGTATGATAGAGCTCTGCAGGCTATCTCTACAGTAGATTGCAACTCCACCCCCTTTGGCAGTTCTATCTAGACGGAAAATGTTATAGTTGGGGATGGAAATTTCAGAATTTTTGGTGGCCTTCCTGAGCCAGGATTCAGACACTGCTAGAACATCAGGGTTGGCAGATATGATATGTTCTGGGTCGATAACGCGCAGTGCTGACTGGCCGAATATCCGGTGATCAATGTCCAGTGATTAAAATTAATCCCGCGGAAAAAAATCAAATGTTCTGGGTAAAACACCGCTAGCTGTGGCTAATAGCAAGTAGCTAGTTCAGTAGCTAGTTCAATTTAGTGAGTAAGCGTGTGCTAACGGGCCAGGGCTAGCAGATGGATGGAATCTTCGTGGTTACGTCGTAACCACATCAGACGATTTCGTCGGCAGACCAGTCGTGTAGGATCGGCGGGGCAATACTAGGTGGTCCCGTCAGGTTGATAGAGACGTAGATAGCCGGGAGATGGGCCTAGCTCAGGTTGATTAGCCAGACCACAGCGTCCGTTTTGTTGTAGCCAGCTGGTAGCGATAAATCCGGAGTTAAAGGTCCAGTGAATCCTTTATGTTCTGGGTCGATAACGCGCTGTGCAGACTGGCCGAATATCCGGTGATCAATGTCCAGTGATTAAAATTAATCCCGCGGAAAAAAATCCAATGTTCTGGGTGAAACACCGCTAGCACCGCTAGCTGTGGCTAATAGCAAGTAGCTAGTTAGCTGGCTAGCTAGTTTCAACTGGAGATTCTAGATTCTAGATAAAAGGTAAGTCAATAATAGAATCCGTTCCACATTGAGTGAGGCGGGTTGCAGGAAAGTATATTTTGTAGAAGGATGAAAAGTCTGATAGGGAAATATGTACGAAAAATACAAAAAACTGGGTATTTACAGGCTATTTACAGACACACGACAGAAACAGGACTGCACTACTTCGCCATCTTGGACTAGATCTGATAAAGGATGTGCAATGGTAGCCTGCTTGTCATTCTGCAGCTTGTCCCAACCCACTTATTTACAACTGAATGGGAACTTGCCTGCCTGCCCGCCCATTTGATCGACGCCAAATACATTTGATTGAAAACTAAGGGTGAGTCCGTAATTTGGCTCCAGTTTGCTAGTGCGCTCTGGGTTGATCGTAAATTCAGAGCATTGTCAGATTGTCTGGTTTTGTATCATTTGATTTACACAACATGCTTACCACTTTGAAGATGCAAAATATTTTTTATTGTGAAACAAACAAGGAATAAGACAAAAAAAAACAGAACTTGAGCGTGCATAACTATTCACCCCCCAAATCAATACTTTGTAGAGTCACCTTTGGCAGCAATTACAGCTGCAAGTCTCTTGGGGTATGTCTCTATAAGCTTGGCACATCTAGCCACTGGGATTTTTGCCCATTCTTCAAGGCAAAACTGCTCCAGCTCCCTCAAGTTGGATGGGTTCCACTGGTGTAGAGCAAACATTAAGTCATACCACAGATTCTCAATTGGATTGAGGTCTTTGACTAGGCCATTCCAAGACATTTAAATGTTTCCCCTTAAACCACTCGAGTCTTGCTTTAGCAGTATGCTTAGGGTCCTTGTCCTGCTGGAAGGTGAACCTCCGTCCCAGTCTTAAATCTCTGGAAGACTGAAACAGGTTTCCCTCAAGAATTTCCGTGCATTTAGCGCCATCCATTATTCCTTCAATTCTGACCAGTTTCCCAGTCCCTGCCAATTAAAAACATCCCCACAGCATAATGTTGCCACCACCATGCTTCACTCTGGGGATGGTGTTCTCGGGGTGATGAGAGGTGTTGGGTTTGCGCCAGACATATCGTTTTCCTTGATGGCCAAAAAGCTCAATTTTAGTCTCATCTGACCAGAGTACCTTCTTCCATATGTTTGGGGAGTCTCCCGCATGACTTTTGGCAAACATCAAACGTGTTTACTTGTCTTTTTCTTTAAGCAATGGCTTTTTTTCTGGCCACTCTTCCATAAAGCCCAGCTCTGTGGAGTGTATGGCTTAAAGTGGTCCTATGGACAGATACTCCAATCTACGCTGTGGAGCTCTTTGTTGCCTCTCTGATTAATGCCCTCCTTGCCTGGTCTGTGAGTTTTGGTGGGCGGCCCTCTCTTGGCAGGTTTGTTGTGGTGCCATATTCTTTCAATTTTTTTATAATGGATTTAATGGTGCTCCGTGGGATGTTCACAGTTTCTGATATTTTTTTATAACCCAACCCTGATCTGTACTTCTCCACAACTTTGTCCCTGACCTGTTTGGAGAGCTCCTTGGTCTTCATGGTGCCGCTTGCTTGGTGGTGCCCCTTGCTTAGTGGTGTTGCAGACTCTGGGGCCTTTCAGAACAGGTGTATATATATTGAGATCATTTGACAGATCTTGTGACACTTAGATTGCACAGGTGGACTTTTTTTAACTAGTTATGTGACTTCTGAAGGTAATTGGTTGCACCAGATCTTATTTAGGGGCTTCATAGCAAAGGGGGTGAATACATATGCACGCACCACTTTTCCGTTATTTATTTTTTTCATTTCACTTCACAAATTTGGACTATTTTGTGTATGTCCATTACATGAAATAAAAATAAAAATCCATTTAAATTACAGGTTGTAATGCAACAAAATAGGAAAAACGCCAAGGGGGATGAATACTTTTGCAAGGCACTGTATGTGGAAATGAGAGAAAGCGAAAGTTGCAAATTACTGTCCTTACTTCCTCTGGCAGGTCCTATTCAATGGGAGGCTGTCAGGGCCCTGCTGGAGAGCTGATCCCACTCCAGGAGGTAATAATTAAATAATGGAAGCCCACCTCTCACAAAATTCCACAGTATGGATTTTGGAGTTCTCAGCAGTTTTCACTATGCAGACTATGCCACACAAATCAATATCTGACTTGGGTCCAAGTCAACGGAGCTAATACATTCCACATCTTTTTTTTGTTGTGCTTTTAATTTTCTGCCCTGAGTTTTGCCGATATTTGATTTTCTGAGTTTGTACACTCCCATGATCAACATTCGTTGGGTTTTATAGTAGATACAGTACTTTAGGGAGAAATGGCAATAATGGACGTTTTACCTCAGGATAATCAAAGAGCAAAATGTCATGACCATTCGTTAATGGATCTGAAGGAGCTAAAATGGACTTTCCATGTGACTGAGAAGCTGTCAATTACACATGCTTGCACATGACATACTGTATGTCAAACATGTAAGTTGAAAACATTGCAGAAAGTTTGTGACGTTCTGGGGACATCCTAACGAAACCTCGTGCGAAATATCATCACATGTGAAGTGTTCCAAAACCACATAATTTCACATGAAATCATGTGATTTTCCACATTTGAAATCATGGGGGTTTTCTGTAAGGGGTAAGATAAAGATCATACAGAGTGTAAGGCTCATCCAGCAATTCTCCACGCTCCAACAAAACAAAACAATAATACAGTTGGCTATGGCAAAATAGCCTCCACACTTCTGAAGTTTGTCATTAAGTGCTTACACCCTGAAAAGCACAGGATGTTACCGGCCTGCGCTTATTGTGAACTGAGCCTTAAGAGCATGGAATAGATAAATAAGTAAACACACACTCACTTTGGATTCTCCATCTTTATACACCCTCTGTCTTTCATTCCCGGAATATTCTTCAAACAAGGTGAAAATAATAGTCCTCTAGATTTTAGAAGTGCATTCGATATCCCAAGCTGTACATTAATAATAAAATACATGAAAAAATGAATGACTGCCCCTGCATTCAAGATTATTTATTATTATTTTCATGTCACAAAGGGGGGGAAAAGGAATGGAAAAAACCCCAAAGTGAGTCGCCAAAAGATGGAATCCATAAAATGGATTTCGTAACAGTACAGTACATAAGGGAACATTAATGAATTTGTTCTTAGCTACTGCTCTGTGTATATCGATAACAGGGACGTTGTGGCCAATGACTCTGAAAGTGATGCAGGGCATCATTCAAATGGCTCGCTATCTACAGTATCTACCTGTGTCAATCTTGACATTACCAGTATTGCAGACAATGGCAAAAGATGAGCTATTTTCACCACCTCCTGACATGCCTTCCTACACACTGAGTTACTGTATTGACACAGATTCTCTTGTCACTCTTACCCTCACCCACTATCACATTCCTGTCACCCAAAATACACAAACGGGCACACTCAAGCATGCACACACATCCTCAGACAGGCACTCAACTGCTACCTCCATCCCTCCCTTCCTCCCTCCACAAAACCAGCTTTGTGTATGTGTTGCTGTCCTGTACCCACGGCATAAGTCTGCTCTGATTGGTCTCCTCCTCACCTGACCTGCTCGCTACCCATTCTCCCACACTCTGTTTGAATCCCAAATGGCTCCCCTATTCCCTACGTAGTGCACTACTTTTGACCCCCTATGGGCCCTGTCAAAGGTACTGCACTATAAAGGTAATAGGGTGCCATTTGGGATGCAGACCCACTCTTTTATTTTCTTTCCTGTCAGAGTTCTCTGAGTCAGTCCTGAACACCCCTGAACTGACACACCCCGGCCTTTCTGACAGAGGGCAATTAGTGGGTGCTGGGTTGAGCGGCTAGAGGTCCAGCCTGCCAACACTTCTCTTGACCGCCTCTGTTTGGAAACCTATTGGTAATGATCCTCCAACTCCGATTCACCTGACAACCAACCAGGCCAAGGACTCATCTCACCTTAGCTGGTCCTATGCAATTGAAAACAATGATGAACAACGTGTGAAGACCATGCTCAATTACTAATACAAAACAGACTGTATAGGGTATGTGCTGAAGGAACTATGGGACTTGGGCTACATGTCAAAACTGAGTAGATAAGGGATAGGTTTCCCAGTGGGTATATATGGATATACTGCATGTATGCTATTTGTTTTCCTTAATGAAGTGGTGTTCTCTTTCTGTTTTGTGAAAAAAAGAAAATAACACATTGTTCTCGTTCTCCGTGGTAGTCTAAACTGATGGTGGATAACAGAATACATTGTTGTTTTGTATTCATAAATGTGTGTTTATATTACTGAATATGTCTCTGTGATTCACCCCCACCAAAAAGCATGAGGCAAATCTAAAAAAGTAGATTTCCCTTGGTATTGACGGAAAACAAATTGAAAATGTCCTTGAACATTGGTAGAGTACGCTGTGATGAACCTAATCCTGCACAACATTCAATGCCCCCACTTTTGTACAGTACCTCCTTTGTATGTTGCTAAAGTATTATAATTGATGTGTACAGAAAATGAATCATTCAAATAGAATGTCACTGTTCGTTTACACGTGAGGATCCCCAAGCAATCCCTGTTGCTCTTAATAAAGATTACACACACATATTGGACAGCATTTTTAGCAACAACATATTTAGAATGTGGAGGGAAAAAAGCCTTTCCTTACCTAAAGATTTCCCTGTAGAGTTTATTTAAACATGGACTTTTCCTGGAATGTATTTGGGTCTTTCTATAAACAATGTGGCCAATGTGTGACATAGGGATTAACATTTCAAAATGGTTTGAAACCACTGCTTTTTATGCAGTTCCACATGTGTACTTAGAGGAATATTAGCAAATTGGCCCATAACACCACCTACAGTGCCTTGCAAAATTATTCATCCCCCTTGGCGTTTTTCTTATTTTGTTGCATTACAACCTGTAATTTAAATTGATTTTTATTTGGATTTCATGTAATGGACATACACAAAATAGTCCAAATTGGTGAAGTGAAATTTAAAAGATAACTTGTTTCAAAAAATTCTAAAAAATACATTACAGAAATGTGGTGTGTGCATGTATTCACCCCCTTTGCTATGAAGCCCCTAAATAAGATCTGGTGCAACCAATTACCTTCAGAAGTCACAGGTGGACTTTATTATCTCATCACCCCGAGAACACCATCCCCACAGTGAAGCATGGTGGTGGCAGCATCATGCTGTGGGGATGTTTTTCATTGGCAGGGACTGGGAAACTGGTTAGAATTGAAGGAATGATGGATGGCACCAAATACAGGGAAATTCTTGAGGGAAACCTGTTTCAGTCTTCCAGAGATTTGAGACTGGGACGGAGGTTCACCTTCCAGCAGGACAAGGACCCAAAGCACCCTGCTAAAGCAACGCTCAAGTGGTTTAAGGGGAAACATTGAAATGTCTTGGAATGGCCTAGTCAAAGCCCAGACCTCAATCCAATTGAGAATTGGTGGTACAGTGGGGAAAAAAAGTATTTAGTCAGCCACCAATTGTGCAAGTTCTCCCACTTAAAAAGATGAGAGAGGCCTGTAATTTTCATCATAGGTACACGTCAACTATGACAGACAAAATGAGAAAAAAAAATCCTGAAAATCACATTGTAGGATTTTTAATGAATTTATTTGCAAATTATGGTGGAAAATAAGTATTTGGTCAATAACAAAAGTTTCTCAATACTTTGTTATATACCCTTTGTTGGCAATGACACAGGTCAAACGTTTTCTGTAAGTCTTCACAAGGTTTTCACACACTGTTGCTGGTATTTTGGCCCATTCCTCCATGCAGATCTCCTCTAGAGCAGTGATGTTTTGGGGCTGTCGCTGGGCAACACGGACTTTCAACTCCCTCCAAAGATTTTCTATGGGGTTGAGATCTGGAGACTGGCTAGGCCACTCCAGGACCTTGAAATGCTTCTTACAAAGCCACTCCTTCGTTGCCCGGGCGGCGTGTTTGGGATCATTGTCATGCTGAAATACCCAGCCCCGTTTCATCTTCAATGCCCTTGCTGATGGAAGGAGGTTTTCACTCAAAATCTCACGATACATGGCCCCATTCATTCTTTCCTTTACACGGATCAGTCGTCCTGGTCCCTTTGCAGAAAAACAGCCCCAAAGCATGATGTTTCCACCCCCATGCTTCACAGTAGGTATAGTGTTCTTTGGATGCAACTCAGCATTCTTTGTCCTCCAAACACGACGAGTTGAGTTTTTACCAAAAAGTTATATTTTGGTTTCCTCTGACCATATGACATTCTCCCAATCCTCTTCTGGATCATCCAAATGCACTCTAGCAAACTTCAGATGGGCCAGGACATGTACTGGCTTAAGCAGGGGGACACGTCTGCACTGCAGGATTTGAGTCCCTGGCGGCGTAGTGTTTTACTGATGGTAGGCTTTGTTACTTTGGTCCCAGCTCTCTGCAGGTCATTCACTAGGTCCCCCCGTGTGGTTCTGGGATTTTTGCTCACTGTTCTTGTGATCATTTTGACCCCACGGGGTGAGATCTTGCGTGGAGCCCCAGATCGAGGAGATTATCAGTGGTCTTGTATGTCTTCCATTTCCTAATAATTGCTCCCACAGTTGATTTCTTCAAACCAAGCTGTTTACCTATTGCAGATTCAGTCTTCCCAGCCTGGTGCAGGTCTACAATTTTGTTTCTGGTGTCCTTTGACAGCTCTTTGGTCTTGGCCATAGTGGAGTTTGGAGTGTGACTGTTTGAGGTTGTGGACAGATGTATTTTATACTGATAACAAGTTCAAACAGGTGCCATTAATACAGGCAACGAGTGGAGGACAGAGGATCCTCTTAAAGAAGAAGTTACAGGTCTGTGAGAGCCAGAAATCTTGCTTGTTTGTAGGTGACCAAAGACTTATTTTCCACCATAATTTGCAAATAAATTCATAAAAAATCCTACAATGTGAATTTCTGGATTTTTTTCTCTCAATTTGTCTGTCATAGTTGACGTGTACCTATGATGAAAATTACAGGCCTCTCTCATCTTTTTAAGTGGGAGAACTTGCACAATTGGTGGCTGACTAAATACTTTTTTCCCTACTGTAGCAGTAGCATAAAAAATGATTTAGTCTAAAATGTTTTCTAAGCTGACATATGGAATTGTTTTAAGATGGTCATATTATGCATCAATTAGCTATTTGATTTTTAATTTTAGGACCGCTTTAGGCGCAAAGAAATATATAAAAATTGATTTTGGCCTTTACTACTGAAGCCCACGGAAACACAATGAATAACACATTCGTAAATGGCATTAAGTGTCTGTCCTAAATCTAGGAGATATAAAAAACACTTTTTACACATACTGTATTTAGCCCCTTTTGTGGGTTAGGCACAAATCCTACCTTCATACTTCCATTAGTTTTCTTACCTTCAGACGAGTGCCGTGGTACTTGTGGGGGTCATAGAGAGAAACGGAGAACACCATCGTGTTTGTGAGAATCTCGCTTTTTCAACAGTGGAGTCCCATTAGTTTGTAGCCCAAATGGTTCGGACGCCACCAAACAGAAGTTGGCACATCGACGGTACCGACTTCAGAGAAGTCTTCTGACACTTGTGGGTGTGGTCATAATAGTTTGTAAGTCAAATCGTTCGGACGCTACAGACGTTAACGTGAGAAGACCGATTTTCAGGATGTCTCATGGTCTGACAAACACCACTCTAGGTCTGCCTCCTTTCACCACAGATGCGGAAGTGCGACACTGGCGGATGTGGTGGATTGAGACGCATCCAATGCAAGAAAACATATCTCTAGCTTTAACTGACAGATTTTATGGGGATTTTTTAAATGTAATTTAGATTGACGCACCAGTGTATCAATCGACTCTAGGGGGTTAAGCTCACCATTTGAATCTCACTTTATTTATAATGAGAAAGCGACCAAATACCTGGTTCCTTTTGTAATGGAAGGTTTTGTATGTAAAGCCAAGTTGAAGCCATCATTAGATGTTGTCCTCATAACAACCGCACATGGTTTTACCGCAACAGAGTAGCTCAACGCCCGTCAGTTGAAGCGGTGAGTGGCCACATATGTCATAAAAACTAATAAAAAATGAAATCGCAGATAATTATAAGGAGCAGGAGGCTACAATAACCTTTCAAGCATCAAATTGAAGTTCAAGTAGGCTACTTCAAGCCCCTTGTGTTGTTTAAAATTGCAGGTGTAACATGGAAACCAAATGGTATTTGTCATGTTATTTCATGACCAGATCATATTGTGAAGAAGCCCACTAGGTTTGTAATGTGTTGTCATTATATCCAGAATAATTCATAGGTATAGCGTTTGGTGTTGCACAATAGTCTATCCTACACAATTGCGCACAGTAGATTCGGTGTCCAATCCGAGGAACAAAAACATATGAAAACATGAACTCATTACCTTGATGCTTTCCCTGTTAAATCTATCGAGACCCTGTTGTAAATCAAGCAGACAACAACAGATGATCAACATCAATTCACTAGATCCAATGTGGATCCAGGCACAACTGTTGTCACCGGCATAATGAATGAGGCACCAACATATTCTGGACATTCCTTGAGAACACCTTTTTTCCAGCACTTGGGCTTTTGTTGCATCGGATGTGCTATCACAGTAGCTGTTCATCACTTAAACCGTCATTCAGAAAATTCCTTCCTGGACCAGATGATGATGTGTGAAAATATCACTGTGTAATTAAACAGCTCAACACCAAATGATCCAGGATTATTGCAGGGTTCAAGTTCAATGTCTAATTTAACTGGTTAATGCTTAATATATGATATAACGACAACTTTCACTGCCATAAATGCAAGGAGAGAAAAGTAATGGTTTTTGCCACACGATTTTGGACAAATCCGTCAAGACACCAACCATGAGGAAGGGTTAAATGTTTTTTAAATCAACTCCTGAATTGTATTCAATATATATTGCTGGATATCTTACTTGCTGATTTATTATCAATGACTTATCAACAGCTGTAACATGTTGTCCAGTGTAGGAAATCCTCACTGGTACCCTAGCTTATAGAAATACCTATTTGCACAATGTGTAGACACTGAATGTACTGTAGGCCTACATGGGGGGAAGATATTGAAATGAATTATGTTACAGTTGTAGTCATAGCTGAGTATGCTGTGTATGAAAGTTAATTTTGATAATTTTTTATGTTCAACATGTTATGCAAAAGTAAACACATTGTATTTTATGACTAAGGAAATGGTTCACTGTCAAAGCAAGCCTTGTGATTTAATCAATAAAATGACAAGCTGTGCTCTTGCAGGGGGACATTTATGAGCCTAATAAGGAAATGCTGGGAGAGTGATGTGAATTCATGAAGCGTAATTTGTATTACCCAAACTTTAGTGTCACCCCATTGTCATGATGGGAGAGTTGAGAGGTGTGTGTGTGTGTGTGTGTGTGTGTGTGTGTGTGTGTGTGTGTGCGTGTGTGTGTGTGTGTTTGTGTGTGTGCGTGCGTGCACATTGGTGTGTGCGTTTGGCTGTATGTGTGTTGTGTACAAGAATGCAGATTCATATTAATTTTGGCTCCCATGCCAAAACAAACCGGTGCAGCAGTGTAGAAGGGTGATTCTCTGGCTTTATTGACATAGGACCAGGTTCATTTAACAGTGGACAATGATTTATTGACCTAATTTGGCGGGAGGATTGCTAAAATCCTCTTATTCACCAGCAAATTATTTTCTGAATGATAACCCTTTAAAAAGTGACCTTGTGCACTGGCAACATTTGAGGCTAATCCTGAATTATATAGCTCATTAGCTATATTACCAATGGCTGAGAGAACACGTGGCAATGATGTTGAGACCCACATGCAGGGTTGGGCGGATTACTTGAAAAATGTAATTCATTACTGATTACAGTTACACTAAAAATAAAGTAATCAGTAACATAATCCTTTGTATTACTCAAAATGAGTAATGCAATCTGATTACTTTTGGATTACTTTCACTTCTAACAGCCAGGCATATTTTTTAACATTTTTAAAAGCGTGCAACTAATTGTTTCATTTAGTAACTTGAGTATTTCCAATTTGGGGACTAGTTCAAAAGTATACAGATCCTATAATTTACATGTTCTATATTCTATGTGTGAGAGCATACACAGGGCTCCATACTAACTTTTTCCTAATGTTTTCAGTTGGTGTCACAAGCTTATGTTGCGGGGTCAGGAAATATAACAAATGATTAGTCTAATGATCTTATCTAAACCCATTCAAAGTGCACTAGACTCCTAAAATGGTATGATTCAATATACTGATGGGAAATCCTTGATGAGCAAGTAGCAGGACAATAGAATCTTGCTGAGTTGAGAGCATGTGAGAAGTCTTGAGGGTGCACGAAATTACAGCAATCCTAAATGTTATCACATTTTCCTATTGATATTAGATGAAGTAATCCTAAATGTGATCATCTGTTTTTAAGAATGTAACTGTAATCCTGATTTTTTAAAATGTATTATTAACTAATCCAGGCAGATTACAGTTACTACCCAACCCTTCAAACATGTGGCAATGGTGTAGAGACCCACATATGGCAATGGTGTGAACAGTCCACAGACAATCCATAATTGATGTGTCTTCTCGCTGGGGGGTACTATAACGGATCCCCCCGGTACTGCTGCTCATTCTGTTCACCAGCTCCGGAGGTCTATGTCGCCGGCCTTCTAGGCGTCACTGACCTGGATCATTACCACCAACCCTGGACTGTCTTGTCTCATTACGCACACCTGGTTCCCATTCCCCCTGATTAGTATGTGTATATATGTGCCCTCTGTTCCTCATTGTCCTTGTCGATTATTGTCCCATGTCCGTTGGTCTCGTGAGTACCGTGTATTGTGCTCTTGTTATTACGGTCTCGTCCTGTGTATGTATTTAGAGGTTTACACCTCGCTCTTTTGTTTGGGTTACAGCCCTGTGTGATATACACTACCGTTAAAAAGTTTTGGGTCACTTAGAAATGTCCTTTTTTTCAAAAGAAAAGCAATTTTTTTGGTCCATTAAAATAACATCAAATTGATCAGAAATACAGTGTAGACATTATTAATGTTGTAAATGGCTATATATACATGTTTGTTTTGGGCTTCGTCCCCGTCGTTCTTTATGATGTACCTTGTGTTGGGTGGAGAAATAAAACACCTAATACGTATTCCTGCGCCTGTCTTCCTATCATTATACAATGTTACAGTACCCTTGCACATCGACTCGGTACTGGTACCCTGTGTGTATATAACCAAGTTAAAGTTACTCATTGTGTATTTATTTTTACTTGTATTATTACGTGGTTTACTTTTCTATTATTTCTCTATTTTCTTTCTCTGCATTGTTGGGAAATGCCTGTAAGTAAGCATTTCAGTCTATACCTGTTGTTTACGAAGCATGTGACAAATAAAATTTGATTTGAAGTAACCATTTCTTTATTAGTCTACACCTGTTGTTTACGAAACATGTGACAACTAACATTTTATTTTATTTTGATTTGATGGTTTGCCTCTTCGCCCAAAGGCTGGGAGGAAGAGGAACCTCTGTGCACCTTCATTTGAGGCTGGACTTCGGCAACTCCTTGCAATGCTCGCAGGACTCAGGATTAGCGAGAGCTGCCTGAGCATGCTCTAGTCCCAAGCAGGCAACAAAGATAGGATGTGAATAGTAGTAAAGTGAAGTACAGCTACCCCACAAAACTTCTTAAGTAGTACTTTAAAGTATTTTTACTAAAGTACTTTACACCACTGGTCCTAGTGGGTTAACTGTGAACAGTTCAGCAGGAAAACAGTGATTCAAGTCATTTTGAGGAGAGCTTAGAGAGAGCTTTTGATCTCTGTAAGGAAGAAAATGAGAAAGTCAGAGGGTGGGACCATGGCGCATGATAAAGAGTGGGGTCCCCCACTACTCGCCACACATCCTGTCTGTCAATGACAGACGTTGTGTGATTGGAGTTTCCTGTAGTCCCCTCCCTGAAGGGGTGTATCCCATATGTGAGTTACCGAAACAAGTATTTGAAAGAAAACTGGAAAAGTTTTGTCTTATAGTTTAATCACAGTGCATACAATACAGTTCATGAATCACAACAGTCAGTGTGTGTTTTTCAAGTGCACAAAACTTTCATTAGAAATGGTGGTCTCTCTTCCCATGATGCGAGCTGAAAAAAAAAACAATGTATTACATCCAACCCACCCCTAATGGCTTTTTACAAAGGACACACCATGTATTCTCCCAATGTCAGTCTGCTGCAAACATATGTGTTAACAATACATGGAGGTTATCATAACCAATGTGACTTCTCCATTCCAGTGATATCTGTTTTTCATAAGGAGGCTTGCTGTGAGACAGGACAAATGCTTTTTTAATGCATTGTTAATTCACTACAGCATGGGAAACCAGAAACTGCATCCCAAATGGCACCCTATTCCCTATATAGAGTACTACTTTTGACCATATGGCAATGGTCAAAAGTAATGCACTAAATAGGGAATAGGGCACCATTTAGGACACACAGAGAGAATAATATCCCTGTGACTTTAGCAGCCTATCAGTGGGACAGAGGGGCCTAAATCTGCCCAGTGGACTAGGAGGAAAGCCATTTCCATGGCACAACGCCCCACTCGCAGATTACATGTTTCTGTACAACGTAGCAACATCCAAGTTGGCATCACACCAGTGAGAGGAAACACCTCAATAGTCACTTGCCTAAAACACTCACTGCGTAAAATGGCCTGCTTCGGAGTGTGTAAATGCGTGTCAGAATGTCTTTAACGATAAAAAGCTCAGCATTGACCAGTCATGATAAAAACAGAGCTTTACCAGTCTTGATCAGTCAGCTCTGGAAGGACATGGATCTTTACATGCTAATAACATTTTTAACACCTTGTCCATTGACCTCATTATCATCCCCCAGTTCAGCTCAGCGGTCAGTCTACTCCAAACATTTATTTAGTAGGCCTATCACCAGCCTTTGGAATTCATATATTTTAAAAACATCTTAATAAGAATGATAGAGATCCAATTAAAGATGCAATATCAAATCAAACTTCAATTCAAACTTTATTTGAAGTGCATTTAAAATAGCAGCACACACCCAAAAAAAAATAAGAAAGATCAACAACAAACACAAGGCAATAAAAGAGATGAATCAAAGAATATAATACACAAAAGCCTAATTGATTAAAGGCCAAGCTGAAAAGGCAGGTTGTCACATGGGATTTAAACACCTTAAGCAGTTTCACAGTACAATGCAAAGCTCCATATAAAAAAATTATAATACAATGCATAAAAAGTATGACACACTTTATAAAATATACACAACCAATGATGAATAATAAGGCATTTTTTTTACTGCTACAATTTAAGAACTAAACAGTAACTTTGCTCTCAGATTTCCAATGCCAGGCCCCTTGATTTCTCATAGTTTCACTTCCAAGTAGCCTAATGCCTAAAAAGCAGCCTTGCTTGATCCTGGTACTACCACAGTTACCGCCTCTGTAGTCCTTGCAAACTGCACTTTATACCGGCAATATGCATTGCACTACATAAACCTCTGAACTGGAATAAACTGTGCCTCAGATACACATTCCGACACCTTGCCCCAAACCTCAACAGTGGGCCTGAAGTGATATTGATTTTGTTGTTACTGGAACCAATTTACATAAGCCATGACATGAAAAATGCATGTGTTTTCATGTGCTGGACCAACAAGCACATCACAAGAGAACCACTGTGTTACTATGCCTGATGTTAGCTCTGCATCTGGTTGAATGCGTGGTAGGCCCTTCTGTCTGTCAGTGGCAAAACACTTTGCAAGTACACATGATGAGCGAAAACTTCTACTCTGATAGAAGGGAGGGCATAGTGATTGAAAGGTAAATAATTCAACGAAACAAACAAAACCAGAAGTGAAGGTTGAAAGTGATGAAACAAATGAACTCAATTTGATAACTCTGCCATACAACTTCTTTTTTAAACTGAGGGACAACGTGTCAAGGGCCACTGGAGAATTGAGGTATAAACATACAAAATATGATTAACACTATGATGTCAATCTCATGGACTGTCAAATTTCTAAATATTAATTTCACAGTAGATAAATGTTCCATAACATTTTGTTCTGTTCCAAATCAAGTGGTGGGGCGCTGTTGGGTGAAAGACAGACTTCAGATTGTGGCTTTAATAAGAGATTGACGGTTAATCATTAAAAAATAACATCATTATATTGGACAGGAAAATGTGCGATTCTTATTCCTTTTCCCCCCTTATGTTATTACAACCATTCTATTGTAGACAAAAAATCTACTCATACAGCTAGAGAAAAACACATTACAAATTACAAGGGAAAATAACATCTGATGTCTGAAAGGGAAAAGTTCAAGCTAGTATGCAGCCAGTTAAACACCATGCAGGAGAAAGTAAAATAACGCAGCTGCAGAGCACAATTCAGAGCGTGCCGATAACAGAGGCTGTTACTGCATAATAGCCCTTCCTCCCTCCCGGCTTACTTCAGCTGTGGACTGTTCTGTCCGCTCAATATACCTTCGGCACTGCAGGCTAGATCCCACACCGGCATGGTGCCTTCATCTCAACTCTCACTGCACACTGTCTGATGTGTTTTCTCCCCCCTGAACCCACTCAGAATTGTCCACCAAATCTCCAGCCTCCACACCCATTAGAGCGGGACAATTTAACTCTGCTCCCCCACCCCTTACACCGGACAAATAGAATGGAGTCATTTTGCAGAAGGAGGAGGACTGTTGCGGACAGAATATTGTGGACTTAACAACCTGATTTCACATGAGGAAGAGAGATGCTCAGATCACATTCCCACGAGACATTTCCACCTCCCACTTCCTGACCAATGGCCCTATTGTATTACACAGCATAATGGTTATTTGTTCAGTCAAGCACATTGCTCGCTAAATCAGATTGCATACGGGTGTCAAATAAATTGGAAATGTCATTTAAAATGTTCACTTTACTTTAAATTATTCCGAATTATTATTCCATGCCGAAATTGCATCATTACTATTGCTTTTATCTCCTTCACTCTTAGAAGTAAAGGTGCCTGGAAGAACCTTTTGGATTGCCATACCAGCGGAACCTTCCAGGTCTAAAAGTTTCCTTGAGGAACCCCTCTGAAAAGGGTTCTCAGAGGAACCCCTGTGTAAAAGTTCAAACCGGAACCTTTTTGTGATGGGAGGGGTTTTGAACCTTTTTAATTATATATTGTAGAGGTGACAGCCTATCAGAAGATTGGAAGCATGGCTTATTAGAGGCGTGGCTTTCGGGCTATTATTTTTGGCACCCATTAGAGTCAATGTCATTCCTGTTCATCATTTTAAGTTTGTACACGTCTCTTTTTCTTGAGTGTTTATGCATATTACATATTGTAATGTAAATTTCACATTGTTGAGTAATAACTATTCCAATTTTGGGATTTGCTTAGGCTCTTGGGAAACTCATACACTGCTGTAAGCCTCATTAAAGCTACAAAACTGTCAGTTTTGAACATGACAATACAACAGAACAGATTAATAGGAATGACATTTACTCTAACGGTAGACCATCAAAGATCTATCCGAAAGCAATACTCCTACTAAGCCACTCTTCCAGTCCAGGGTTCCTCCAGGAAACTTTTGCTACATTGAAACATTAAAGGTTGCTCCAAGAACCCCTCAACTAACCAAAGGTGCAAATATGAATCATTGACTAGCAATGCTTCCTTGAGGCTCTCCAGGGGTTCCTTGAGGATCTTCAGGGTTCCTCGAGTCACCACTCTTTCTAAGAGTGTTGAAAAGAGAGATAAAACGATGTCCCAAATGGCATCCTATTCACTTTATAGTGCACTACTTTTGACCAGAGCCCTGTATAGCTCTGGTCAAAACGTGTGCACTATAAATGGAATAGGGTGCCTTTTGGGCGCATACTCACATCATCAGGGAAACATTAAGACACTCTCAGGCAGGACCTCGCTAAAATAAGCGTGTTTAATCTCTTTCATTAGGTCTGCATTACGGTTCTGAGTGACTGATTTAGATGTCTGTCATTCCGAGTGCCTGCAGTGATTGTCGTTAATGGCAACCTGCATTTCCCTGTGTCACGAGTGTCAGTGTAATGCGGTGGATCGAAGTCAGGCGCAGGACACAGAACTCAATGAAAACGTACTTTACTGAATAAGTAAAGAAACCAATACAAAATACCTCCACACAGGGAGGAACAAACCCGCTCACCAAACGACACACAAAATGAAAAACAAACACGCACAAAACACAATGGGAGCCACCGGGTTAAATAGGGAAGGAGTAATTACATGATGGAAAACAGGTGTGTGACTATCAGACAACAACAGGTAGAACATAGAAACATAGAACATAGATCGGCAGTAGCTAGTATTCCGGTGACGACGAACGCCGAAGCCTGCCCGAACAAGGAGGAGGGACAGCCTCGGCAGAATCTGTGACACCCTGTAATACCCAGGTCTATTGTCAAGCCCAATGCAAGGAACTCACTCTCTGCAAAGCAGCTCAGTTGGAACACATGGTTGTTTTAATTATATTATCACCTCAGCCGATCGATGCAATGCAGATTGTGTGGTGTTCATGCTCGGATCAGTATATACAGTACTGCTGTTTGCATTCTACATTTCTTTCCACCTCTGTGTGCCCCGGGACATGATTCTGAGGGACATTATTGTGTGGAGGGTAATCAGAGATTCTTCAGTGATGGTTTTAATCATGCCTGTGTGGACGAGGATAATGGCTGAAGCGTGGTGTGGACAAGATCAACAGAGTGAAACACCAGAGGCAGCTAGGCTGCTCTCTGGCAACAGGAGGAAGGCATAGTCAAATGGCACCTTATTCAATATTAAGTGCACTACTTTTGACCAGGACCAATATGTATCTGGTCAAAAGTAGTGCACTATATAGTGAATAGGATGCCATTTGGAAGACAGTCAGTCTGTGTTACTAGGTTTCCATTCAAGGCTGTCAGGGGTAGTTATTTCTTAAACACAATCCAGTTGGTTGACCATTATGTCTTGTTCACTGCATGCTACAGTGCTTGTTAGGCCTGGCTGTTTAATGCAACATAATATATATACACAATAACTCTGTTTTTTTTATTCATCTTAGTCTTGACTCTATTTTGTTGCATTACAACCTGTAATTTAAATGGATTTTTATTTGGATTTCATGTAATGGACATACACAAAATAGTCCAAATTTGGTGAAGTGAATTGAAAAAAATAACTTGTTTCAAAGAATTCAAAACAATAAATAACGGAAAAGTGGTGCGTGCATACAGTGGGGAGAACAAATATTTGATACACTGCCGATTTTGCAGGTTTTCCTACTTACAAAGCATGTAGAGGTCTGTAATTTTTATCATAGGTACACTTCAACTGCGAGAGACGGAATCTATAACAAAAATCCAGAAAATCACATTGTATGATTTTTAAGTAATTAATTTGCATTTTATTGCATGACATAAGTATTTAATACATCAGAAAAGCAGAACTTAATATTTGGTACAGAAACCTTTGTTTGCAATTTCAGAGATCATACGTTTCCTGTAGGTCTTGACCAGATTTGCACACACTGCAGCAGGGATTTTGGCCCACTCCTCCATACTTCTCCAGATCTTTCAGGTGTCGGGGCTGTCGCTGGGCAATACGGACTTTCAGCTCCCTCCAAATATGTTCTATTGGGTTCAGGTCTGGAGACTGGCTAGGCCACTCCAGGACCTTGAGATGCTTCTTACGGAGCCACTCCTTAGTTGCCCTGGCTGTGTGTTTCGGGTCGTTGTCATGCTGGAAGACCCAGCCACGACCCATCTTCAATGCTCTTACTGAGGGAAGGAGGTTGTTGGCCAAGATCTCGCGATACATGGCCCCATCCATCCTCCCCTCAATACGGTGCAGTCGTCCTGTCCCCTTTGCAGAAAAGCATCCCCAAAGAATGATGTTTCCACCTCCATGCTTCACGGTTGGGATGGTGTTCTTGGGGTTGTACTCATCATTCTTCTTCCTCCAAACACGGCGAGTGGAGTTTAGACCAAAAAGCTCTATTTGTGTCTCATCAGACGACATGACCTTCTCACTTTCCTCCTCTGGATCATCCAGATGGTCATTGGCAAACTTCAGACGGGCCTGGACATGCGCTGGCTTGAGCAGGGGGACCTTGCGTGCGCTGCAGGATTTTAATCCATGACAGCGTAGTGTGTTACTAATGGTTTTCTTTGAGACTGTGGTCGAAGCTCTCTTCAGGTCATTGACCAGGTCCTGCCGTGTAGTTCTGGGCTGATCCCTCACCTTCCTCATGATTATTGATGCCCCACAAGGTGAGATATTGCATGGAGCCCCAGACCGAGGGTGATTGACCGTCATCTTGAACTTCTTCCATTTTCTAATAATTGCACCAACAATTGTTGCCTTCTCACCAAGCTGCTTGCCTATTGTCCTGTAGCCCATCCCAGCCTTGTGCAGGTCTACAATTTTATCCCTGATGTCCTTACACAGCTATCTGGTGTTGGCCATTGTGGAGAGGTTGGAGTCTGTTTGAGTGTGTGGACAAGTGTCTTTTATACAGGTAACAAGTTCAAACAGGTGCAGTTAATACAGGTAATGAGTGGAGAAAAGGAGGGCTTCTTAAAGAAAAACGAACAGGTCTCTGAGAGCCGGAATTCTTACTGGTTGGTAGGTGATCAAATACTTATGTCATGCAATAAAATGCAAATTAATTACTTAAAAATCATACAATGTGATTTTCTGGATTTTTGTTTTAGATTCCGTCTCTCACAGTTGAAGTGTACCTATGATAAAAACTACAGACCTCTACATGCTTTGTAAGTCGGAAAACCTGCAAAATCGGCAGTGTATCAAATACTTGTTCTCCCCACTGTATGTATTCACCTCCTTTGCTATGAAGCCCCTAAATAAGATCTGGTGCAACCAATTACCTTCAAAAGTCACATAATTAGTTAGATTGCACACAGGTGGACTTTATTTAAGTGTCACATGATCTGTCACGTGATCTCAGTATATATACACTTGTTCTGAAAGGCCCCAGAGTCTGCAACACCACTAAGCAAGGGGCACCACCAAGCAAGCGGCACCATGAAGACCAAGGAGCTCTCCAAACAGGTCAGGGACAAAGTTGTAGAGAAGTACAGATCAGGGTGGGGTTATAAAAAAAATCAGAAACTTTGAACATCCCACGGAGCACCATTAAATCCATTATTAAAAAATGGAAAAAATATGGCACACAACAAACCTGCCAAGAGAGGGCCGCCCACCAAAACTCACAGACCAGTCAAGGAGGGCATTAATCAGAGAGGCAACAAAGAGACCAAAGATAACCCTGAAGGAGATGCTAAACTCCACAGCAGTGATTGGAGTATCTGTCCATAGGACCACTTTTAGCCGTACACTCCACAGTGCTGGGCTTTACGGAAGAGTGGCCAGAAAAAAGCCATTGCTTAAAGAAAAAAATAAGGAAACACATTTGGTGTTTGCCAAAAGACATGTGGGAGACTCCCCAAACATATGGAAGAAGGTACTCTGGTCAGATGAGATACAATTTTTGCTTTTTGGCCTTTAAGGAAAATGCTATGTCTGGCACAAACCCAACACCTCTCATCACCCCGAGAACACCATCCCCACAGTGAAGCATGGTGGTGGAAGCATCATGCTGTTGGGATGTTTTTTATCGGCAGGGACTGGGAAACTTGTCAGAATTGAAGGAATGATGGATGGTGCTAAATACAGGGAAATTCTTGAGGGAAACCTTTTTCAGTCTTCCAGAGATTTACCACAATGAAACGTGGAGGAGGAGGTGTGATGGTGTGGGGGTGCTTTGCTTTTGACACTGTCGCTGATTTATTTAGAATTCAAGGCACACTTAACTAGCATGGCTACCACAGCATTCTGCAGCGACACGCCATCACATCTTGTTTGTGCTTAGTGGGACTATCATTTGTTTTTCAACAGGACAATGACCCAAAACACACCTCCAGGCTGTGTAAGGGCTATTTTACCAAGAAGGAGAGTGCTGCATCAGATGACCTGGCCTCCACAATCACCCAACCTCAACCCAATTGAGATGAGTTGGACCGCAGAGTGAAGGAAAAGCAGCCAACAAGTGCTCAGTATATGTGGGAACTCATTCAAGACTGTTGGAAAATGATTCCTCATGAAGCTGGTTGAGAGAAAGCCAAGAGTGTGCAAAGCTGGGATCGAGGCAAAGGGTGGCTACTTCGAAGAATCTTAAATATGAAATATATTTTGATTTGTTTAACACTTTTCTGGTTACTACATGATTCCATATGCGTTATTTCATAGTTTTGATGCCTTCACTATTATTCTACAATTTAGAAAATAGTAAAAAAATTAAGACAACCCCTAGAATGAGTTGGTGTGTCCAAACTAATCAGCATACATGGACACACAGGCTTTGTTTAATGCCAGTGGAATGTCATTGGTAAAAATAGAAAAAAAGTAGTGGGCCTAGAGAACTTCCCTGCTGTACACCACACCCTACATGTTTGACATTAGAGAAGCTTCCATTAAAGAAAGATACACGAAATAGCAGAGGCCAAAAAGCCATAAAACATATGTTTTGTCAACAACAGGTTATTGTCAATAATATCAAAGGCTGCACTGAAATCTAACAGTACAGCTCCCACAATCTTCTTATTTTCAATTTCTTTCAACCAATAATCAGTAATTTGTTTCAGTGCTAGGGCTGTTGCGGTGACCGTATTACCGCCACACCGGATGTCACGAGTCATGAAGGCAGTCAAATTCCACTTGACCGTTTAGTCACGGTAATTAGGCTTCACCAAGCTCTGATGCTGCTGATGGTCATTAGTAGTTTACCAAACTTGCTAACTGCCTGGTACTCAGCACTCTATGGTCCCTCTAATCACTCTGACATCAATGCAAATGTGATCAAACACTTCATGAGAGCCCATGAGCTCATACTGCGCACCATTTCTATAGGCTATTCAATTGCGTGAGAAAATAGAGTGATTGCCTATACTAAAAAGAGGAGGATCCCCTCAGCTTTCTATAGACTAGGCCTACTAAATTTATTTCTCAACTTTCCTAGTATTAAGCACATTGTTTATCTGTACAACAGGAGTATAACCTACCTGGCTGGCATGAAAATTGACCTCAGGAAAGCGTCCTCCATTCGCTATTTAAGTGCATAGATGACATGCATTTTTTCCCACTGCCCCTGTTTTCGAGACAGGTGTATGATAATGGTCCATTCTAAATCAAAACAAATTTCACACATACACTACCATTCAAAAGTTTGGCGTCACTTAGACATGTCCTTGTTTTCGAAAGAAAAGCAATTTTTTTGTCCATTAAAATAACATCAAATTGATCAGAAATACAGTGTAGATGTTGTTAATGTTGTAAAGGGCTATTGTAGCTGGAAACGGCTGATTTTCTATAGAATATCTACATAGTCGTACAGAGGCCCATTATCAGTAACCATCAGTCCTGTGTTCCAATGGCACGTTGTGTTTGCTAATCCAAGTTGATCATTTTAAAAGGCTGATTGATCATTAGAAAACCCTTTTGCAATATGTTAGCCCAGCTGAAAACTTTTGTGCTAATTAAAGAAGCAATAAAACTGGCCTTCTTGAGACTAGTTGAGTATCTGGAGCGTCAGCAATTGTGGGTTCGATCACAGGCTCAAAATGGCCAGAAACAAATAACTTCCTTCTGAAACTTCTATTCTTGTCCTTCTTGTCTTGTCTATTCTTGTCCTGAGAAATGAAGGCTATTCCATGCAAGAAATTGCCAAGAAACTGAAGATCTGGTAGAACGCTGTGTACTACTCCCTTCACAGAACAGTGCAAACTGGCTCTAACCAGAATAGAAAGAGGAGTGGGAGGCCCTGGTGCACAACTGAGCAAGAGGACAAATACATTAGTGTCTAGTTTGAGAAACAGACGCCTCACAGGTCCTCAACTGGCAGCTTCATTAAATAGTACCCGCAAAACACCAGTCTCAACGTCAACAGTGAAGAGGTGACTCCGGGATGCTGACCTTCTAAGCAAAGTCGCAAAGAAAAAGCCATATCTCAGACTGGCCAATAAAATAAAATATTAAGATGGGCAAAAGAACACAGACACTGGACAGAGGAACATTGGAAAAAATTGTTATGGGACAGACAAATCGATGTTTGAGGTGTTCGGATCACAAAGAAGAACATTTGTGAGACACAGACCAAATGAAAAGATGTTGGAGGAGTGCTTGATGCCATCTGTCAAGCATGGTGAAGGCAATGTGATGGTCTGGGGGGTGCTTTGGTGGTGGTAAAGTGGGAGATGTCTACAGGGTAAAAGGGATCTTGAAGAAGGAAGTCTATCACTCCATTTTGCAACGCCATGCCATACCCTGTGGATGGCGCTTGATTAGAGCAAATTTCACCCTACAACAGGACAATGACCCAAAGCACAGCTCCAAACTATGCAATAATAATTTAGGGAAGAAGCAGTCAGCTGGTATTCTGTCTATAATGGAGTGGCCAGCACAGTCACCGGATCTCAACCCTATTGAGCTGTTGTTGTAGCAGCTTGACCGTATGGTACGTAAGAATTGCCCATCAAGCCAATCCAACTTGTGGGAAGTGCTTCAGGAAGCATGGGGTGAAATCTACAAACCTGACTCAGTTACACCAGCTCTGTCAGGAGGAATGGGCCAAAATTCACCCAACTTATTGTGGGAAGCTTGTGGAAGGCTACCCGAAACGTTTGACCCAAGTTAAACAATTTAAAGGCAATGCTACCAAATACTAATTGACTGTATGTAAACTTCTTACCCACTGGGAATGTGATGAAATAAATAAAAACTGAAATAAATCATTCTCTCTACTATTATTCTGACATTTCAAATTCTTAAAATAAAGTGGTGATCCTAACTGACTTAAAACAGGGAATTTTTAAATGTCAGCAATTGTGAAAAACTGAGTTTAAATGTATTTGGCTAAGGTGTATGTAAACTTCCAACTTCAACTGTACCTACAGTGGGGGAAAAAAGTATTTAGTCAGCCACCAATTGTGCAAGTTCTCCCACTTAAAAAGATGAGAGAGGCCTGTAATTTTCATCATAGGTACACGTCAACTATGACAGACAAAATGAGAAAAAAAATCCAGAAAATCACATTGTAGGATTTTTAATGAATTTATTTGCAAATTATGGTGGAAAATAAGTATTTGGTCAATAACAAAAGTTTCTCAATACTTTGTTATATACCCTTTGTTGGCAATGACACAGGTCAAACGTTTTCTGTAAGTCTTCACAAGGTTTTCACACACTGTTGCTGGTATTTTGGCCCATTCCTCCATGCAGATCTCCTCTAGAGCAGTGATGTTTTGGGGCTGTCGCTGGGCAACACGGACTTTCAACTCCCTCCAAAGATTTTCTATGGGGTTGAGATCTGGAGACTGGCTAGGCCACTCCAGGACCTTGAAATGCTTCTTACGAAGCCACTCCTTCGTTGCCCGGGCGGTGTGATTGGGATCATTGTCATGCTGAAAGACCCAGCCACGTTTCATCTTCAATGCCCTTGCTGATGGAAGGAGGTTTTCACTCAAAATCTCACGATACATGGCCCCATTCATTCTTTCCTTTACACGGATCAGTCGTCCTGGTCCCTTTGCAGAAAAACAGCCCCAAAGCATGATGTTTCCACCCCCATGCTTCACAGTAGGTATGGTGTTCTTTGGATGCAACTCAGCATTCTTTGTCCTCCAAACACGACGAGTTGTGTTTTTACCAAAAAAGTTATATTTTGGTTTCATCTAACCATATGACATTCTCCCAATCCTCTTCTGGATCATCCAAATGCACTCTAGCAAACTTCAGACGGGCCTGGACATGTACTGACTTAAGCAGGGGGACACGTCTGGCACTGCAGGATTTGAGTCCCTGGCGGCGTAGTGTGTTACTGATGGTAGGCTTTGTTACTTTGGTCCCAGCTCTCTGCAGGTCATTCACTAGGTCCCCCCGTGTGGTTCTGGGATTTATGCTCACCGTTCTTGTGATCATTTTGACCCCACGGGGTGAGATCTTGCATGGAGCCCCAGATCGAGGGAGATTATCAGTGGTCTTGTATGTCTTCCATTTCCTAATAATTGCTCCCACAGTGGATTTCTTAAAACCAAGCTGCTTACCTATTGCAGATTCAGTCTTCCCAGCCTGGTGCAGGTCTACGATTTTGTTTATGTTGTCCTTTGACAGCTCTTTGGTCTTGGCCATAGTGGAGTTTGGAGTGTGACTGTTTGAGGTTGTGGACAGGTGTCTTTTATACTGATAACAAGTTCAAACAGGTGCCATTAATACAGGTAACGAGTGGAGGACAGAGGAGCCTCTTAAAGAAGAAGTTACAGGTCTGTGAGAGCCAGAAATCTTGCTTGTTTGTAGGTGACCAAATACCTATTTTCCACCATAATTTGCAAATAAATTCATTAAAAATCCTAAAATGTGATTTTCTGGAATTTTTTTCTCAATTTGTCTGTCATAGTTGACGTGTACCTATGATGAAAATTACAGGCCTCTGTCATCTTTTTAAGTGGGAGAACTTGCACAATTGGTGGCTGACTAAATACTTTTTCCCCCACTGTATTTCTTTGTTAACCACTCAAGACAGAATAGACGCAAGAAAATATTTATATTTTATTCAGCTTTGTTCAATTGTATTCTTCATACTATAAGGTAATATACACTGCTCAAAAAAATTAAGGGAACACTAAAATAACTCATCCTAGATCTGAATGAATGTTTTTTTCTTTACATAGTTGAATGTGCTGACAACAAAATCACACAAAAATTATCAATGGAAATCAAATTGATCAACCCATGGAGGTCTGGATTTGGAGTCACCCTCAAAATTAAAGTTGAAAACCACACTACAGGCTGATCCAACTTTGATGTAATGTCCTTAAAACAAGTCAAAATGAGGCTCAGTAGTGTGTGTGGCCTCCACGTGCCTGTATGACCTCCCTACAGCGCCTGGGCATGCTCCTGATGAGGTGGCGGATGGTCTCCTGAGGGATCTCCTCAGTCTGTGGTGCAACGTGGCGTTGGTGGATGGAGCGAGACATGATGTCCCAGATGTGCTCAATTGGATTCAGGTCTGGGGAACGGGCGGGCCAGTCCATAGCATCAATGCCTTCCTCTTGCAGGAACTGCTGACACACTCCAGCCACACGAGGTCTAGCATTGTCTTGCATTAGGAAGAACCCAGGGCCAACCACACCAGCATATGGTCTCACAAGGGGTCTGAGGATCTCATCTCAGTACCTAATGGCAGTCAGGCTACCTCTGGCGAGCACATGGAGGGCTGTGCGGGATGCTTTCATCTTTGAAGAGCACAGGGCGCCAGTGGCGAATTTGCCAATCTTGGTGTTCTCTGGCAGATGCCAAACGTCCTGCACGGTGTTGGGCTGTAAGCACAACCCCCACCTGTGGACGTCGGGCCCTCATACCACCCTCATGGAGTCTGTTTCTGGCCGTTTGAGCAGACACATGCACATTTTTGGCCTGCTGGAGGTCATTTTGCAGGGCTCTGGCAGTGCTCCTCCTGCTCCTCCTTGCACAAAGGCGGAGGTAGCGGTCCTGCTGCTGGGTTGTTGCCCTCCTACGGCCTCCTCCACGTCTCCTGATGTACTGGCCTGTCTCCTGGTAGCGCCTCCATGCTCTGGACACTACGCTGACAGACACAGCAAACCTTCTTGCCACAGCTTGCATTGATGTGCCATCCTGGATGAGCTTCACTACCTGAGCCACTTGTGTGGGTTGTAGTCTCCATCTCATGCTACCACTAGAGTGAAAGCACCGCCAGCATTCAAAAGTGACCAAAACATCAGCCAGGAAGCATAGGAACTGAGAAGTGGTCTGTGGTCACCACCTGCAAAAGCAGTCCTTTATTGGGGGTGTCTTTTCTAATTGCCTATAATTTCCACCTGTTGTCTATTCCATTTGCACAACAACATGTGAAATGTATTGTCAATCAGTGTTGCTTCCTAAGTGGACAGTTTGATTTCACAGAAGTGTGATTGACTTGGAGTTACATTGTGTTGTTTAAGTGTTCCCTTTATTTTTTTGAGCAGTGTAAAATAATGGCACAGAATTCTAAGCAAATCTTGTATGCTAAATGTAGTCTAGTGTAGCCCATAGCCATTTTTCATAGGCACATCAGGACCTAACATAAGGACAACTCAGAGTATGCTATTATTTTCTTCTGAAATAGACTACATTTTCTTCATATCATGCTTCTTTAAACCTGTCTAAATAAATAATGGATTTATTAGACTTTTTTAAATGTAGATGTTCCAAAGGTCTGCATCAGTGGCTTGTAGGCTATGTGTGCAAGCCAGGAGATGCTAAATGTTTTGATGTTAATTAACGGTCAATTGCCGTAAGACAGACAGTTATTTTCTTAACAATCACCGGCTGCCGAAATGTTGTGACCGCCACAGCCCTAGTCAGTGCAGTACATGTTGAGTGCCCTTCTCTATAAGCATGCTGAAAGTCTGTTGACAATTTGTTTACAGAGAAAAGCCATTGTATTTGGTCAAACAACATTTTTTCCAACAGTTTGCTAAGAGCTGGCAGCAAGCTGATTGGTCTGCTGTTAGAACCAGTAAAGGCCGCTTTACCACTCTTGGGTAGCGGAATTACTTTGGCTTCCCTCCAGGCCTGATGACAAACACCTTCCTCTAGACTCAGATTAAAGATATGACAGATAGAGGTGGCCATAGAGTCAGCTACCATCCTGAGTAGCCTTCCATCTAAGTCGTCAATGCCAGGAGGTTTGTCATTATTGATCGATAACGATAATGTTTCCACATGTCCCACACTAACTTTACAAAATTCAAACTTACAATGCTTTTCTTTCATTATCTGTTTTTTTTGCATGAATATGTTGGCTCACTGTTCGTTGTTGGCATTTCCTGCTTAAGTTTGCCCACTTTTCCAAGGAAGTAATCATTAAAATAATTGGCAACATCAAATGGTTTTGTGATGAATAAGCCATCTGAATCGATGAAAGATGGAGTTGAATTTGTATGTCTGCCCATAATTTCATTTAAAGTACGGCAAAGTTTTTTTCCATCATTCTTTGTGTTACGGATACAGGTATCCTGTGTTCTTGTGTGTTTCTCTCCTTCTGCCCTAATCACAGGTGTCCTGTATGTTCCTGATTGGTGGTCGTTGAGGTGTCTGCTGATTGGACCAATCAGTGAACATTCCTGTGAATTGCACCACCTGTTACTCGTTTGTTAAATCACACATTCCATTATATATAAAACCAGTCTTGTGTTTGTTGGGAGAGAGATTTTTGCCATATGTGAGTATGGACACGGTGGTGTCCTGTGTGTTGTGTACGCACTAAGTTGTTTGTTACCCTATAGGTAACTTTGTTAGAATTTATTTCTTTACCTGAGTGTGGATACTGTTGTATCCTGTGTACTTATTTAATTGCTGATTACCCTGTTTAGTAGCGTTGTGTGTTTTGGGAAAAGGGGAGTTTAAGCTAGTTGCCCTTGGGCGTACATTACCCGTAGGAAGAAATCTGTCTATAAACACCAGTTAGACCTGAGCGGACCACCCACTGTATTTTTGTAGGGTAGCAGTAGCCTAGCGGTTCTTGAGGCAGGCAAGATCAGTTTAGGGGTTTTACACTATTGTTTCATTTCTTGGGTCCTGCTCAGCCCTTTTTCCCAAACCTTTACCGTGTGTTCAGCAATAAACCATTTATGTTTGACGGTAGTTCACGGTTGTTGTGTCAGTTTTGTTCTCACTGTTCCATGCCACACTTATGATTTACATGAATTTATGTTACGGGTCTCATGTCCATCCACCCTAGATGTTTAGAGCCACGGGGTTCGTAACATAAAGTGGGGGCTCGTCTGGGATACTATTTATCCCATGCTACTCATGTAAATTAGTAAGTGTCTGGTTCAGTGTTGAGCTTGGCAGCTGTACTACCTGTTTTTTTTGTGTGTTCAGTAGTTGACGGCTCGTGTTGCTAGTAGGATGGCTACTTTTGAGTTAGGGGCATTTTTGGAAAACCCTACGTGGGGGGTTTTTGAGAATTGCCGTAGAGTGGATCTACAGGCTTTGGCTGACCACTTTTCTTTACCCATACCGAGGGGTTTAGTGAAAGCAGAAGTTAGGGAAGTAGTGTTAGAAATATTGTTGAGCGAGCGAGTGCTTGTGTTACCGCCGCCTGAGTCTGCTGCTCCTGCAGGGGATGTGGTTGCTGTTTCTGTAAGCCCATCAGTGTCTGAGGACGAGGCTAAGGCTCCAGCCACATTGCCCCGTTATGACCCACTCTCCCCACTGACTGACAGTGATGCCAGGATCGATGTCCGCTCGACACGGCTCCAAATGGAGGCGGAAGAGCGGGCACAAATCAGGCAAGACAAGCTGGAGATGCGTAAGCTAGAGGTAGAACAGGAGACGCGTAAGATAGAACAGGAGACGCGTAAGATAGAACAGGAGACGCGTAAGCTAGAGGCAGAACAGGAGACGCGTAAGCTAGAGGCAGAACTGGAGACGCGTAGGCTTGATCAAGCACTGGAGACACGTAGGCTTGATCAAGAACTGGAGATGCGTAGAATGGAACTAGAGGCAGAAACAGCGAGGTTAGTCTCTGCTAATACTATGCCTGCTAGTGAGCCATCCTCACCAGTTGTGTCATCTGCTACGTTTGATATTAGTAGGCAGATCACCTTGGTACCTGTGTTCAGGGAGTCAGAGGTTGATTCCTATTTCAGTGTGTTTGAACGTATAGCAGTAGCATTGAAATGGCCCGACGAGGTATGGTGCCTATTACTTCAGTGTAAACTAACAGGTAAAGCCCAAGAGGTTCTGGCAGCGCTACCTCTTGAAGACAGTTTGAATTATGAAGTGGTCAAAGCTACTGTTCTTCGTGCCTATGAGCTTGTTCCTGAGGCATATCGACAGAGATTTAGGTCTCATAAAAAGTCTCCTACTCAGACTTATGTGGAGTTTGCTAGAGACAAAGGAAATCTGTTTGACAAATGGCACAGTGCAAGTAAGGTAACTGATTTTAACTCTCTACGGGAGTTAATCTTATTAGAAGAGTTTAAAAATTGCTTACCGGAACGCATTGTAGTTTATCTGAACGAACAGAAAGTATCCTCACTGTCGGAAGCGTCTGTATTGGCAGACGAGTTTGTGTTGACGCATAAGAGCGTGTTTTCGGCTCGTACGGAGAGCAGGGCTGCGGAGTTGCTAACTTCTAGTCCTAGTCGACCAGCAGTACATCCAGCACGCCCAAAAGATGTGCGTCACTGTTTCTATTGTCATAAGGTGGGACATTTGGTTAGTGATTGCTTTTTGCTTAAACGCAAACCGGGGATGCCTCAGCACGCCAGGCCGCCAACGGGTGTTGGGCTGATTCGATACGGTTGTAAGGCCGGAATCAAGACAGAAGCCTCATAGTGAATGTGGTTTGAAAGTCCCTGTCCCAGATCACAGTTATGAACCGTTCATTTTTGAGGGGTTTGTTTCTATATCAGATGATGAAGCGTCTCAGCGTCCAGTTAGAATCCTCAGAGATACTGGTGCGGCGCAGTCGTTCATACTAGCTGATGTGTTGCCCTTGTCTAATAATACATATTGTGGTTCCAGTGTGTTAGTACAAGGAATTGAAATGGGTTTCGTCCCAGTGCCATTGCACTTTGTGAACGTACACTCTGAGTTAGTCAGTGGATTGTTCAGAGTTGGCGTACGTCCTATGTTGCCAGTAAAAGGTGTGACATTTATAATGGGCAACGATATTGCCGGAGGAAAGGTAATACCCATATTGGAGGTATTGGATAAAAGTGACCAGTCTCTCTCCGAGGAGCTGGCACAGGGTTATCCAGATGTGTTCCCCGCTTGTGCTGTCACACGTGCTCAAGCACGACAAGTGGGTGAAGTGATAGATTTGTCGAACACGATTCTATTCAGAGAGTGTGACCCAGAGGATAGTTTGGGTGCTACCTCTGGTAAGCTGGTGCAGTCTGACCAACAGCCCAGAGAAAGGAAGAAGGATGTGGAACTTGTTGCTGAGGCAATACAGTTACCAGTTACTCGTGAGCAGCTGATCGCTAACCAACAGGTTGACATTAGCCTGGCTAAATGTTTTTCTAGTGTTGTCTCAGAGGACGAGCTAAAGAAGAAAAACCTGGCATACTTCATTGATGGTAATCTCCTCATGCGTAAATGGACATCCCATGTTGACGCTGGTGGAGATTGGAATGCTGTTTACCAAATAGTGATTCCTACAGCCTTTCGACAAAATGTTTTATCCCTCGCTCATGATCACCAGTGGTCCGGACATCTGGGAGTCACCAAGACTTATGATCGAGTGTTGCGACATTTCTTTTGGCCTGGCTTAAAACAAGATGTGGCTCAGTTCTGTCGGACTTGCCACACCTGTCAAGTAGTTGGGAAACCGAACCAGGTTATTTCCCCTGCACCTCTTTGTCCCATACCGGCCATAGGTGAACCATTCGAGCATGTGATGGTTGATTGTGTTGGACCATTACCAAAAACAAAAGCTGGTAACCAGTTTATGTTGACAATTATGTGTGTGGCCACCAGGTACCCAGAGGCCATTCCTCTGCGAAGGATTACTGCTCCGGTGGTGAGTAAAGCGTTGATCAAGTTCTTCTCAACTTTTGGATTACCTAAGGTGATACAAACTGATCAGGGTACGAATTTCCTTTCTAAACTTTTCAAACAAGTGTTAAAATCCTTGTCAGTTACACACCGTGTGTCAAGCGCATATCACCCAGAGTCTCAGGGGTGCGCTTGAACGTTGGCATCAGACCCTGAAGTCTATGCTCCGTAAATATTGCTTGGAATCTGAGAAAGATTGGGATGAGGGAGTTCCTCTAGTGTTGTTTGCTGTCCGTGAGACAGTACAGGAATCCCCTGGGGTTCAGCCCAGCTGAACTGGTGTTTGGACACACCATGAGAGGACCTATGAAAGTCCTTAAGGATCAGTTTTTGTCACAAGAGTTGTGTGTGAAAGAAAATGTGTTGGATTACGTTAGTCGCTTTCGTGAGCGCCTACATGCTGCCTGTGCTCTAGCAAAGGAAGCGCTGTCTTCCTCACAGAAACGGATGAAACGACACTATGACATACAGGCTGTTTCTCGTGCACTGCAGCCAGGTGACCGAGTTCTTGTGTTGTTGCCTGTGCCAGGAGCGTCATTGTCAGCACGTTTCTCTGGTCCTTATGTCATTGAAAAGAAACTAACTGAAACTGACTACGTGATACAGACTCCTGATAGAAAACGCCAATCTCGTGTGTGCCACGTTAACATGTTGAAGACATACCACACCAGACCCGTCACTCAGGTAGACAGTCCAGAGAAACTGGCCGAGTCGGCTGTCTCTATTGCTGCTACGGCTGTAGTGGGAGGTCATGTTAATGATGTGGACGGAGATGGTTTGGAGTTGCGCAATACTCAGCAGCAGTGTGCTAGATTGCCCAATTCGGAGATGCTGCTGTCTCTCCCGTCTAGCCTGATTCATTTAACGGACAGACAGTCAGATGATATTGTGAGACTATTACACAGCTTTCCATGTCTTTTTAATGATGTTCCTACATGTACAAATGTGTTAGAACATGACATTAATGTTGGAAACGCTGCACCTATCAAGCAACATCCTTATCGTGTTAACGTCTCTAAGAGAAAGATAATGAGGGGTGAGGTCGGTTATTTGCTGGAGAATAACCTGGCTATGCCAAGTTCAAGTCCTTGGAGTTCTCCGTGCATTCTGGTTCCTAAACCTGATGGGACATCCAGATTATGTACGGACTATCGGAAAGTCAATGCTGTCACAGTGCCCGACTCGTTCCCGTTACCCAGACTGGATGACTGTATTGATACTGTTGGTGCTGCTACTTATGTAACCAAACTAGATCTTCTGAAAGGTTACTGGCAGGTGCCGTTAACCCCACGTGCCTCCGACATATCTGCCTTTGTGACCCCAGATCACTTCCTACAATATGCTGTCATGGCATTTGGGATGCGGAACGCACCAGCCACTTTCCAACGCCTGGTTAACACAGTATTGGCTGGAGTTCCTAATTGTAGTGCTTACCTTGATGATCTGGTCATTTATTCAACTGAGTGGTCTGATCATGTTAAAACTCTAAGGGTAGTGTGTGAACGTCTAGCAACCGCTTCTCTAACCCTGAACTTAGCAAAGTGCGAGTTTGGGAAGGCCACTGTTACTTATCTTGGTAAACAGGTCGGCCATGGTCAGGTGCGCCCTGTAGATGCCAAGGTCTCCGCTATAAACGCATTTCCCGCACCTACCACCAGAAGAGAGCTACGCCGTTTTTAAGGGATGGTTGGCTACTACCGTAGTTTCTGTAAAAATTTCTCTGCGGTAGTTGCTCCATTAACGGATTTGCTCAGTCCGGCGAGAAAATTTGTATGGTCTGAAGATTGTTGTACTGCTTTCAACACTGCTAAAGCACTCTTATGTAGTACTCCTGTTCTTGCTGCGCCAGATTTTGAACGACCGTTTAAACTGGAGGTAGATGCAAGTGCCAGAGGTGCTGGTGCTGTTCTACTGCAGCAAGACCAGAGTGGAGTGGACCATCCTGTCTGTTATTTTTCACGGAAATTTAACAAATGTCAGACAAACTATTCCACCATTGAACAAGAAGCTCTAGCTTTGTTGTTAGCTCTGCAGTACTTTGAAGTTTATGTTGGTTCCAGTGCATTACCAGTGATAGTGTATACTGACCATAACCCCTTAGTTTTTCTCCACCGGATGTACAACCAGAACCAACGCCTGATGCGTTGGGCACTTGTCGTGCAAAATTATAATTTGGAGATTCGCCACAAAAAGGGGTTAGATAATGTGATGGCAGATGCTTTGTCTCGTGTTTGATGATCTAGGTTTTTTTTGTTATCCCGGCAGGATGATTATTGAATTTTGGGTGTTGTGATAGTACGTGTGTCGCAAACCATTGTGGTTTGCTCTTTTAAGGGTGGGAGTGTTACGGATACAGGTATCCTGTGTTCTTGTGTGTTTCTCTCCTTCTGCCCTAATCACAGGTGTCCTGTATGTTCCTGATTGGTGGTCGTTGAGGTGTCTGCTGATTGGACCAATCAGTGAACATTCCTGTGAATTGCACCACCTGTTACTCGTTTGTTAAATCACACATTCCATTATATATAAAACCAGTCTTGTGTTTGTTGGGAGAGAGATTTTTGCCATATGTGAGTATGGACACGGTGGTGTCCTGTGTGTTGTGTACGCACTAAGTTGTTTGTTACCCTATAGGTAACTTTGTTAGAATTTATTTCTTTACCTGAGTGTGGATACTGTTGTATCCTGTGTACTTATTTAATTGCTGATTACCCTGTTTAGTAGCGTTGTGTGTTTTTGGGAAAAGGGGAGTTTAAGCTAGTTGCCCTTGGGCGTACATTACCCGTAGGAAGAAATCTGTCTATAAACACCAGTTAGACCTGAGCGGACCACCCACTGTATTTTTGTAGGGTAGCAGTAGCCTAGCGGTTCTTGAGGCAGGCAAGATCAGTTTAGGGGGTTTTACACTATTGTTTCATTTCTTGGGTCCTGCTCAGCCCTTTTTCCCAAACCTTTACCGTGTGTTCAGCAATAAACCATTTATGTTTGACGGTAGTTCACGGTTGTTGTGTCAGTTTTGTTCTCACTGTTCCATGCCACACTTATGATTTACATGAATTTATGTTACGGGTCTCATGTCCATCCACCCTAGATGTTTAGAGCCACGGGGTTCGTAACACTTTGTATCATTGTTCTTGGCTTCCTAATGCAGTTTCTTCTTATTTTTGTTAAGTTTAATCACATAATTTCTCAATTTGCAGTAAGTCAGCCAGTCAGATGTGCAGCCAGACTTATTAGCCACTCCTTTTGGCCCATCTCTTTCAACCATACATTTTTTTTCAATTCCTCATCAATTCATTGAGCCTTAACAGTTCTAACAGTCAGTTTCTTAACAGGTGCATGTTTATCAATAATTGGAAAAAACAATTTCATAAATTCATGAAAGTGCAGCGTCTGGACGCTCCTTATTAAGCACATCAGACCAACATTTTCTTTTTATATCTACATAAGTCACAACAAAACTTTTGTATGATCTCTTATACACTATTTTAGGCCCAGCTTTTGGATCCTTGGCCCAGCCACAATATTGTGATCACTGCATCCAATAGGTAGGTACACAGCTTTAGAACAGAGTTCTACAATATTAGTAAAAATGTGATCAATACATGTGGATAATCTTGTTCCTGTAGTGTTTGTAAACACCCTGGTAGGTTGATTAATAACCTGAACCGTCATCTTGAACTTCTTCCATTTTCTAATAATTGCGCCAACAGTTGTTGCCTTCTCACCAAGCTGCTTGCCTATTGTCCTGTAGCCCATCCCAGCCTTGTGCAGGTCTACAATTTTATCCCTGATGTCCTTACACAGCCCTCTGGTCTTTGCCATTGTGGAGAGGTTGGAGTCTGTTTGAGTGTGTGGACAGGTGTCTTTTATACAGGTAATGAGTTCAAACAGGTGCAGTTAATACAGGTAATGAGTAGAGAACGGGAGGGCTTCTTAAAGAAAAACTAACAGGTATGTGAGAGCCAGAATTCTTACTGGTTGGTAGGTGATCAAATACTTATGTCATGCAATAAAATGCAAATTAATTACTTAAAAATCATACAATGTGATTTTCTGGATTTTTGTTTTAGATTCAATCTCTCACAGTTGAAGTGTACCTATGATAAAATTACACACCTCTACATGCTTTGTAAGTAGGAAAACCTGCAAAATCTGCAGTGTATCAAATACTTGTTCTCCCCACTGTATATATCAACACCTCCCCCATAAGCATTCCTGTCTCTTCTATAAATGTTATATACTTGTATTGCTGCTGCTGTATCATCAAAGGAATCTAAGTGAGTCTCAAAAATGGCTAATATATGAGTTTTCTCTGATGTTAGCAAGTTATTGATTTCATAAACCTTATTTCTAAGGCTACATATATTCATATGGGCTATTTTCAGCCCTTTCCTGGGTAGCTTCTCAGAGATAGACATAATATGGAAGAGAACAAACAAGGCAAGAAAAACAGAAGAAATAAAACATACATTTAGCAGTCCATTAATCATTTGGTGTGTGTACGTGTGTGTGTGTGTGTGTGTGTGTGTGTGCTGCAGGGTTAAAGCTGCGAACCCATAGGCTTGGCTCTCTCATCCCTTCCAGGCTTTTGGGAGGGAGGGTGGACAATGAGCCTTTCATATCGGATGTAAGCAATGTCCCCAGGCGCTCTGGCAGATTTCTTGGCCGGGATATGTTATTTTCTCTTCTGGTGCACATCTTCAGGATAGTCCTCCTTGAGGAAGATCTACGTTCCCCTCAAGTTCCTGGCTCTTTCCAGAACCGTGTCGTGACGTGACTTTTCATTATTGTGATGACTATTATTTATCAAATAATTACCTACTATGTTTAATTGTTATTAGATTAAATTAATCATGTAACAATTAACTCATTAGGAATTTGGGGCACCACTGGAAAAGTTGTTTAACGAGTTACCGTTTCCCAAATTAACTCTAAAGATATCTAGACATTTAACAGTCATTTATTAATAATTTACCTCATATCTGTCACGCCCTGGCTCTGGGACTCTTATATGCTGAGCCAGGGTGTGTAGATTCTAAGTGTTTGTGTTCTGTGTTTAGGATCTAGTTCATGTGTATCTATGTTGGCCGGGGTGGTTCTCAATCAGAGGCAACGAGAATCAGCTGTTGCTTTTTGTCTCTGATTCGGAACCATACTTAGGCAGCCTGTTTGGCACAGTGTATTGTGGGATCTTGTTCCGTGTATGGTTAGTATTTTGTTACCAAGGACTTCACATATCGTTTTGTTGTTTTGTTCGTGTGGTGAAAATAATAATAAAGTATGTTCGCATTCCACGCTGCGCATTGGTCCAATCCTTTCGACGATCGTGACAATATCAGTCTTATTCTGAAAGTCGTAGGGTCTTTAAGTCTGCACGAACCCGGGTCTGACTGATCGTTCCGCACCACACAAATTGATTTAATTATTTATTTACTAACTAATTAAAAATTTTAACACAAGATACAAACATGTACACGGTATAGGTAGGGATTAGAAACGTAATACAATGAAAACACGTCCCTATGGACTAACACAATATGACACTTGTTACAAAAGATGGCGAGTTAAAAGAGAGAGAAAACACTTGGATACACATGGACCTACGCTCATAGTAATCTTAATACTTTGCCCAGAACTGCCGCCCGTTTGGTAAGAAGTATCTCTGTTGGACCCAGGCCTTCATGGGAAGGGGTCGATAGGTCTTTCTCTTTCGGATGGCCTTTTAGATGTAAGGCTCTGATTGTCCACAAGAGGTCACAATGTCCTTCTTCTTAGTTGTCTGTTACTTTCACTCGTTCTGGAAGTGGTCTTCTGAGGATGGCTAATCAGCCATGTTGATGATCCCCTTTGGGGTGGTGAGAGCAGCATGGTAGATGATGGTTTGAAGAGAGTAACAGGATGGTCCCACTTAAATTCACCTTCTTAGATACAGTACTTAGAACAGCTACTCAGCCATTACATTGATTGTTAGTGGAGGCAACTTTGTCGTCTTCACCTCCTGTTGATTTTCAGGGTCGAGACCAATATGGACAAAAGCTGCAGCTTGAGGTCCGTCTGATCTGATCATTCTTATCTCAATCTTTTATGCACTCTGGTAAAGAGGGGCATTTCCGTCATACTGACATGCTCTCTGAGCTCCCTCGGGCGTGGCTAGATACAAGGCAAAAGTATCACTATGATTTCGTTAGAAAGCTAAAATCACATTCCCATCTTCACGAAAACATTGTCTTCCTCCTTGATATTTTCTACACAACGTAAAGGATGTAAACCTGATATACACAGTGTAAAAGTGCTTCAACTCACAAAGTTTTCGTTATAACGCCTTTATACAATTTTTCACAAAATAGACATTAATTAACAACATTCGCAACGTTTGTATGTTGAAATATATTGTCCCAATGTTCATTGTTGGATGTTGAAGTTTTTGGGTGGCAAAAAGTCTCTGAAACAAAGGTATTCCTTTCACCATACTAGGATGCCAGGATAGGAGACTCTATCTCTCTAATGTATGGCAGTATTAAGGTGTCAAGACCGGCACAGTAAGAGAGTCTGGTTGTTGTCGGCCATTTGCCAAGTTGATGTGAGGCCTTTGATCCTAACCCAGAGAGAGGCATGACAACCGCTACCTTGTCCTTAAACCTCAGGAATTTGATGACTATCGACCTGAGCCTGTCACTTTGGCCGGTGGTGGGTTGTCTAGACCTGTGGGCGTGCTCCAACTCAATCTTCCTGTGGTCCATCTTCAGTTTCTCTGAGAACATTTCCCTCACTTTGTCCTCCGACTCCGTCCAGGTCTCATGTGGAGATTCTGCAATTCCGTCTACAACCATGTTGTTCCGCCTTGATTGTCCCTCGATAATCTGATTTCTCTGTCATCGTTATCATGGATTCACATACAGAACTAATGTCCTCTCTCAACAACTTACAGATTGTTGTCATCTTGCCGTTTTCTTGTTTAAACTCATCGAGCTGACCCTGGGAGAACTGCAAACTGTTCTTCAGGTCCTGGACCTCTCTGGTCAGGTCATCCATTATTTTATTAGTTGACTCCACCAGTATTTGGACACAACACTTGAAGCAATTTTTTTCTTTTTGTAACAACTGCCTGTAGAACTATTTTGTTTGTTTAAAAGATCCTTAACGTGTGATAGAGAGACACCACTGTACTCAATGGTACTCCCACCGGCTTTGGTCTTTTTCATGGCAGAAACGTAGGCTACGCCGTTACTCCCCACAATTCCAGACAGGGCAGGTCACAGGGAAGATGGAAACAAACAGCCACAAGTCCGGGACAATCCGCAGTCCCAGCCACAAGGACTAACCGCGTTGCGGGCTGCATTCATTGAGACATGATCAAGTCTCTTTTTTTTAGTAGTGGGAATACTTGCGAACAGATTTCCTAAACTAAACTGCTTTTTTGCTGAATTCCTTTTTCTTACCAAAAACTAAAATGCCCCCAAAATGTATGCAACATTTTTTTTTTTGGACTAGAAACTTTGGGGAGCCGCCTTTTGCCGACCCCTGCCCTAAATGCCAACACAGCTATTCCCCTTTGAGCCCAATCAGCATCAGTCACACAAGGTGCTCCTTGCTCCACACCAGACCCTGGTCCTCGTGTTGTGGTGGGGATGTGTTGGCAGTGTCTGCCACAGAGCAAAGACAGAGCAGACCGTGCAGCTGCCCTCCACTGGGCCTGGGCTCCCCCGGGAAAGGCTGGTCTTGTGGTCTGGAGAAAGAAAGAAAGGCAGACGGGCCATTCGATTAGCTCACACACTAATGAGAACCACACCTGGGTCCTCATTGTCCGGCTGGGTCGCCTTCAACCCCCCAGCCACTCAGGGAAGACTGAAGAAAGTGACTTGAGTCATTGCCAATGGAGGAACAAAATAAAACAAGTTTAGTTTGAAGACAGCTAACTATTTTTCTATCCTTGGCTGAGTCTCTGTCATACAGTATGTTTCATCTCAGTTTATTCAAAATCTAAATTAATCTCTCATATATGAAATAAATGATTCAGTACTCCTTAGCTGTTTGGCTAAAAAAAGCCCCAGGTTAAGTGTATGCACTCATGACTGTAAGTCGCTTTGGATAAAATAATCTGCTTAATGGCATGTTATTATTATCATAATAATAATAATTGTATTATTATTATTATTATTATTATTATTATTATTATTATTATTTTTATTATTATTATTAATTAACATAATATTGTTATTATTAATTATTATTCAAATATTATAGAACACTAAGATTTATTTTGAAAATGCCAACATTGATTTAATCTCAGAAAAGTGTGTACCAACTCAACACATTTTTACCTAACCTCTGACTATGTTTCAATGCTTTTACGTCATCAAAGGACATTTCAGCATTGAAAATCATCGCTTTTAGTATAGCACAAAGGCTGTTTTCAAACTCAGTACTGGATATATGGATCCTACATACTGTGGTTATAGAACTTTTAAATTTTTGTCCTACAGGAGTCAAGGCACCTTTGTAACCAACAGTAGACATCTAGAGCCCTCACAGGTGTGCAGTAGGGGAATGTCCCTGTCTTCTGTGGGTTGTGGTCGTGGGGGGTTGGGTTGTGTGGCTTTGTCCCAAATTGCAACCTATTCCCTATTTCGTGTGCTACTTTTGATAGGGTCCTGGTTAAAAGTAGTGCACTACATAGGGAAAAGGGTGCCATTCGGGATGCATGACAGTGACTTCACTGGACCTGATTTGGAGCATCCGTTCCACCTCTCTCTTGCTCAGTGAAGCATGTGCCAAGAGGATTAAAGATGGCGTCCTCTAGGGGCGGTGACATGCCATCTGGACAGGGGTTGATCCGGGAGGGAGGGGTAGTAGAGGGGGGTGGGACATCAGGGCTGCAGGCAGAGTGTTCAAAATGCTGCATAACTACAGTTTGAACACCACGCCGGCTGACACCTCCAGATTCGCGTCTGGACACACAGATCAGGGCTGTGGCACAAATGATTGCCTATTCCCTTTTATAATGCACTACTTTTGACCAGGAAACATAGGGCTATACATTGAGTATACTTAAGCAATAATGCACACGAGGCTGTGCTGTATCATGAATACAGAAGTCACAGGTAAATGGTGTTGTTAGGCCTGACGCGATAGCCTCGCGTGACTTATTGCTTTTATAAAACTGTTACCAACAAAAGGACTGGACTAGATTTACTATGCAAAAGGACTGGTAGTCTGTTTTAAAGAAAATGGTTGCTATGCAGGCTGGATAACGTTCTTGTCACTTGCTAGCTAGCTAGATAGCTAGCTAGCCAACTGCAGCTAACTCAGTCACGTCAAACATTGAAACTAAAATGACAGTTCACTAGCTGCATTTTTGTTTGAGCTTTTTTTGTACTGGCATTTACTTGGATATGTCCATGATAATGACGTTGATGTGTGATTTCCACAGGCTCAGAAAAAGTTTGAGCACCGTTCACTCTATGTATGGTACTGCAAAGATCGATATTCAAAAGTGAAACATTGTTTTTGAGGTCGGACAGGGAACTGTGGTGTGGCTGTGATGGCCAATACAGCACAGCTTGGAATGCTGCTAGTCCAATCAGCATCCAGGATCCAAACAAACTGTTTAATAAAAAATACATTAAGGACAACTGCTTTTCCATGACATGTACTGACCAGGTGAATCCAGGTGAAAGCTATGATCCCTTATTGATGTCACTTGTTAAATCCACTTCAATCAGTGTAGACGAATGGGAGGAGACAGGTTAAATAATGATTTTTAAGCCTTGAGACAATTGAGACATGGATTGTGTATGTGTACCATTCTGAGGGTAAATGGGCAAGGGAAAATATTTAAGTGCCTTTGAATGGGGTATGGTAGTAGGAGCCAGGTGCACCGGTTTGTGTCAAGAACTGCAATGCTGCTGGATTTTTCACGCTCAACAGCTTCCCGTGTGTATTAAGAATGGTCCCCCACACAAAGGACATCCAGCCAACTTGACACAACTGTGGGAAGCATTGGAGTCAACATGAACCACTGAGCTAACAAACAGCTATGGGGAAAATAATGAAAGCATCTCAAATCAGTAACTAATTCATGTCTGATCAGACATTGTGCTGTTTATAATGTTGGGTGGTAGTGTTTTCAATCCGGAAGAGGATTTCTCTTTTTTTTTTACACATTCTACAAACAACAGTATTAAAATGTGTAGTAGAGCATTGTGCATTTCTGACAGAAAACACATTATTTTGTTTTTCCCACAAGGCACTCAAATCATCTCCATGTTCTCTCTCTCTCTGTCCCGCTCTCTCGCTCTCTCATATTTATATACACTACCGGTCAAAAGATTTAGAACACCTACTCATTCAAGGGTTTTTCGTTATTTTTACTATTTTCTACATTGTAGAATAATAGTGAAGACATCAAAACCATTAAATAACACATATGGAATCATGTACTAATCAAAAAAGTGTTAAACAAATCAAAGTATATATGAGATTCTTCAAAGTAGCCACCCTTTGCCTTGATGACAGCTTTGCACACTCTTGGCATTCTCTCAAACAGCTTCACCTGGAATGCTTTTCCAACAGTCTTGAAGGAGTTCCCACATATGTTGAGCACTTGTTGGGTGCTTTTCCTTCACTCTACGGTCCGACTCATCCCAAACCATCTCAATGTAGTTGCGGTTGGGGGATTGTGGAGGCCAGGTCATCTGATGCAGCACTCATCACTCTCCTTCTTGGTCAAATAGCCCTTACACAGCCTAGAGGTGTGTTGGGTTCATTGTCCTGTTGAAAAACAATTGATTGTCCCACTAAGCCCAAACCAGTTGGGATGGTTTATCGATGCAGAATGCTGTGGTAGCCATGCTGGTTAAGTGTGCCTTGAATTCTAAATAAATCAAACCCAGTGTCACCAGCAAAGCACCCCCACACAATAACACCTCCTCCTCCGTGCTTTACGGTGGGAAATACACATGCAGAGATAATCTATTCACCCACACCGCGTCTCACAAAAACACGGCGGTTGGATCCAAAAATCTCAAATTTGGACTCCAGACCAAAGGACACATTTCCACCGGTCTAATGTCAATTTTTCATGTTTCTTGGCCCAAGCAAGTCTCTTCTTCTTATTGGTGTCCTTTAGTAGTGCTTTCTTTGCAGCAATTCGACCATGAAGGCCTGATTCACACAGTCTCCTCTGAAAAGTTGATGTTGATATGTGTTTGTTACTTGAACTCTGTGAAGCATTTATTTGGGATGCAATTTCTGAGGCTGGTAACTCTACTGATCTTATCCTCTGCAGCAAAGGTAACTCTGGGTCACCATTCCTGTGGCGGTCCTCATGAGAGCCAGTTTCATCATACCGCTTGATGGTTTTTGCGACTGCACTTGAAGGAACTTTCAAAGTTCTTGAAATGTTCAGTTTTGACTGACCTTCATGTCTTAAAGTAATGATGGACTGTCATTTATTTTTGCTTATTTGAGCTGTTCTTGCCATAATATGGACTTGGTATTTTACCAAATAGGGCTATATTCTGTAAACGCCCCCCTGCCTTGTCACAACACAACTGATTGGCTCAAACGCATTAAGAAGGAAAACAATTCCACAAATTAACTTTTAAAAAGGCACACCTGTTAATTAAAATGCATTCCAGGTGACTACCTCATGAAGCTGGTTGAGAGAATGCCAAGAGTGTGCAAAGCTGTCATCAAGGCAAAGGGTGGCTATTTGAAAAATCTCAAATATAGAATATATTTTTATTTGTTTAACACTTCTTTGGTTACTACATGATTCCATATGTGTTATTTCATAGTTTCATTGATGTCTTCACTATCATTCTACAATGTAGAAAATAGTAAAAATAAAGAAAAACCCTTGAATGAGTAGGTGTTCTAAAACTTTTGACTGGTAGTGTGTGTGTGTGTGTGTGTGTGTGTGTGTGTGTGTGTATATATATATATATATATATATATATATATATATATATATATATATATAGTACTTTAACTACTAAGGTGCTGAAACAGTGTATTTGTCAATAAACCACACTCAATTGTCTCACATTTCTGTCTCACATTGTACCTAATTTTGCCATTCTTTGGCTTCCGGCTGGTTTAGACTGATTAAGAGGTTAAAGTAAGACTCATGTTTGGGGTCATGGGTAAGGTTAAGTAACATTTTACTACAGTGGGCTAAATCAGGGACACACAGAGTGATTCTTGGTAGTCTTAAACAAATCTACCTTGAAACAAAAGTATACACCTCACACACATGGTTATGGGCTTTAAAAAATAAGACACCTGTACCATGTCAGATATACAGTTGAAATGTATTCAATTTTGAGTTTGCATCCCAATATTACACTTAATATACATCACAGAAGACTGAAATATAGTAACTGTTTGACGTAGAAACATTGGATTTTCATTGTAAAAAAGTATTATTATCTTTATTAGTTATGAAATTATGAACAGCAACATACAGTGAGGGAAAAACGTATTTGATCCCCTGCTGATTTTGTACGTTTGCCCACTGACAAAGACATGATCAGTCTATAATTTTAAAATAGAATAACAACAAAAAAATCCAGAAAAATGCATGTCAAAAATGTTATAAATTGATTTGCATTTTAATGAGGGAAATAAGTATTTGACCCCTCTGCAAAACATGACTTAGTACTTGGTGGCAAAACCCTTGTTGGCAATCACAGAGGTCAGACGTTTCTTGTAGTTGGCCACCAGGTTCACACACATCTCAGGAGGGATTTTGTTCCTCTCCTCTTTGCAGATCTTCTCCAAGTCATTAAGGTTTCGAGGCTGACGTTTGGCAACTCGAACCTTCAGCTCCCTCCACAGATGTTCTATGGGATTAAGGTCTGGAGACAGGCTAGGCCACTCCAGGACCTTAAAGTGCTTCTTCTTGAGCCACTCCTTTGTTGCCTTGGCCGTGTGTTTTGGGTCATTGTCATGCTGGAATAACCATCCACGACCCATTTTCAATGCCCTGGCTGAGGAAGGAGGTTCTCACCCAAGATTTGATGGTACATGGCCCCGTCCTTCGTCCCTTTGATGCGGTGAAGTTGTCCTGTCCCCTTAGCAGAAAAACACCCCCAAAGCATAATGTTTCCACCTCCATGTTTGATGGTGGGGATGGTGTTCTTGGGTCAAAGGCAGCATTCCTCCTCCTCCAAACACGGCGAGTTGAGTTGATGCCAAAGAGCTCGATTTTGGTCTCATCTGACCACAACACCTTCACCCAGTTCTCCTCTGAATCATTCAGATGTTCATTGGCAAACTTCAGACGGCCCTGTATATGTGCTTTCTTGAGCAGGGGGACCTTGCGCGCGCTGCAGGATTTCAGTCCTTCACAGCGCAGTGTGTTACCAATTGTTTTCTTGGTGACTATGGTCCCAGCTAACTTGAGATCATTGACAAGATCCTCCCGTGTAATTCTGGGCTGATTGCTCACCGTTCTCATGATCATTGCAACTCCACGAGGTGAGAGCCCCAGGCCGAGGGAGATTGACAGTTCTTTTGTGTTTCTTCCATTTGCGAATAATCGCACCAACTGTTGTCACCTTCTCACCAAGCTGCTTGGCGATGGTCTTGTAGCCCATTCCAGCCTTGTGTAGGTCTACAATCTTGTCCCTGACATCCTTGGAGAGCTCTTTGGTCTTGGCCATGGTGGAGAGTTTGGAATCTGATTGATTGATTGCTTCTGTGGACAGGTGTCTTTTATACAGGTAACAAACTGAGATTAGGAGCACTCCCTTTATGAGTGTGCTCCTAATCTCAGCTCGTGGGAGCCAGAAATCTTTCTGATTGAGAGGGGGTCAGATACTTATTTCCCTCATTAAAATGCAAATCAATTCATAACATTTTTGACATGCGTTTTTCTGGATTTTTTTGTTGTTATTCTGTCTCTCACTGTTCAAATAAACCTACCATTAAAAGGGGGATCAACTACTTTTTTCCCTCACTGTATTAACAATGTGGTAAGACAGACAAAGAAACACTTTCACTATCCTATTCAAGGGTCATACTATATTATTTTACACTCCTCGAGTCATTCCATCTCCAACAAGCCCTTCTCCAAGATGACAATGTTTTGTGTTTTTTATTATTTTCTATGTGAATGCTTTTTGTATTATATAACCAATCCAGATTCAATGTTTTTGGTTACCACAATGAATCTTGTCAGGAAACGCATTCAGCATAATGTGCCGTTTAGTCTACGGTACAACATGACAATCCAAAGGCACAAATAATTGAATCAAAGGTGAAGCTTTCCATGTATTCCACAACACCAAAGATAGGAAGGAGATACAGAAACAAAGGTTTTGCCTGTCCTATTCGAAGATCATGGTTTATTATTTCACACTCCTCCAGTCCGTCCAAGATGACAAAATGTTTTGTGTTTTGTTTAGATTCTCTGAGAATGCTTTTTGTAGTTATATAACCAAAGCATACACAATATTTCTGATTACCAAAATTAATCTTACCTGGAAAAGCATTCACTGCAATGTGCCATTATGCCATTTAGTCTACAGTACCCTTACAGAAAGACCACATAGAAAGACCACATGATTTCACATGAAATTTCATATGTGAAATCCTGTGAAAACAGGTGTCATATTTTTTCACATGTGTAGTTTCATGTTATCACATGTTGCTTTACATGTTGTCACATGTTATCACATTAGCTTCACATAAGATTACGTGATCACATGAAAACGTGTTTTTTGGAACACTTAACATTTGTTCACGTGATATTCATGTGTTTTTTTCTGTAAGGGCACAAACGGTGACAAACTATTCAATCAAAAGAGGAACTTTCCTTGAATTCCACAATGCCAAAGATGGGAGGTGCAGAAACAGTATTACAATCTCCAAATTCAGTTAGTCAGGCTGTTAAGGGGACAATCCTACTGTGATGTGGATTAGACATGCTAAATGCTAATGCCTCAGTAACCTTTTCCCAAGAGTGATGTGTGTCATCTCTGTTTTTCTCATCACATTAAGCTCTCATTTGAAAGGTTAAATCTCATGTTTCCTCTTCAATCTTCCAGAGGTGAAGGGGAGACAATGTCTGATGTTCCGCATCATGGCCAAGTGGAGTGGAGAATCCTTGGGTGCATCCCAAACGGCATCCTATTCCGTATATAGTGCACTAAGTTTAACCAGGGCCCATAAGGCTCTTTTCAAAAGTAGTGCACTGTATAGGGAATAGAGTGCCATATGGGACACAGCTGAGGAGTACTCCTCCTCCAAGTGGAGGAAAACTAGCAATGCATTTAATCATGCAAGACATGGAAATATAAGAATGTAGGTCACACGTTAACGACAACCGACAGACTTCAGAGGGACCAGGAAGTTTGTTTTGATGTTTTTTTAAAGTCTTTGCTTTAATGAAGGAGTATAGGAAAGGTAAAGGGCTTGTTGTATTGTTTGTGTTCAGTGTGAGGGATCATGAGAGTGTATTTGTGGAAGCCAGCTGATGTCCCTGACTCTAATAAGAGTTAAGTCCTAATGGTAAACCAACCCCCTCCACTTCCTCACACATTATCGCCTTTGCTGCCAACACACACAAATGCATACACGGGCGATCGTGCGCACACACATACATACACACACATGCATGCACACACACACACACACACTCACTCACTCACACACTTCTTCCCTTCCTTCCTCTCTCTCTTTCCTTCTTTCGCTCTCTTTCTCTTTCTCTTTCTCTCTCTCCCTGCTCTGTCTCCTTCCTCACCACACTACTACAGTACTCCCCAATTTCGGCAGCATTATCTGTGAACACATTAGCTTGGAAGAGACACCATCCCCAAGTGGCACTACTGTCTCTCCGATTAGAATATCCCCCATTGACCACAGCATACATCACTGGCACACCCTATGCAGAAGGGAGGGCTCTCCAGATCCCTTTAATCTGCTTGATGAAGATCCCAGTGCTCTGGGGACCTGACAGGGGGCTGCCTCACACCAATCACGGCTGCCCCAGCTCCCAGCGTAAACGCAAGCCCTTCGCCACTGAGCCAGTCAGCGAGCCAGTCAGTGCTCACAAACCCTCTCTCATTCTCTCTCCCACTCGCTGTTTCACACACTCACACAAGCTTGCTCTCTTTCACACTGCTCTGCAACGCTCTCTCTCTCTCTCTCTCTCTCGCTCTCTCTCTCTCTCTCTCTCTCTCTCTCTCTCTCTCTCTCTCTCTCTCTCGCTCTCTCACTCGTCATTTTAAAACCACAGGGAGACTCCTACATTCTCTCTCTCTCCCTGTTTTGTACCTCTAGTGGCACACGCTCTGGCATCAACTCTGGTGTGGGCAATAGGCTTTGCACAGAAAAGGATAATGAAAGAAAGACACCAAAGAGAGAGGTAGACATAAATGAGAAAAGAGGGAATTAAAGAGAGGAGGCAAAAAGGAGAAGAGAGAAGAAGCTTGTCTTGTATTCTACACAGGGAAAATAAGCTTGGAGGATAGTTTGACTGCTTGGATTAAGCTTGCAAATCAAGGTATGTGTGCTGTTTACTTACCTCTTAGGAGTGTGTTTTTTGTAAAAAAATGTTATGTAGGCTATGCTGATATTGGGTATATTCCCCCTCTAAGTCAATAATGAACAAACTGAGTTACAGTGCCAGCAACTCGTGATCATTTATGTCACCCCACTGCTGCAGCTGCCACAAATGGCTTTCAAAGCCTCCTTGAAGCCAAAGATGTTTTGAAGTGATAAATGTTTGACTTCCGTTTCATTCCCCCTCCAGCCAAATTAGTACATTATTAGATGTTATCCCCACATGTGATTTGGATGTGCATATGGTGGAAGCAGAACCAGCGGGTGTCCTTGAAACAGTTTTATCAGAAAGAGTTTGAGGGAGAAAGAAGGCTTGTGTTCTGCTCTGTTCTGTTCAGAGTGCAGGGTCAGTCATATTGAAGAATGTCTTTCAGGTAGGACTGTATGGTCTTAAGGTCAAAGCGAGCCTATTGATTCATTCATAGATGACACAGGAGGTGTCATTGAATGCAGATTGGCAACACATGCAACAAAACACCACTCACTGGGACTGTGTGATGCCCCCGTTTATAAGTCATAGTGAGTCATTTCAGGTCATTTGCATTTAAAAGGTAATATTCCTTTCAACTCGGCATTGGAAAGTTTTCAAACCATAGCCTATCAAGGAGCTGATTTCAACACTGCCTTGAGGGATACCAAAAAGCAAAAGCCAATTTTTTTAGATTGCATGTGGTTCAGCTTCACAACACTGTTTAACACTCTTGTAATGACATGCAAACAACAAATTGCATCATTGTATTTTGTAAATTTTTTATTAGATATTCCCTTTACGGAAAATCAGAGTTCCACTTCAGTTCCAATCTTTTCGATAGTACAAATAACTGTTAGAGTAAACATTACAGTTTTTCCCAATCGCTAAAACACAATTTTGCAAACTAGGCTGGTTTTATCTAAATACTTAACACAATTCACAAAACCACACACCCAAACTGCAAAATACCTCATATATCCTGCAAAATGAAGCACGTTTGCACGAAATGGCACAAACTTTTTGTCTAACCAACTACACACTGTTGGGCATAATGAAAAGCACTCTCATCTTTAGTATGCTTTGCCATAATACTAAAATAGTTCAAATTGTAGAAAATTCTTCAGATTGTTCACATGCACAGAAATATTTGCAGATACACACACATGCGGTTGAAACATTTATTTTTGTATTTTTCACCAAACAAGTCAGTGCAACATATGCACAGCAGATATATTTACATTGGACTGAACAAAAATATGCTCACAAAAAACAGTAAACTGAAAAATAAAGTTGTAGAAAAAATTTGCAGAAAAAATATATAGAAAAAAAAAAGAGGCAAGAAAAATAATTAGGCAGCATCTTGCCGCACAGCTGGGTCTGGCCACAACGCCTCGTCCACATCACAGGCAATATCTTCCCTTGCCAGACATCGAGGGAAGAAGCGCCTTGAGTGCCTTATCCATCGCACCCACATCAATCTCATCACATGCCTCTTCCATAGCCTGCACAAGAGGCATGCGCACAAAGGGCTGCCATGGCGAAAATAACTATTCTATGGGGTTCAGAAATGGTGAGTATGGTGGGAGGTATTACACAAGAAATGGTGGGTGGTCAGCAAACCAGTTTTGGACTGGGGCTGCACGATGAAAGCTCACGTTGTCCCATACTACAACGTACCGGGTTCTTTGATGGTCTGCATCATTCATATGATCTGGTGGTATGAGAATGTTGTGGAGTCTGTCCAGAAATGTGAGAATATGGGCTGTGTTGTATGGTCCAAGGTTGGCATGACGGTGGAGGACACCATGCGTATTGGAGATGGCAGCGCACATTGTGATGTTCCCACCACGTTGGCCAGGAACATCTATAATGGCTCTGTGGCCAATGACGTTTCTCCCCCTTCTTCTGGTCTTTGCTAGGTTGAATCCAGCCTCATCTATAAAGACGAACTCATGTGGGATTAGATGAGCATCCATTTCCAGTACTCCCTGAAAACAAAGCACAAAAGCAGTCAATATGGTGTTATCCAGTACACTGGGACACAATGTTGCGTGTAGTGTACTGCAGTCAATATTGTACTTACATCCACATATGCTCGTCTGACCTCTTTGTTTCTTTGAGAGTTTCTCTCATACGGCACCTTATAAAGTTGTTTCATTCTGATTTGGTTTTGCTTGAGAATGCGAGCCAATGTGGACAGACTGACTCGTTGAATGTGGTTGAATATGGTGTTGTCTTGGATGATGTGGGGTTTGAATTTCTCGTAATCTGATTTCATTATTTTCCAAAACCAAGTTTACAATGGCAGCTTCCTGTACCCCGGTGAACATTTGTCCCCTTCCTCCACCATGGTTGCGTCTCTCAGTCCTTTAGAAAAACTAAAAAACTAAAATATAGGGCTTGGACAATGCAGCCTAAAGATATTTCTCCCACAGTAGAGTAAATTGTACAGGAAACTTGTGTAGTTAGTGTATGACAGCCATTCATGAAGTAAACAGGTGTCACCCAACTGATACACTATGACATGGGGTGTACTACATAGTGTGAAATAAATGTTGGTTACATACCTGTACTCCAGTCTAAATGTCCGGATGACACAGGCGACAGTAAAACGGCTCAAGTTGGGCTGCACTCAATGTCCAGCCTCTCGCATTGTCAGCCCATGGTTGATGACATGATCAACTAAGGTTGCTCTGATTTCATTTGAAAGTTGTTGTCTTCTTTGGCAATGAACTCCTCTACCAGCTCTACCCCTACCTCTCACTCTTCCTCCCCCTCTCATTCTCACCCTCCCTCTTCCTCTTCCTCTTCCTCTCTCTGCAACGTCTTCCATTGTTGTTGTAAAACAAAAGGTGCTCACCTGTGGTCTTTTCATAGTGCTTACTTCCTGATTGAAGTGGTAACAATTAACCATTGAGGTGTTTGGCCAGGTGGCACATGTATTGGCCAATAAGCTCATGTAGTGTCATTTTGAATGGCAGTGTTTTGAAATGGCAAACATGTGACTTTATGTCAGATTGTTGTGTCTTATGCAGAGAACCGTGTGCAGTGCATTTAAAGTGCCAATTTGAATTGCAAAATGTGTGTAAAGCAGAAAATGTTTTTTAGACATTTGGAGACTTAAGAAGAGGTTTTGCTCTCTGTGTGTCAGTTTAAATAATTGTGCTGTGCATGTCATTTTAGTGTGTTAGCAATTGGAAAAGAATGTAAGGTGTGAGTTTGTTTCATTTGCACTTTTCAATCAAAACACAACACAGCCTGCTTTAGAATGCTCACATTGCAGTTATGACGTGCTGTAATACATATTATAGCCCATGTTTACATACGTACATTTATAAATGTCCTTCATGGATTAGAATATTTCTGGTGGTATCCAAGGAGATTAGTACCAACAAACTGAGTGGATATGAAAAAGGCAACACACCAGTGTTTGGCTCAATTCGTATTGAAGGCAGTCAATTCAGGAAGTGATTTGAATTTAAAATTCAGAAATGTTAAAACTTTTAAATAAATACCTTCTACTCTTCAGTTTATTGAGAAGTCATTGAAAATAAATGCAATTTTTTCGATTATTGAAATGTGAGTTTAATTAAATTACTGCTTTTAATTCGATTTGAGCCCAACCCTGCAGCACACACTATCTAATATGCTGCGTTTGGAAAATGGGATCACAGATGCACCCTGTCCCGGTTCGTTCTACAGTAGCAGATGCTTATTCAGATGAACTGTAGAAGGTGAGATGAGGACAACATATTTTTTTTATTTTTTATCTCATCAATCTACACATAATACCCTTTAATGACAAAGTGAAAACATGTTTATTTTTATGAAATACAGAAATATCTAATTTACATATGTTTTCACACCCCTGAGTCAATAAATGTTAGAATCACCTTTGGCAGCAATTACAGCTGTGAGTCTTTCTGGGTAAGTCTCTAAGAGCTTTGCACAACTGGATTGTACACATTTTGCCCATTATTTTTTTCTAAATTCTTCAAGCTCTGTCAAATTGGTTGTTGATCACTGCTAGACAACCATTTTCAAGTCTTGCCAAAGATTTTCAAGCCAATTTAAGTCAAAAGTGTAACTCGGTCGCTCAGGAACATTCACTGTCTTCTTGTTAAGCAACTCCAGTGTAGATTGGGCCTTGTGTTTTAGGGTATTATCCTGCTGAAAGGTAAATTCATCTCCCAGTGTCTGGTGGAAAGCAAACTGAACCAGGTTTTCCCAGGGTTTATCTCCATTCCGTTTCTTTTTAACCTAAAAACTCCCCTGTTCTTAACGATTACAAGCATTCCCATGACATGATGCAGCCACCACCGCTATGCTTGAAAATATGGAGAATGGTACTCCGTAATGTGTTGAATTGGATTTGCCCCAAACATAACACTTTGTATTCAGAACATTTAAAGTGAATTGCTTTGCCAAATTTTTTGCAGTATTACTTTAGTGCCTTGTTGCAAACAGGATGCATGTTTTGGAATAGTTTTATCCTGTACAGGCTTCCTTTTTTATTCACTCTGTCACTTAGGTTAGTATTGTGGATTCACTAAAATGTTGTTGATCCATCTTCAGTTTTCTCCTATCACAATCATTCAACTCTGTAACTGTTTTAATGTCACCATTGGCCTCCTGGTGAAATCCCTGAATGTTTTCCTTCCTATCCGGAAACTGATAGGAAGGAAGTGTGAAGTGTTCCAAAAACACATGATTTCACATGTGAAATGTCACATGCGAACTGTTCCAGAAACATGTTTTCATATTTGAAATTTCACATGTCAAATCATCAAGCGGGATGCCAGCAAACTGAATTTCTTGCTATGCCGCTAGGTCTGTGGCCATGACAATGATACTCTTGGTATTTGAACTTGCAACCTTTTGGTCTGGAGTGCATTAATGTGCATTAATTTGTTAACAAAAACATACAGTATATCCACACACCCTCAAAAATAAGAGTATGGTTACGGCACAACGTTATTCCCTGGTTTACAAAAAGTAAAAGGTTCACATAAGGTAAACATAGGAACTCAATTGGTACTGGTCGGTACCTTTTAGAGTACATGTGCGGATAATCTAGTACAATGGTACACCTAAGTCATAAAAGTATTTCCATTGCCATTTCTCACAAAATTAATTTTACAGAGACAAAAAAATCCCACCTTGTCTAGCGTATTTTGTTTTGTCGACATTTGGAAAGTTTACCGACAAATTTGCTGTTTCTATCAGGCTCAATAGCCTTTTGAGTGACTGAAATATCCCCCATAATATTTTTGGGGGACAGAAATGCTCCGAATTTTTGAAAAGTAATATTTCTAACTACCAGGAAGTTTGAAAAGACAGACTGATTGGGCCGGAAGCATATATTCATGAGCTTGCCTTAACTGACAGCCCTTTGAAACGCCTATGTCAAGAAACTTGAATGCAGTGTTGCAGTAAAATCATCTCAAGCTAATTTGCTGATACACAAAGCTAATCAAACAACATTGAAATTGCATCAATAGCTAGGTTTCCATCCAATTAGCGACAGATTTGTATGCAAATATTCTAAAATCTGCATGAATAAAATGTGCACATTTTTCCACCATGTTTCCATCAAATTGACTTGTTGCAGATAAAAGTCTGTGCGTGATGAAACATATAAAAATATATTTCACGGATAAATTCCCATGTAGCGAATAAAAAAAGTGAGTTAAATTGGTGTCCATCGCATTTTCCACTCATGATTTTGTCACAAAAAAATTATGCGTTATATAGCGAATGTGCCTACTCTGGTATTGGCTCGTGCACTCTAGCCAACAGCTCGCAGACAGAGTGCGGGTATAGCCTACATGATGAGATTATTATGGACAAAAGAGCAAGATTATTTTTATTTATCAAACACCAGCCAAGCATCGATCATCATGTCACCAGAATAATAAGACACTCTATATTTATTGGAAAGGAGCATCAAGCTCATCACCTTACACTTTCACCACCCTGTGAAGTTCATCATAACTTATTTCATCTGTAGCCTAATAAACTGCATACTTTCCCGAGTTGTAGCGGGAGGACCACACAACATGTCATTGCGTGATTCCAAGATTACTTCAATATGATGGTTATCATATCAATATTTGTTTATAAAAGTGTTTCCATTGCCATTTCTCACAAAATTAATTTTACAGAGACAAAAAAATCCCACCATGTCTAGCGTATTTTGTTTTGTCGACATTTTGAAAGTTTACCGACAAATTTGCTGTTTCTATCAGGCTTTTTGTGAATTTGTTTATGTAATATGTTTTAGACATCTCCCGTTTGGCATGTCTCTTGTAATGCGGTTCACAGCAGCAATGACGGATGTGTTGAATGACCTTTCCCCCCCCTTTGTTCCATGCTGGCTGAAGACCTAGCTAGCCAGTAACTAGCTAACACCAGACTCAGATGAAGGGGGAGACATATAAGTATATTTGCCATAGATGTATAGTGTAAACTTTTAATTATATTTACTGACACCCTACAGTCAAATGTTGGCACCAATAGAGTAGCTATCTAGCTAAATAAACCACACCCCTCTGCAAACACGCCTTCTCCGATGTTGGTTACAATGTGGTACTTATTTCAATTAGGTAAGACAATATCATGTTACCATTGGTGTATTAAAATGAGAGTAACCTTATCCTCTTAATAATCCCGCCTCCTGAACCCAAGTGTTTGACATGGGGGAATGGACCAGTAACCTTATGGTCAAACTATATCAATGTTGAACCCACAGCCATTATCCATACTTTCATCATCATAGTTTGATCTGGTTCTATAGAAATATCTTCCAATTTTATGACATTCATGATTTTGATTGTTCATGACCTTCACAAGGTTTGAGAACTGACAGTGTACAACACTGTTTTTATACACAGAATATAACAAAAAAGAACTGGAATGACATTCCCTGTCATGGTAGGCCACAAAGAGCGAGCTGAAAGCCACGCCTTCAATAAGCCGCACTTGCAATATTCTGATAGGCTGTCGCTGCTACAGTATTGCACATTGTCAACAGAAGAGTCAGTGAAGGCACAGTAGGTTACTGGCATGTACTGAATACTGGCAACATTGTGCAAGTAAGTTGTTGTGATGGGATGGCTGCCGTTTTACGGGCTCCTACACAATTTGTGTGCTTTTTCACATTGTTTTAACTTATTTTGTACATAATGTTAATACTACCGTCTCTTATGACTGAAAAGAGCCTCTGGATATCAGAACAGTGATTACTCACCTCGAACTGTATGAAGACTTTTTCTTTAATGAGTCCGACGCAAAGGATATAATGTTGCTCCCAGACACGGCCCAAATCCCCGTCATTCGCATGAAGAAAAAAAGGAAATACAGGGGGCGGAGATCAGGGTACCTTGTGAGAATTTCGACGGCGAGTGGGTAACCCACCTCTACCATCGTTCTATTGGCCAATGTGCAATCACTGGCAAATAAAAAGGATGAGCTCCATTCGAGGCTATCCTACCAACGGGACATTAAAAACTGTAATATCTTATGTTTCACCGAGTCGTGGCTGAACGACGACACGGATAATATACAGTTGGCTGGTTTTCCGTGCATCGGCAGGACAGAACAGCTACGTCCGGTAAGACGAGGGGTCTATTTGTCAATAACAGATGGTGCGCAATGTCTAAATTTAAGGTAGTCTCGAGGTAGAGTACCTCATGATAAGCTGTAGACCACACTATCTACCAAGAGTAGATAGCCATCTATTTACCAACACAAACCGCACTCAACGAGCTTTATAAGGCCCTAAGCAAACAAGAAAATGCTTAGCCAGAAGCGGCGCTCCTAGTGGCCGGGGACTTTAATGTAGGCAAACTTAAAACTGTTTTATCTGATTTCTACCAGCATGTCACTTGTGAAACCAGTCACGTGAAACCAGAGGGAAATAAACTCTAGACCACCTTTACTCCCCACACAGAGATGCGTACAAAGCTCTCCCTCGCCCTCCATTTGGAAAATCTGACCATAATTCTATCATCCTGATTCCTGCTTACAAGCAAAAACTGAAGCAAGAAGTACCAGTGACTCGCTCAATACGGAAGTGGTCAGATGACGCGGATGCTATGCTACAGGACTGTTTTGCTAGCACAGACTGGAATATGTTCCGGGATTCATCCAATGGCATTGAGGAGTATACCACCTGTCACCGGCTGACGATGTCATCCCCACAGTGACCGTACGTACAAACCCCAACCAGAAGCCATGGATGACAGGCAACATCCGCACCGATCTAAAGGCTAGAGATGCCGCTTTCATGGAGTGGGACACTAATCCGGACACTTATAAGAAATCCCGCTATGCCCTCCGACGAACCATCAAACAGGCAAAGCATCAACACAGGACTAAGATTGAATCCTACTACACCGGCTCTGATGCTCGTCAGATGTGGCAGGACTTGCAAACTATTACGGACTACAAAGGGAAACCCAGCCGCGAGCTTCCCAGTGACGCGAGCCTACCAGACGGGCTAAATGCCTTTTATGCTCGCTTCGAGGCAAGCAACACTGAAGCACGCATGAGAGTCCCAGCTGTTCCGGACGACTGTGTGATCACGCTCGCCGTAGCCGATGTGAGCAAGACCTTTAAACAGGTCAACATTCACAAGGCCGCGGGATTACCAGGACGTGTACTCAGACCATGCGTGGACCAACTGGCAAGTGTCTTCACTGACATTTTCAACCTCTCCCTGACCGAGTCTGTAATACCTACATGTTTCACGGAGAACACCATAGTCCCTGTGCCCAAGATAGCAAAGGTAACCTGCCTAAATGACGACCGCCCCGTAGCACTCAAGTCGGTAGCCATGAAGTGCTTTGAAAGGCTGGTCATGGCTCACATCAACACCATATTCCCGGAAACCCTAGACCAGGGTTGCCCAACCCTGTTCCTGGAGAGCTACCCTCCTGTAGGTTTTCGCTCAAACCCCAGGTGTTACTAACCTGATTCATTGTTTCAACCTGCTAATTATTAGAATCCGGTGTGCTAGATTAGGGTTGGTTTAAAATCCTACATGACGGTAGCTCTCCAGGAACAGGGTTGGGCAGTCCTGCCCTAGACCCACTCCAATTCGCATACCACCCCAAAAGATCCACAGATTACGCAATCTCAATCCACACTGCCCTTTCCCACCTGGACAAAAGGAACACATATATGAGAATGCTGTTCATTGACCACACCTCAGCGGTCAACACCATAGTGCCCACAAAGGTCATCACTAAGCTAAGGACCCTGGGACTAAACACCTCCCTCTGCAACTGGATCCTGGACATCCTGACATGCCACCCCCAGGTGGTAAGGGTAGGGATCAACACATCTGCCACGCTGATCCTCAACACGGGTGCCCCTCGGGGGTGCATGCTTAGGCCCCTCCTGTACTCCCTGTTCACCCACGACTGCGTGGCCAAGCATGACTCCAAAACCATCATTAAGTTTGCTGATCACCGCCAATGATGAAACAGCCTATAGGGAGGAGGTCAGAGACCTGTCAGTGTGGTGCCAGGACAACAACCTATCCCTCAATGTAATCCAGACAAAGGAGATGATCGTGGACTACAGGAAAAGGAGGGCTGAACATGCCACCATTCACGTCGACGGGGCTGTAGTGGAGCGGGTCGAGAGTTTCAAGTTCCTTGGTGTCCACATCACCAACAAACTATCATGGTCCAATCACACCAAGAAAGACGTGGAGGGCACGACAACACCTTTTCCCCCTCAGGAGACTGAAAATATTCAGCATGGGTCTCCAGATCCTCAAAAGGTTATAAAGCTGCACCATCGAGACCATTCTGACCGGTTGCATCACCGCCTGGTGTGGCAACTGGCCGGCATCCGACTGTAAGGCGCTACAGAGGGTAGTGCATACAGCCCAGTATATCACTGGGGCCAAGCTTCCTGCCATCCAGGACCTATAAACCAGGCGGTGTCAGAGGAATCGCCAAATAATTCTCAGACTCCAGTCACCTAAGTCATAGACTGTTCTCTCTGCTACCGCACGGCAAGCGGTACCGGAGTGCCAAGTCAAGTTCCAAAAGGCTCCTTAACAGCTTCTACCCCCAAGCCATAAGACTACTGAACAATTAATCAAATGGACACCCAGATTATTTGCATTGACACCCAAAAAAAATTACACTGGTGCTACTCGCTGTTTATTATCAATGCATAGTCACTTTACCACTACCTACATGTACAAATTACCTCGACTAACCTGTTCCCCCGCACATTGACTCGGTACCGGTACCCCCTCTATATACAGTGGGGGAAAAAGTATTTAGTCAGCCACCAATTGTGCAAGGTCTCCCACTTAAAAAGATGAGAGAGGCCTGTAATTTTCATCATAGGTACACGTCAACTATGACAAACAAAATGAGGAAAAAAAATCCAGAAAATCACAATGTAGGATTTTTTATGAATTCATTTGCAAATTATGGTGGAAAATAAGTATTTGGTCACCTACAAACAAGCAAGATTTCAGGCTCTCACAGACTGTATTAATGGCACCTGTTTGAACTTGTTATCAGTATAAAAGACACCTGTCCACAACCTCAAACAGTCACACTCCAAACTCCACTATGGCCAAGACCAAAGAGCTGTCAAAGGACACCAGAAACAAAATTGTAGACCTGCACCTGGCTGGGAAGACTGAATCTGCAATAGGTAAGCAGCTTGGTTTGAAGAAATCAACTGTGGGAGCAATTATTAGGAAATGGAAGACATACAAGACCACTGATAATCTCCCTCGATCTGGGGCTCCACGCAAGATCTCACCCCGTGGGGTCAAAATGATCACAAGAACGGTGAGCAAAAATCCCAGAACCACACGGGGGGACCTAGTGAATGACCTACAGAGAGCTGGGACCAAAGTAACAAAGCCTACCATCAGTAACACACTACGCCGCCAGGGACTCAAATCCTGCAGTGCCAGACGTGTCCCCCTGCTTAAGCCAGTACATGTCCAGACCCGTCTGAAGTTTGCTAGAGTGCATTTGGATGATCCAAAAGAGGATTGGGAGAATGTCATATGGTCAGATGAAACCAAAATATAACTTTTTGGTAAAAACTCAACTCGTCGTGTTTGGAGGACAAATAATGCTGAGTTGTATCCAAAGAACACCATACCTACTGTGAAGCATGGGGGTGGAAACATCATGCTTTGGGGCTGTTTTTCTGCAAAGGGACCAGGATGACTGATCCGTGTAAAGGAAAGAATGAATGGGGCCAAGTACCGTGAGATTTTGAGTGAAAACCTCCTTCCATCAGCAAGGGCATTGAAGATGAAACATGGCTGGGTCTTTCAGCATGACAATGATCCCAAACACACCGCTCGGGCAACGAAGGAGTGGCTTCGTAAGAAGCATTTCAAGGTCCTGGAGTGGCCTAGCCAGTCTCCAGATCTCAACCCCATAGAAAATCTTGGAGGGAGTTGAAAGTCCGTGTTGCCCAGCGACAGCCCCAAAACATCACTGCTCTAGAGGAGATCTGCATGGAGGAATGGGCCAAAATACCAGCAACAGTGTGTGAAAACCTTGTGAATACTTACAGAAAACGTTTGACCTGTGTCATTGCCAACAAAGGGTATATAACAAAGTATTGAGAAACTTTTGTTATCGACCAAATACTTATTTTCCACCATATTTTGCAAATCAATTCATTAAAAATTCTTATTTTTAATTTTGTCTGTCATAGTTGACGTGTACCTATGATGAAAATTACAGGCCTCTCTCATCTTTTTAAGTGGGAGAACTTGCAAAATTGGTGGCTGACTAAATACTTTTTTTCCCCACTGTATATCATAAGGAACTACAAATGCCATGATGATCTGGATGAGACTGCCGAATCGAGGCAAAGGTAAGAATCTCTGGATTAACTATCCAATGTTAGCTAAATGTAGTAATGAATAAATTAGCTACATTTCTTTAAAATGAGAATTCTGTGAAATGTCTTGTTCAAATTTAAATTGACACAATACCTGTTAGCAAAGTTGTCAGCTAGAGATGACGTGCAGGAGCTTGCAGGGATTTGTAGTCTTGCATGATGTCTACTTTGATGCTAATTAGCATTTTTGAATCTGAGAGTAAATAAAGCTGAATATAATGATTAGTCCCCTTGTCCAAGAGAGATTTACATGGTTAGCAAAATATCACGCCAGGGTAAGCCAACACGAATCACAGCCCTTATTTTAAGTGTTTCAAAAACCCCTATGGGAAAAATGAATGGTGGAAAAACAATTGGGAACATTTCCCTTTTTGACAGGTAGGTGTTATGTGTATTATGACACCTCCACTGTGGGGCTCTATTCAAAATATTTGGTAGATAAATGTCCCATTATACCTACAAGGTACCAAACTGTACTATTCATACGTATACCTGTGAAGTGTACCTTGGACTTTTTTGTACCCAAGGGAACAACACTGTACCCTAACCATACCCTTATTTTTTGAGAGTGTGTTAATACATTTTCCAAGCAATAAGTATGAACCTGGTGGCACTGCAGAAACATCGATGCACTCAACCGAGAGTGAAAAATAGGGGTAGGGTTGTAGAGAATCGAAGGACCATGAATATAATGAGAAACCTTAGTTGCTGGCTTAAGGCCGGTAGCAACCACTACAGAATGTCCAGTCAGAACAAGGATGAGGCGGATGTCCAGGTTAAGGGGAGTTTAATGGAAGATGTCCACACTCACACACAGTTCTGACCACTCATGGTTCAGATAATAGAGAATCATATCCAGTGAGAACTGACAATAACTATGTGGTTCTGAAAGGAAAGAGGAGAAAGAACTTAGGCTATAGCACTGCTATAATATGAATGACATGGGTGCATAAGCTAGCACAGGTAAGTATACGACAGCAAAGGCTATACACTACATCAGGCATAAGGCCTAGTCACATGACAATAGACTAAACAGACTATTGGACTTGTACACATGAAACTCATGCAAATGTGTTCAAATGAACATTACAGTAATGTTGAAATGTATACATAATATAATTACAATGAACATGAGTGATATATAATAGAAAATAGCCTAGCACCATACAGTACATGATTAATGCTAATAAATGGCTAATCACTAACAGTCATGCTAAAATGCTCATGCATTCCAATGCAAAATGCTAACGGTAGTGCTAACGCTAGCGGGAGCGTGAGCTAGTTAACAAGCTCAACACATGGTAATTATACACAATAGACCACAAAACTTAGCTCCACAAAATATGACACAGATCTCAAGGCACTTACGTTTAGATGCACGCACAATTAAACATCAGACATACAGGTATTCAGTCCACAGGAGGAAAAGTTCAGCAGGAGGGAAAATGTGGAACCGCTTGTCACGCTCTGGCTCCGGGACTTTGTATGTTGAGCCAGGGTGTGTTCGTTTCGTTGTGTTCTGTTTGGTTGGGTTGTTCTATGTGGTTGTATTTGTTTGTTTGGATGAGTGACTCCCAATCAGAGGTAACGAGTGTCAGCTGTTTGGCTCGTTGTCTCTGATTGGGAGCCATATTTATAATGTCTGTTTTCACCTTGTGTTTGTGGGTTTTTGTTCCTTGTCAGTCATTGTCTGAGGACGTTACGTATCGTTTATTGTTTTGTATTCGTGTTTGCACTTTACTATTAAAGTATGTTCGCTCAACACGCTGCGCCTTGGTCCTCTCTAACCAACGATCGTGACAGAAAAACCCACCTTAACCAGATCAAGCAGCGTGACGAGGAGAGAGGATGGACGTGGGAGGAGATGATTGCGAGTCTGGCAAGAGGGAGAGAGGCCTGGGCCACGGGGAGGAGAGACCCCCAGGAAATTTTTTAGGGGGGCTCACGACGTCGGGGCAGCAGGTGTACGGGTTAGAGCGGTGCAAAGCGTTGGCAGAGAAGGCCGCCAGGTTAGGGGGCCACTGGGCACAGAGGAGAGGGAAAGTGTGGAGGCACGGCGAGAGGTACTGGGGTGTGTTACCAGTCCGGTCCGGCCCGTTCCTGATCCCCTGCGTGGGGCCAGTGGTGTGTGTCCCCAGTACGGTCCGGCCTGTTCCTGCCATTCCCACCAAGGCAGTGGTGCGCGTCGTCAGCCCAGCCCGGCCTGTTCCTGCCATTCCCACCAAGTCTGTGGTGTGCGTCGACAGCCCGGCCCGGCCTGTTCCTGCCATTCCCACCAAGTCAGTGGTGCGCGTCGTCAGCCCAGCCCGGCCTGTTCCTGCCATTCCCACCAAGTCAGTGGTGCACGTCGTCAGCCCAGCCCGGCCGGTTCCTGCCATTCCCACCAAGTCAGTGGTGTGCGTCGACAGCCCAGCCCGGCCTGTCCCTGCTCCACGCACCAAGCCTACGAGGTGCGTCGCCAGTCCAGCCCGGCCTGTCCCTGCTCCACGCACAAAGCCTACGGTGTGCGTCGCCAGCCCAGCCCGGCCTGTTCCTGCTCCACGCACAAAGCCTACGGTGTGCGTCGCCAGCCCAGCCCGGCCTGTCCCTGCTCCACGCACAAAGCCTACGGTGTGCGTCGCCAGCCCGACCCGGCCTGTTCCTGCCACTCGCACCAAACCAGGGGTGCGAGTCGCCAGCCTGGTCCAACCCGTTCCTGCTACTCGCACCAAGCCAGGGGTGCGAGGCGTCAGCCTGGTCCAGCCCGTTCCTGCTACTCGCACCAAACCAGGGATGCGAGTCGTCAGCCTGGTCCAGCTCGTTCCTGCTACTCGCACCAAACCAGGGAATGGAGTCGTCAGTCCGGTGAGGCCCGTTCCTGTTCCACGCACCCAAGCCAGGGGCGCGTGTCATCAGTCCGGCTCCGACCAGCGGGGCTAGACAGGACCAGGGGTACTTTGGGGGGTTGGAGAGGAGGTGGGGATCAGGGCCGGAGCCAGAACCACCGCCGAGGAGGTATGCCCACCCAGCCCTCCCTTGTTTAGCCCTTATTGAGGCGCGGTCGCAGTCCGCGCCTTTGGGGGGGGTACTGTCACGCTCTGGCTCCGGGACTTTGTATGTTGAGCCAGGGTGTGTTCGTTTCGTTGTGTTCTGTTTGGTTGGGTTGTTCTATGTGGTTGTATTTCTTTGTTTGGATGAGTGACTCCCAATCAGAGGTAACGAGTGTCAGCTGTTTGGCTCGTTGTCTCTGATTGGGAGCCATATTTATAATGTCTGTTTTCACCTTGTGTTTGTGGGTTTTTGTTCCTTGTCAGTCATTGTCTGAGGACGTTACGTATCGTTTATTGTTTTGTATTCGTGTTTGCACTTTACTATTAAAGTATGTTCGCTCAACACGCTGCGCCTTGGTCCTCTCTAACCAACGATCGTGACACCGCTCATCAGGATGGGGAAAGCATGTTTCTGACCACACAGCCTGCTGGTGTCATAGACTAACTGAAACTGAAGTCCTGGGAATCAAGGCCACTGATAGGCTGAATGAGATGTGATGATAAGTATTCAGCGTGACCTTGACCAATAACACACTAACAAAAGTGGGGGTTCTCTGAATGGGAGACTAAGCTGCCAGACTAGAACTAACCAGAACAGATGGCTAGAATCAGCTGACTGAAGATGGCCATTTTAACAGAGAGGTTGCAAGTTAAAATCCCCAAAGAGTTCATGTATACTCTATGTCAAGTGTCCTTGAGCACTGCTAATTTTACATTGATGTTATGTTGGTGGTGTTAATTGGACAATTTACTTGATTCTGGGCAGCTTTTAGCTTTTAGCAAAGTGCAGAAATGTATTCTTGTCAATAAGTCTGTAGCATTATCTATTTTATGCTCACAAACCTGGTGCTGTAGCGGGACATGTAGCAGCAGTTTTCAGGTTTATTTCACATGAGATCATGTTTCCATTTTGTCGCATGTGTAATTTCAATTTATCTCATGTTGTTTCACATGTTGTCAAGTGATCTTCATGTGGTTTTTCCATAAGGCTATCAGTGTGTTAACTTTTCAACAGTACATTACAACTTACTGCAACTGTACTGTAAACCGCATAGCTATCCAAGTATCTTTGGGTAATCCACTGCATTTACAGTGGCTTGCGAAAGTATTCAACCCCCTTGGAATTTTTCCTATTTTGTTGCCTTACAACCTGGAATTAAAATGGAATTTTTGGGGGTTTGTATCATTTGATTTACACGACATGCCTACCACTTTGAAGATGCAAAATATTTGTTTTTGTAAAACAAACAACAAATAACTTGAGCATGCATAACTATTCTTTAAGCAATGTCTTTTTTCTGGCCACTCTTCCGTAAAGCCCAGCTCTGTGAAGTGTACGGATTAACGTGGTCATATGGTTAGAAACTCCAATCTCCGCTGTGGAGCTTTGTAGCTCCTTCAGGGTTATCTTTGGTCTCTTTGTTGCTTCTCTGATTAATGCCCTCTTTGCCTGGTCCGTGTGTTTTGGTGGGCGGCCCTCTCTTGGCAGGTTTGTTGTGGAGCCATATTCTTTCCATTTTTAATAATGGATTTAATGGTGTTCCGTGGGATGTTCTGTTTTTTGTAACCCAACCCTGATCTGTACTTCTCCACAACTTTGTCCCTGACCTGTTTGGAGAGCTCCTTGGTCTTCATGGTGCCACTTGCTTGGTTGTGCCTCTTGCTTAGTGGTGTTGCAGACTCTGGGGCCTTTCAGAACAGGTGTATAGATACTGAAATCATGTGACTGATCATGTGACACTTAGATTGCTCACAGGTGGACTTTATTTAACTAATTATGTGACTTCTGAAGGTAATTGGTTGCACCAGATCTTATTTAGGGGCTTCATAGCAAAGGGGGTGAAATATATATGCACGCACCACTTTTCCGTTATTTATATTTTAGAATTTATTCATTTCAAGTAATTTTTTCATTTCATTTCACCAAATTGGACTATTTTGTGTATGTCCATTACATGAAATCCAAATAAAAATCCATTTAAATTACAGGTTGTAATGCAACAAAATAGGAAAAACGCCAAGGGGGTTAAATACTTTTGCAAGGCACTGTATTGTTGTATGACAGGCATACACCTCCCACAATAAGACAGCAGCAGATACACGCAGCCGAGTTGTGACATCCCCTATGAACTCTCCAATACAGTTCTGTTTCCCAAATGGCAGCCTATTTCTACATAGTATAATACTTTTGACCAGAGCCCAAAGGTCATGAACTATTAAGGGAATAGGGTGCCGAACAGCTCCTCATGGTTCTACCCACTCTCACAGCGCTCCATGTAATTTTAATGGAAAGATTGAGTGGCTCTACAAAAAGAGAACGTCCGCAAAGCCCTTACTGTCACCACATCTAATCATCTGCAGCACTGTTGGACCGGGGGAAAGAGAAGGGTCTGCATCACAAATTGCACCTTGTTCCCTTTATAGTGCACTACTTTAGGGCTCTGGTCAAAAGTAGTGCACTATATAGGGAATAGGGTGCTATTTGGGATGAAGACAGAAAAAGGAGGGTGTTTATGAATGTGTGTCCTTTACCCATTACCATAAGCAGAGCAGAGACCATCAGTCATCCGGATATGTCACCTATCACCACATTCTGCCGAATGTGTCTGTCAAGAGCCTTGAGCTTAAATGGGATCAATACTTGAGATTATTTGGAGTCTCTAGACTCTCCTCCTTAGCCTCTTCAATCTTCGCCCTCATGCAATGGACCCATCTTGACATTGTACTGTGGTAAATGATGTGTGTGGGTTTGTGAATGAGTAGGGGGGAGTGTGTGTGTGTGTGTGTGTGTGTGTGTGTATGTGTGTGTGTGTGTATGTGTTCCCCTTACTGCCATTTTTTAGACTGTGGCCATTGTGTTCTCCTTTATACCTTGAACAATCTGTACTACAATACTTCTTGGAGAGGGAGGACTATACCTTTCAATAGCCTTAATGTACATATCTTCAGTGTGGTTTAGTGCATTTTAAAATATTAACTCTTCACTGTTTGAAATATATTGTTTGTATAAACCATTACAGCAAAAATACACTGACATTGTGATGAGAGCATACTGTCATACCTTCGTCAACATGGTTTTCCGGGTGCTGCACTGTAGAAAAATTTAGCTTTATTTCATAATGGGATGCTATCTGAAATTTCGGCCACACTTCATAATGAGAGGATATTATTGCAACCTCTGCAACAAATGTGCATGTTTGTTTTAATTTAAATGATTTTAAGTAGTTATATCAACAATTGTGTCAACAATTTTTTAATTTTTTTATACTAAAATGTGGTACCAAACCTTTCAATGTGTGCTAGGTAATTTTATTTTTAGGAATATTGAGAATATTTGTGAATTTATATTTGATATAATGTGCTTTTTTCTGTGCATCTACGTCTCTACAACACTCTAGCTGCCGAGGAAAATAGACTTGAAGCGTAAAACTATGCTGCTCTAAGCGAGCCTCGCTTCGCAGATGTGCAGCTTTTGGTGCGGTATAGCATGTTTCATAGATCACCGAGTGTTGTTAACCAGCGGCTCACGTTACGGAGACGTTATGGCGATGTGACAGAGTTTGTTTTTGTGCTGCCATTACGATGCTAATCAACAAAACCCGTTGATTCTGTCATAGCAAATCTTTCTGCCTGTGTAGCTTCAAGGCCACCATCAGATTAGGTTAATTGATTTTGCTTAAGTGAGCATGTTTGTTTTTATTTATTTGTGTATGATGTTCTGCTTTTACAAAGAGGCAATGTCTTGGCTATTCAGAGCTTGGCAGAGACCCTGGCTCTGAGTTCCAAATGGCACCCTATTTTCTACAAAGTACACTTCTTTTGACCAGAACCTGCAGACCTTTAAGACAAGGCTCAGACAATCAACTGCAGGAGTCCTAAACATCTCAAATTAAGGTCCTGCCATGATGGATGAGCGTCTGTCTCCAGGAGATATTGCTCCCCGTTTCCCCCTGAATGATGGGCACTACTCCTCTGCTGCACTTTGCAATTATTTATATAGATTTGTCTCCATTACTTTGTCAGGTTTCTAGAGGTGGTACATCTTCTGCCGTGTGCTGGAAACTCTTTAGAGAGGAGGAAAGGAAAACCTCCCCTAATATTTTCCAAATCATTTTGGAAACCACTCTTAATTCACATGACATTGGGTTAGTTTAAAAATCAACTGTAATGTTATAACTTTGTGATGCCCTGGGGGTGTAGTTACATAATATGACAGAAGAACAGACATAAAGTTGCATAGGTGTCTGTTTGTTTACCATGGTAAACTGTAAGTTGTAAGAGTGTGTGTGGTGCAGTGTGTTAGCTAGCTGGATGGCAAGCTAGCAGGCCCAGCAGACACGGCCAGGCCTAGTCCTCGAAGGACCCGGCTGGCTGGGAGATGTGCCCACTCTGCAGGACAGAGATTATTGTGTGGCCATATCAGAGTACAGCCACCACAGACGCCTCTCTCCCACACCGTCACTGCTTGGTCCTGGCACAGGGGATAGAGGCGAAGGGAGAGAGAAAGGCTTTCCCTTTCACACAGAAAGGCATTAACATTGCACCCCTGCTCAAACTGATCTTTTATATTCTGTTCTGTGGCATTGTATTCCATTTCATTCTGTTCATTCTGTTCCGTTCAAAACTGTTTCTGGGTGAAATCTAGGCAGCAGTTTATAAGTATCAGCTACTTGAATGTGTGCATTGAAATGTGGAGACAGAATCCGATCGTTGTCGTTCAGTCAAGTCCATATTAGTCTTCTTCAAACACTTTTGAATGGTGAATTATTTTTGACTGGTAAATAATTACATTAAAGCATTAGCTAATTGTCTTCAAGTTCTGTTTTTGAATACCACAGCATTATGTCTTAAAAAAAGCAGTCACAGCAGAAAAAACCCTAAGGTGTTTGTGCCTTTGAATAACTATGGTTCCATGCCTGTGAGAAATTCACCACATGATTCAGTTGACAGAATTGACTGAGATGTTTATGAATTCACTAGAGACCATTCATAAGCAAAGCTTTGATGGAGACTGTAGCATTACAGCAATGTGTTATAGTTATACTGTACGTCTGTGGTGTATTTGATGTTATAGTCCACCTGCACAGGTAAATGGTTTGACTGGCAGGCATGCAGGCAGGCAGACAGACATACAGACAGATCAATAGCCAATCCCTTCTTTGGTCTGGCATCATCTGGATAAGAGAGATGTGGCTTGGTTGTTGGGGGGTAAAAAAACAAAACAAAAAAACACTATGTGATAATGTGTGGGTCTAGTTGGAGTCCATAACCTTAAACATAGCCTCCTTTGCCCCCATTGGCAAAACTGAAAATATTTTCTGTCACACAGGTGAATGACTATTAGCTTACTTACCCTAGAGGTAGAGGGAGATTGTAATGATTTCCAGAGAAGGAAGGTAGCTAGCTAGGGGCCCTTTCATTTTGAGAGGCTGAATTACTAGTGGCATATCTTTGCTGGAGGATAGGGCTGTATATGTGAGACAAAAATAGATATGGAGGAATAGGAATACCTCATTCCTGGTGAATTCACAAAATCTTCCAGGTGACTCGAGAACATTAGCATACCCTTTTAAAGATGATGGCTTTGAGTGTGAGATCAATTTTATTCATACAAATATTAATTATCTTCTGGTGTTTGGATGTAACCGTACATTTCAATCGGTATTGAAACACTTTGTGTGTGTGGAATCCATGATTCCTTTCCAAGAGAGAATCATACATGGGCATCTGTAATTACTAAACTGTATAATTTATCTCTCTCTGCCATTCAATAGGCATCATTGTGAATTTAGTGTCTCGGTTATGAAGATCAAGAGAGAAAGATCAAAACTTATGAATACCCTCTGCAACAAAAGGATGTTTTGAAGAATTTATTAGCTTTTATCATGGTTCTGCAGAGAGATTATGCAGTGAAAGGTGCTAAATATAAAGGTACCAAAAGGTATACACTATTACTGCCATCAAATCGATATTAATTCATCTTTTTACGTTGATGGGGGACAAACAACACTCAGCCAAGAAGATAGGCTATCTAATGGATAAAACATTAGTGCTTTAGCACAATTTTGTGTCAGCCATATGTGAGATGTCTCACAATATTTCTCTCAGTCTGTCTGTTTTTATCCAATCCCGGCTTTTACTCCTCCGCAATTAACATTTTATCCCTTAACGGATGTCACATAGAATTTTTAGTTATATTCATCCATGCCAAAACTGCAAGGGGTGCACATTTTGTTTTTTGCCCTAGCCACTACACAGCTGATTCAAATAATCAAAGCTTGAAGATTAATCCATTATTTGAATCAGATGTGTAGTGCTAGGGCAAAAACCAAAACATGCACACCTTGGGGTCCCCTGGACCGAGTTTGGGAAACGCAGCCTTAAATGCTAACATCTCCCAGTAAGGCAGTGGACACCATATCCCTGTGAAACACCTAATGGAACATTTATATTTCACCTTTGGATTTCAAAGCTGAACGTTTCCCTAATGATATTAAAATATATTTGTCACGGATCCCCCCGGTACTGCTGCTCATTCCGTTCACCAGCTCCGGACGTCTATGTCACCGGCCTTCTAGGCGTCACTGATCTGGTTCATTACCACCAACTCTGGACTGTCTTGTCTCATCACGCACACCTGGTTCCCATTCCCCCTGATTAGGATGTGTATATATGTGCCCTTTGTTCCCCATTGTCCTTGTTGATTATTGTCCCATGTCCGTTGGTCTCGTGATACCGTGTATTGTGCTCTTGTTGGTTACGGGTCTCGTCCTGTATATTGTGTAGAGGTTACACCTCACTCTTTGTTTGGGTTACATCCCTTTTGCGTATATACGTGTTTGTGTTGGGTGGAGTAAATAAAACCCCTAATACGTATTCCTGCGCCTGTCTTCAAATCATTATACAACGTGACAATATGTTGTATTTTTATATAAGTTTTTTTAAATAAAAAAAGCAACAAAACAACAGGCTTTTGTTAATGTTTTCTTTGAAACATTTTGTGTTTATTCCTCTCATATCCATAGAGAATTATACCATTGATATAACCATTCACAACAGCTCATGGCTGCTTAAAACTGTGGAGCATAGACGTTGGATATAAATACTTTGTTTTTTGATTGTATCCGCATTGGGCTGTGTATTGATTCTGATTTGGCTAGCGTGCGACTCACGGCGAGTGGAGTTTAGACCAAAAAGCTCTATTTCTGTCTCATCAGACCACATGACCTTCTCCCATTCCTCCACTGGATCATCCAGATTGTCATTGGCAAACTTCAGACGGGCCTGGACATGCGCTGGCTTGAGCAGGGGGACCTTGCGTGCGCTGCAGGATTTTAATCCATGACGGCGTAGTGTGTTACTAATGGTTTTCTTTGAGACTGTGGTCCCAGCTCTCTTCAGGTCATTGACCAGGTCCTGCCGTGTAGTTCTGGGCTGATCCCTCACCTTCCTCATGATCATTGATGCCCCACGAGGTGAGAACTTGCATGGAGCCCCAGACCGAGGGGTGATTGACCGTCATCTTGAACTTCTTCCATTTTCTAATAATTGCGCCAACAGTTGTTGCCTTCTCACCAAGCTGCTTGCCTATTGTCCTGTAGCCCATCCCGGCCTTGTGCAGGTCTACAATTTTATCCCTGATGTCCTTACACAGCTCTCTGGTCTTGGCCATTGTGGAGAGGTTGGAGTCTGTTTGATTGAGTGTGTGGACAGGTGTCTTTTATACAGGTAACGAGTTCAAACAGGTGCAGTTCATACAGGTAATGAGTGGAGAATAGGAGGGCTTCTTAAAGAAAAACTAACAGGTCTGTGAGAGCTGGAATTCTTACTGGTTGGTAGGTGATCAAATACTTGTGTCATGCAATAAAATGCAAATTAATTACTTAAAAATCATACAATGTGATTTTCTGGATTTTTGTTTTAGATTCCATCTCTCACAGTTGAAGTGTACCTATGATAAAAATTACAGACCTCTACATGCTTTGTAAGTAGGAAAACCTGCAAAATCGGCAGTGTATCAAATACTTGTTCTCCCCACTGTACATGGCGGAGACTCAATCAAGCTAGTCATCTTGACTTCTTTCTTATGTCATTTTCGTTGATAAAAAAGTGTTGAAAGGGGACAGAATGCGGTCGGACCAACATATAATTGGCTTACTGTATTTCCACGTGGGTGAGGATATTAGAAATGTAATCAAAGCCTATTGGATGATAATTTGTTTTTAACTGGGACAGAGGAATTTATAATTGATTTTTTCCGACATAACTTAGGTACAGCAAATCCCCTTATTGTATGGGACACCTTTAAATGTGCCTTTAGAGGCCATGCAATTCAGTACTCATCTCGAAACAAAAGCAATTTAGGTCAAAAGAGGCCATACTAACAAAGGAAATAGAAGGTCTAACAGAACAGATAGATAGCAATAAAAACTGTTACATAGAGGCTCAGAATAAATTAGAGGAAAAACTAAAATAAATGGAGAAACTTATTTAAGAAAGATCAAGTGTAAACTGGATGGAATATGGGGAGAAATGCAGCTAATTATTATTTAATCTTCAACATAGGAATGCTTCCAAAAATAATTAATTGAAACTGGTTACAAATGACGGAGTCACCCATGATTCACCAAATTATATTTTGAAGGAGGAAACAAAGTACTTTAAGCATATGTTTTCGTTTCAGTTGCCTCCATCTTCTCTAACTGAAGCAAATTGTAGAGATGTTTTTTCTATTGATAATGTAAAATTAACAGCCATGCAGAAAGACTCATGTGAAGGTGAAATTACAGAGGAGGAACTTCTGGATGAAATTAAAGACTTTAAGTCTGGGAAAACTCCAGGATTGGATGGCATACCAGTCGAGGAATACCAATCCTTTTTTTATATACTCAGAGGACCGTTATTAGCATGTTTTAACCACTCCTATGTAAATGGTAGATTATCAGACACTCAAGAAGAAGGTCTGATTTCATTATTACTGAAACAGGATACAAGTGGAAAATATAAAGATCCAGTCCATTAAAAAAATTGGAGGCCCCTTACACTTCAGTGATGTGATGCAAAAATTCTAGCAAAATGTATAGATCATAGAATTAAAAAGGTATTGTCTGACATTATTCATTCTAATCAGACAGGTTTTTTACATGGGCGATACATTGAAGATAATAGGCAAGTACTGGAAACAATAGAACACTATGAAAAATCTGGGAAACCAGGCCTACTATTCATAGCAGACTTCGAAAAGGCATTTGATAAAGTACGACTGGGGCGTATATATAAATGCCTGGAGCAATTCAATTTTGGACAATCTCTTATAAATTGGGCTAAAATCATGTATAGTAACCCTAGGTGTAAAATAGTAAATAATGGCTATTTCTCAAAAAAGTTTTAAACTGTCAAGAGGAGTGAAACAAGGTTGTCCACTATTGGCATATCTATTTATTATTGCCATCGAGATGTTAGCTATTAAAATCAGATCCAACAATAATATCAAGGGATTAGAAATCCAGGGCTTAAAAACAAAGGTGTCATTGTACGCTGATGATTCATGTTTTCTTTTAAATCCACAACTTGAATCCCTCCACAGCCTCATAGTGGATTTAGATACATTTTCTAACCTCTCTGGATTACAACCAAATTATGACAAATGTACTATATTACGTATTGGATCACTAAAAAATAAAATTTTTACATTACCATGTAGTTTACCAATAAAATGGTCTGATGGTGATGTGGATATACTTGGAATACATATCCCAAATGAAATAAATGATCTCACTCCAATACATTTTAATAGAAAGTTAGCAAAAATAGAAAAGATCTTGCTACCATGGAAAGGTAAATACCTGTCAATTTGTGGAAAAATCACCCTGATTAACTCTTTAGTATTATCCCAGATTACCTATTTGCTTATGGTCTTGCCTATGCTTAGCGAACAGTTTTTTTTTTATTATTTGAGAAACAAATATTCAATTTTATTTGGAACGGCAAGCCAGACAAAATTAAATGGGCCTATTTATATAATGAATATGAATTCGGAGGACAGAAATTATTAAATATTAAAGCATTAGACCTATCACAAAAAGCTTCAGTCATACTTAAATCCAAACTGATTCTTTAGCAAATTAGTAAGATTGTCTCACCCAATGTTCAAGAATGGCCTTTTTCCCTTTATTCAGATTACAACCTCTCACTTTAAATTCTTTGAAAAGGAAACAATCTCCCAAATATCACTATTTCTAAAACAAGCCATAGAAAGTTGGTTGCAATTTCAATTTAATCCTCCAGAAACGACAGAACGAATAATGCAACAAATATTGTGGTTGAACTTAAATATACTAATTGATAAAAAAAACTTTATTTTTTGACAAAATGTTAAAAAAAGTTATAATCTTCGTAAATTATATTATCGGTAGGACTGGTGGAGTTATGTCGCACATGCAGCTAACAAAAACATATGGAAATGTCTGCTCTACCCAAAATTACAACCAAATAATTGCAGCATTACCGCAAAAATGGAAAAGGAAAGTGGAACGGGGAAAAAGTAAGGAACTTGTCTGTCGGCCTTGCATTAAATAATATAATTGATTAAAGAAAACTGTGATAAATAAAAAAGTATACCAGTTTCATTTAAGGACCAAAGGATTGACAGCCATCCCATATAGATTGCAAAAGAGTTGGGAAGACATTTTTGATGTACCGATTCCATGGCATAGTGTTTATGAATTAATAATATGCCATTTAGCAGACGCTTTTATCCAAAGCGACTTACAGTCATGTGCGCATAAATTTTTACATATGGGTGGTCCCGGGGATCGAACCCACTACCCTGGCGTTACAAGCGCCATGCTCTACCAATTGAGCTACAGAGGACCACCTGAATTCATACGCAAAACGACGCCGGATTCAAAACTTAGAATTTTTCTATTTAAATTATTATATATAATTCTTGCTACCAATATAATGTTATTTACATGGGGGATACAACCTTCCCAGCTCTGCAGAGTTTGCTGCGAAGAGACAGAATCATTAGATCATTTGTTTTGGTACTGTCCATTTGTAGCTTTTTTTTTACCAGGAATGGCTAAAGGATTGAAATATTTACCTGGAGCTAACCCTGCAGATAGCACTACTGGGTGATCTGAAAAGTCATAGTCAATTGATCAATAATATAATAATACTTTCAGCAAAAATGTTTATTTTCAATTTATGATCTGTAGAAACAATGAGAATAGAAAGGTTCAGAATTTTTGAAAACATCACAGTACAGTTGAAAAATATATGGCAAATAGAAATCCAATATGGATGGTGTTAAGAGATAGATGGGAGGTGTTGAATGGAGCTGAAGGATGTGACTAATAACAACAACTGATAACAACAAGATAACTAATGTAAAGCATTTTGTGTCCATAACAAGTATATAGGTTATAGGTTGAGAACTTCTGTGAAAGAGCACAGTTAGAAAAATATGGCATATAGAAGCAAACCAGATGGACATCATGAAAATGATCGGAGGAAGTTCAGGAGTAAAATATAATTATTGTAGAATTTGACTGTGTCCATAAAATGTATATAGTATGTATGGGCTGGAAGTGGAGGCCTAAGCTTTGTTGTTCACTAGTTTACTCCAATTGGGGAAGGGGTGGTGGGGTTGAAAAGTAATGAAGGAAAATATAATTTAAAAAAGGATGTGTGTGTGTGTATGGATGTATGTATGTATGTACAGTGGGGGAAAAAAGTATTTAGTCAGCCACCAATTGTGCAAGTTCTCCCACTTAAAAAGATGAGAGAGGCCTGTAATTTTCATCATAGGTACACGTCAACTATGAAGAAAAAAAATCCAAAAAATCACATTGTAGGATTTTTTATGAATTTATTTGCAAATTATGGTGGAAAATAAGTATTTGGTCACCTACAAACAAGCAAGATTTCTGGCTCTCACAGACCTGTAACTTCTTATTTAAGAGGCTCCTCTGTCCTCCAATCGTTACCTGTATTAATGGCACCTGTTTGAACTTGTTATTAGTATAAAAGACACCTGTCCACAACCTCAAACAGTCACACTCCAAACTCCACTATGTCCAAGACCAAAGAGCTGTCAAAGGACACCAGATACAAAATTGTAGACCTGCACCAGGCTGGGATGACTGAATCTGCAATAGGTAAGCAGCTTGGTTTGAAGAAATCAACTGTGGGAGCAATTATTAGGAAATGGAAGACATACAAGACCACTGATAATCTCCCTCGATCTGGGGCTCCACGCAAGATCTCACCCCGTGGGGTCAAAATGATCACAAGAACGGTGAGCAGAATCCCAGAACCACACGGGGGGACCTAGTGAATGACCTGCAGAGAGCTGGGACCAAAGTAACAAAGCCTACCATCAGTAACACACTACGCCGCCAGGGACTCAAATCCTGCAGTGCCAGACGTGTCCCCCTGCTTAAGCCAGTACATGTCCAGGCCCGTCTGAAGTTTGCTAGAGTGCATTTGGAAGATCCAGAAGAGGATTGGGAGAATGTCATATGGTCAGAAGAAACTAAAATATAACTTTTTTGGTAAAAAATCAACTCGTCGTGTTTGGAGGACAAAGAATGCTGAGTTGCATCCGAAGAACACCATACCTACTGTGAAGCATGGGGGTGGAAACATCATGCTTTGGGGCTGTTTTTCTGCAAAGGGACCAGGGCGACTGATCCGTGTAAAGGAAAGAATGAATGGGGCCATGTATCGTGAGATTTTGAGTGAAAACCTCCTTCCATCAACAAGGGCATTGAAGATGAAACGTGGCTGGGTCTTTCAGCATGACAATGATCCCAATCACACCGCCCGGGCAACGAAGGAGTGGCTTCGTAAGAAACATTTCAAGGTCCTGGAGTGGCCTAGCCAGTCTCCAGATCTCAACCCCATAGAAAATCTTTGGAGGGAGTTGAAAGTCCGTGTTGCCCAGCGACAGCCCCAAAACATCACTGCTCTAGAGGAGATCTGCATGGAGGAATGGGCCAAAATACCAGCAACAGTGTGTGAAAACCTTGTGAAGACTTACAGAAAACGTTTGACCTGTGTCATTGCCAACAAAGGGTACATAACAAAGTATTGAAAAACTTTTGTTATTGACCAAATATTTATTTTCCACCATAATTTGCAAATAAATTCATAAAAAATCCTACAATGTGATTTTCTGGATTTTCTTTTCTCATTTTGTCTGTCATAGTTGACGTGTACCTATGATGAAAATTACAGGCCTCTCTCATCTTTTTAAGTGGGAGAACTTGCACAATTGGTGGCTGACTAAATACTTTTTTTCCCCCACTGTATGTATATATGTGTATATGTATGTACGTATGTATGTATGAATGTGGTCCTCTGTAGCTCAATTGGTAGAGCATTACGCTTGTAACGCCAGGGTAGTGGGTTCAATCCCCGGGACCACCCATACGTAAAAATGTATGCACACGTGACTGTAAGTCACCTTGAATAAAAGTGTCTGCTAAATGGCTTATTATTATTATTATTATTATGTATGTATGTATATATATATATATATATATATATATATATATATGTATATGTTTGTGAGAAAAAAACAAATGGGGGATTGGAAGTGATGCAGACAAGTACATTGATGGAAGTTACAATCTATCTGAAATATTAAAGCTGATCTACCCCCTAAAAAAAATATTTTACAGTGCCTTGCAAAGGTATTACCCACAATTTTGTTGCATTACAACCTGTAATTTAAATTGATTTTTATTTGGATTTCATGTATTGAACATACACAAAATAGTCCAAATTGTTGATGTGAAATGAAAAAAATAACTTCAAATATTAATAATGGATGCATGCATATGTATTCACCCCCTTTACTATGAAGCCCCTAAATAAGATCTGGTGAAACCAATTACTTGTTTTAAAAATTCTAAAAAATTCTAAAAAATTCTAAAATATTCTAAAAAATGTATAATGGAAACGTGGTGCGTGCATATGTATTCACCCCCTTTGCTATGAAGCCCCTAAATAAGATCTGGTTAAACCAATTACCTTCAGAAGTAACATCATTAGTTGAATAAAGTCCACCTATGTGCAATCTAAGTGTCACATGATCTGTCACATGATCTCAGTGTATATATACACCTGTTCTGAAAGGCCCCAGAGTCTGCAACACCACTAAGCAAGGGGCACCACCAAACAAGCGCCACCATGAAGACCAAGGAGGTCTCCAAACAGGTCAGGGACAAAGTTGTGGAGAAGTACAGATCAGGGTTGGGTTATAAAAGACTAATGAATGAAATCCCAATAAAAATCCATTTGAATTACAGGTTGTAATGCAACAAAATAGGAAAAACGCCAAGGGGGGTGAATACTTTTGCAAGGAACTGTATCAAGCTAGAACGGGTCCTGTGTCTCAACCAATTGTAAATGTAGGCTAAATATCCCAAGCAGGGCTACAGCAACTTCCAGAGAGGGTCAGGCTCCTTGGGCTTTGCAGTGGCAAGTCTGGTTTGGGTGTCCTTGGCAGAACGGTGTCGCCGTAACCAAGTGGTCACATATCGTTTTAGGTTCGGATTGGCCAAAGTGATCAAGTCTCTGACGGGCCTCCGCAGTGCACACACGTAGCCTATAGTTCTTCATCATTCTCACCACCGCCAGAGAAAAGACAGGGAAGAGACCACCATTTACCTACCTCTAGGCTGCAATACATATTTATTTGGTTAATCATTCTGTCGTTTTTCCTGGAATTTTAGTGGTAATTAAATATAATTTATTTTGAATTGATCAGAATACATTTTTCAGCAATAGTTTTACCAGCTCTGTGTATTCTCAGACATCACTCACTACACCCCTCGAGGACATCCTAACGAGTAATGTGGAATAATGTTTATTTTATTCTGACAGTATCTTAATATACTGTGTGATTGTCAGCATGGAACATCCCAGCAAATTGTAAGTTGGTCGTACACTGACTTTTGAACAAATAAATCAGTATAAGATGCCATCAAACCATATGTGTGCGTGTTGTGTTGGAGATAGAGCAAAGCATTCTGGTTCCCTTTGGTTGAAATTGAGGCCACAAGGACAAGGGCATTGTTTCAGCAATATTCCTTCTCTCTTATCTCTTCAAATGACACACAAAATGCATTTGAGAAGATAGGAGGGAATTGTCATCAGCTTCTTATTTTACTAATCAGAAGACCGCTGATTTAACATAAACTTATCCACCATCCACCCCTCCTGCCCCTAAATCATTGTGACTGGGAAGGACATATTTTTTGCGTACAGTGCTTTGAATAAACAGCTTACCATTTCAAGTGGGGTTGGCCCTCGTGCTTTATATAAACCATGAACCCCGGGAGTGATAAAGCATTGCACTTCTTCCATTAAATGGAATAAGAAATCATCTTGACAGACCCTACTTCTTGGCGTGGGTGAGTCTTCTTGCGAGCAAGACTTCCTCAAGGTCGGCTTGGTCATACTTTCCTCAGCCAGCACAGACTGCCCATGATGAATTTGGATGGAGCTAAGGGGAGACATGGGTGTGTGTGTAGAGCGTGGGAGGGATCACAGGGGTTAATGCATTATGTTTAACTTTAAGTGGAGGCAGCGGAGAGTTGTGCATCTCAGCTGTGAGAGAGATTAAAGAAGCAGCTACATTTACGTCATTTAGCAGACGCTCTTATCCAGAGCGACTTACATGAGCAATTAGGTTTAAGTGCCTTGCTCAAAGGCACATCAGATTTTTCACCTAATCGGCTCAGGGATTAGAACCAGCAACCTTTCTGTTACTGGCACAACGCACTTAACCACTAAGCTACCTGCTAGAGCAAAATACCTCTTAATTCTTTATCACACTCGGTTCAGAGAGAAATAAACATTTTTAATCCCATGTAGAGAATCAAATAAGATACACAATTGATGTTCTCGGAAGACTACCCATGTTGCTACATGTTAGGGTGTATGTCTTTTGTTAATGTGTCTATAGTAGGGTTAAAGGTCTCTCTTCAATAAAGTCAGTTATGCACTCACATTAGAATCCCTGTTTTTTTACATGGGCATTGCTGCATGGATTTATCCTGCAGTAGTCAGGATGCAGGCCGAGGTGGACATTGTGACTAGATCAGTCCCACAAGTTGATGTTGTTTCTTCTCTCTCTTTATCAGACCAGAACTTAAGGGTGGAGGCGACATAATTGACACTTCGCTACACCTAACCCCCTTTGGTTACTGTTGCAACCTCAGACAACATTTTCCCATGAAGCCCAATTCCCCAGACTACCCCTTGCTAATCAGGAAACTCTCAGGTATGTTGTGGTGGACTGTCATTACAATATGCTTCATGGGAACATGGTAAAATTATGTTTGTAGTTTGGTTAGCAACTGAATGGCTTTGAATTCACTGTCAGCATGCAGTCAACACTACTAACCGCTTTTGGAGTTAATTAGTGCCCTCAAATCGTTTTACTGATGTTGACATCAGATGGGAGTTGTATTAATAACATGGCTAACTTAGGTAGCTAACATACACTATATATATATATATATATATATATATATATATATATATATATATATATATACAAAAGTATGTGGACACCCCTTCAAATTAGTGGATTTGGCTATTTCAGCCACACCCGTTGCTGACAGGTTTATTAAATCGAGCACACAGGCATGCAATCTCCATAGACAAACATTGGCAGTAGAATGGCCTTACAGAAGAGCTCAGTGACTTTCAACGTGGCACCGTCATAGGATGCAAATTTTCCAACAAGTCAGTACGTCCTAATTTCTGCACTGCTAGAGCTGCCCCGGTCAACTGTAAGTGCTGTTATTGTGAAGTGGAAACGTCTAAGAGCAACAACGGCTCAGCCCCGAAGTGGTAGGCCACACAAGCTCACAGAACTGGACCGCCGAGTGCTGAAGCGCGTAGCGTGTAAAATCGTTTGTCCTCAGTTGCAACACTCACTAACGAGTTCCTAACTGCCTCTGGAAGCAACGTCAGCACAAGAACTGTTCGTCGGGAGCTTCATGAAATGGGTTTCCATGGCAAAGCAGCCACACACAAGCCGAAGATCACCATGCGCAATGCCAAGCGTCGGCTGGAGTGGTGTAAAGCTTGCCGCCATTGGACTCTGGAGCAGTGGAAACGCGTTCTCTGGAGTGATGAATCACGCTTCACCATCTGGCAGTCCGATGGACGAATCTGGGTTTGGTGGATGCCAGGAAAATGCTACCTGCCCCAATGCATAGTGCCAACTGTAAAGTTTGGTGGAGGACGAATAATGTTCTGGGGCTGTTTTTCATGGGTCGGGCTAGGCCCCTTAGTTCCGGTGAAGGGAAATCTTAACGCTACAGTATACAAAGACATTCTAGACGATTCTGTGTTTCCAACTTTGTGGCAACAGTTTGTGCATGACAATGCACAAAGCGAGGTCCATACAGAAATGGTTTGTTGAGATCGGTGTGGAAGAACTTGACTGGGCTGCACAGAGCCCTGAACTCAACCCCATCAGTCACCTTTGGGATGAATTGGAACGCTGACTGCGAGCCATGCCTAATCGCCCAACATCAGTGCCCAACCTCACTAATGCTCTTGTCGCTGAACGGAAGCAAGTCCCCACAGCAATGTTCCAACATCTAGTGGAAAGCCTTCCCAGAAGAGTGGAGGCTGTTATAGCAGCAAAGTGGGGACCAACTCCATATTAATGCACATTCATTTTGGAATGAGATGACGAGCAGGTTTATACATACCTTCAGTCATGTAGTGTACATTTTGAGACAACAAGTTATATTAAGTGGCTAGCCAGCATTTCGTAGTCAACCAGCTGTGCGAGCAAACAATTAGGGTGTACACCCACTCCGCCCAAGAGTGGGTGAAAACGTTCTTTGGTGATGAAATGTCACTTCCTTATTTTTTTTTAAATACATTTTACAAAGACAAATATGATTTAAAAAAATATATATATTATTATTCATGACACGATGCAATTTTCCAGATTTTTTAATACTTTTTCTCTGGCCTGTTGATTAAGTAACCCTAATTCTGGCCATCCTACAAGGGTAAAAACTTGGAAACCTTTTGAACGGATTATGATAGAGACATGAGGTTTGGACCATTGTTTTTCTTAGAAGATTGTCTACACAATTAACATATTTTACTCGATGGTCAAAATATGTGTTTGTGATTGGACACACCAAAACAATGTAACAAAATTACAAAAGCATAATTTGGGATTCAAAATATATTCCTTCTAAAGGCTCTGCATTTCAGAAATCACAGTAGCAAGGACTCCAATTCTTAAAAAATGTAAACATTACATATACAGTACCAGTCAAAAGTTTGGACACACCTACTCATTCCAGGGTTTTTCTTATTTTTACTATTTTCCACATTGTAGAATAATAGTGAAGACATCAAAACTATGAAATAACACATAGGGAATCATGTAGTAACCAAAAAAGTGTTAAACAAATCAAAATGTATTTTAGATTATTCAAAGAGCCACCCTTTGTCTTGATGACAGCTTTGCACACCATTGGCATTCTCTAATTCTCTGGAAACAGGAGACAAATGGCTGTGTGAGACATGGATTTGATCCTAGACACATGAAAAGTGGGCTGTATACGGAGTGTACGGGGCAACAGAAGACGAACAGCAGAGAGGCTAATGATCTTGGAGATGGGGAAAAGGCCGATAATCCAAGGGGAAAGTTTGCAGGACTTCTCCCGGAGGGGCAGATCTCGGGTGGAAAGCCATAACTTCTGCCCGAGATGATACCGGGGTGCCGGGGTCCGGTGGCGGTCCGCTTGTCGTCGATACCTGGAGGTGGTCTTGAGAAGAGCCGACCAGGCTATCCTCCAGGTACGACGACAGCGGAGGACAAACATCTGGGCCGAGGGTATGCCGACCTTTTCCTCTTGCTCTGGGAAGAGCGGGGGCTGATAACCCAGGGAACACTCAAAGGGCGAAAGACCTGTGGCAGAGCAGGGAAGGGTGTTGCGGGTGTATTTGACCCACACTAGTTGCTGGCTCCAGGTGGTGGGGTTGGCGGAGACCAGGCATCGCAGAGTTGTCTCCAGGTCTTGGTTGGCTCGCTCCGACTGGCCGTTGGACTGAGGGTGGAAACTGGAGGACAGGCTTGCCTACGACCCAATGAGTTTGCAGAACGAGAATTGAAGAACCCGGTCGGAGACCATGTCCACTGGGATTCTATGGATCTGGAAGACATGCTGCACCATGAGCTGGGCCGTCTCTTTGGCGGAGGGTAGCTTGGAGAGAGGAATGAAGTGGGTCGGCTTTGGATAACCGGTCCACAACTGTCAGGATGGCAGTGTTGTCATTAGATGGGGGAAGACCTGTGACAAAGTCCAGGGATATGTGAGACCAGGGACGGTGAGGAAAAGGCAGAGTTTGGAGGAGACCAGACGGAGCTTGCATTTGGCTGAAAACTCTGCGCCTCCCGGACCTGCTTCCCTATTCCCCAACTGAGTGCTGTCGCCAAGCACGAGGCGGGAAGGATGGTCTCGGATTCCGGGGGTGTAGCAGGCGGGGCTATAGCAGCGTGACAGCGCATCTGGCTTGACATTCTTGGATCCCGGTCGGTATGAGAGGGAGAAGTTGAACCGGGTGAAAAGCAGGGCCCACCTAGCTTTCCTGGAATTGAGACGCTTGGCCGTGCGGAGATATTCCAAGTTCTTGTGGTCTGTCCACACAATGAACGGATGTTCTGCCCCCTCTACAAAAAGCTGGTTCTCCAGGAGGCGTTAGAGGACCTGTCGGACGTAGCGCACGTGTTCTTGGGCAGAGCGGAAGAAAACGAGGATGTCGTTGAGGTAGACGAAGATGAACTGGTTCAACATGTCGCGGAGAACATTAACCAGGGCCTGGAACACAGCTGGAGCATTGGTAAGGCCAAATGACATGACCAGATACGCGTAGTGACCGCTGGCCGTGTTGAAGGCAGTCTTCCACTCTTCCCCCTCTCATATCCGCACCAGGTGGTAGGCGTTCCGTAAATCCAGCTTGGAGAACACATTGGCCCTCTGGAGCGGCTTGAAGGCCGAGAAGATGAGTGGTAACGGGTAGCGGTAAGATGAGTGGTAACGTGGTCCTCTGTAGCTCAATTGGTAGAGCATGGCGCTTGTAACGCCAGGGTAGTGGGTTCCATCCCTGGGACCACCCATATGTAAACATGTATGCGCACATGACTGTAAGTCGCTTTGGATAAAAGCGTCTGTTAAATGGCATATTATTATAGCGGTTCTTCACCGTGATTAACCCTGTGCCGGCGGAGAGGCAGAAGGATGGATGAACCCGGCAGCTAGGGAGTCCTCAATGTTGGTCTCCATTGCCTTGGCTTCCGGACCCAACAGAGAGTAAAGTCGTCCACGGGGCATAGTGGTGCCTGGGAGAAGGTAGATTCCACAGTCGTAGGGTCAGTGCGGCGGAATCGAAGTGGCCCGGGCCTTACTGAACACCTCCCGGAGGTCCTGGTACTCCGTGGGAATGGCGGAGAGGTTTGAGGCAACTTCCAAGCCCCCAGGAAGACGTCCCGGGGCAGGCTGCTCTGACTTCAGGCAATGAGTTTTGTAGAACGGGATCCAGCCCATGATGGCACCAGTAGACCAGTCAATAAAGGGGTTGTGTCGCTGGAGCCAGGAGATTTAATTAGCAGGAATTGGATCGTCTCGCTCTGGTTCCCTGATACTCGTAGGTTGATGGAGGTGGTACTGTGGGTGACCCAGCCTATAGAGTGCCCGTCCAGCGCTCTAACGTCCATGAGAATGGAGAGGGGTTGAGTGGGGATGCCCAGCTCAGACGCCAGGGTAGCGTCCATAAAGCTCTAATTGGCCACAGATTCGGAGTACCCAGAGAGATTTCGACTGGTTCCCCCACAGCAAGATGGCATGAAAGGGGGAGCGAGTAAGGGGAGAGGAACATTTCTCTGTATGGCCCACCAGAGTACTCACTCCTACCGGTGAGCCTGGTCTTTTAGTGGACAGGTGGCTCAAAATGACCAGTAGTCCCGCAATACAGGCAACTCTTTGTGTGAAGCCTGTATTGCCGTTCGGCCGGAGACAGCCTAGCTCTGCCTAGTTGCATCGGCTCGGGAAGAGGTGAATCGGCAGACTTCGGAGACTCTCGGGGAAACACGGGTAGCCTCGGGTTCTCTCGGCAATGGAGCCGTCGGGGACTTCCGGGATGCCTCGGAGGCGAGGTGGAATCCTTGGGCGGGCTAGTGGAATCGGACTTCCTCCCCTTTCTTCGTTCCCGTAGTCGCCCATCGATCTGAATGGTCAAGGCGATGAGCGAGTCGATATCTGTGGTAGTTCCCAGGCTGCAAGCTAGTCCTTTACTTCCTCCGATACTCTGTGCAGGAACATGTCGAACAGCGCTTCTGGGTTCCAGGCACACTCAGCTGCCAACGTTCGGAAATCCACTGCATACTCTGCCACACTGCGGGATTCTTGCCGAAGCAACTTCCAGGCAGCCTCTCTCCCAGACAATGGAGCATCGAAAACCTTCTTTACCTCCTGCATGATCTCCTCCAGACTGAAGCATATGGTTGACTGTTGTTTCCACGCTGCCGTAGCTCAGGCGAGAGCCCTCCCGGACATCAGCGTGATGAGGTACGCTATCTTAGAGTGGTCCGAGGGGAAGGAGGAGGGCTGCAGCTCGATGATGAGTGAACACTGAGCGAGAAATGCCCGACAGGTTCCTGACTCTCCAGCGAAGCATTCCGGGGGAGGTAAGTGGGGTTCTCAGGAAACCGGGGTGGCAGGGGAGAATGCGCTGCTAACAGCCGGGTTACTGAGGGGCTGGGAGGTTACTGTCTGTAATGATGAGTTCCTCGGTTATTCAAGTAATCAAGGATGTATGAATATAGTTAGACACTTTGTAGAAAGTTAATACAAATATTTTATTAGTCGGTACCGGGTTAGATACAACAATGGGCAGAGCTTTGCCTTTTGCTGTTTCCAACTCCCGAACAAAGGTCCACTATCCCTTTATATACCCTTGGATATCCTTCCTTTCACATACATCTGGCAACCATCATGGGCACTCCCTTTCTCTGTTGTTATTACCCTTTGCCCCAAGTCATTATATCCTGTCCATCAATCATACTACCATAAACATCACTAATCTCCTTTGACATAAGGAATGTAGACTCAGTGGAACCAAACCAATTATCTACTAACTCTTCCCTGGTCCACACAATACTATGACATGACATCATTACACTGTCATGGTAGGCTGCCTAACAGACAACCCACGGAATTGCTCCAGTAATGTGTAAACGCTAAGTCATGGCGTTCGGCCGAGGTCTGGAACACTTCCATGAGACCACGAAGCAACTCCTCGTGCCTTCCAATGGTGGCTCCTTGGAAGGAGATGGCGTTGCGGAGCTGAACCGAGTCTGCTTGGTCAGTCAGGTCCATTTAGTACTATCGTGTTTCAGGAGAATACCCAAATGCAGACCGTGTCGAAGTAACAAAAGTTTATTACAAAGACAGGGGGCAGGCAAACGACAGGTCAAGGGCAGGCAGAGGTCAATAATCCAGGGTGGTGTGACAAGGTACAGAACAGCAGGCAGGCTCAGGGCAGGCTGATTGGTCAAATCCGGGAAAACTAGAAAAATGTAACTTGAAAGACAGCAGCAAGGGGAACACCACTGTTAGGCTTGACAAAACAAAACAAACTGGCAACAGACAAACAAAGAACACAGGTATAAATACACTGGGGATAATGGGGAAGATGGGTGACACCTGGAGTGGGGTGGAAACAATCACAAAGACAGGTGAAACTGATCAGGGTATGGCAAGAACAGCTCAAGTAAGCAAAGACAAAAAACAGTCCATCATTACTTTAAGACGTGAAGGTCAGTCAATACGGAACATTTCAAGAACTTTGAAAGTTTATTCATGTGCAGTGATAACTGGCTCTCATGAGGACGGCGACAGGAATGGAAGACCCAGAGTTAACTCTGGTGCAGAGGATAAGTTCATTAGAGTTACCAGCCTCAGAGATTGCAGCCCAAATAACTGCTTCACAGAGTTCAAGTAACAGACACATCTCAACATCAATTGTTCAGAGGGGACTGTGTGAATAAGGCCTTCATGGTCGAATTGCTGCAAAGAATCCACTACTAATAAGAAGAGACCTGCTTGGGCCAAGAAACACGAGCAATGGACATTAGACCGGTGGAAATGTGTCCTTTGGTCTGGAGTCCAAATTGGAGATTTTTGGTTCCAACCTCCGTGTCTTTGTGAGACGCGGTCTGCGTGAACGGATGATCTCCAGTGTTATGGTGTGGGCGTGCTTTGCTGGTGACACTGTCTGTGATTTATTTAGAATTAAAGGCACACTAACCATCATAGCCATCACAGCATTCTGCAGCAATATGCTATCCCATCTGGTTTGGGCTTAGTGGGACTATCATTTGTTTTTCAACAGGACAATGACCCAACACACCTCCATGTTGTGTAAGGGCTATTTTACCAAAAAGGAGAGTGATGGAGTGCTGCATCAGATGACCTGGCCTCCACAATCCCCCGACCTCAACCCAATTGAGTTGGTTTGGGATGAGTCGGACCGCAGAGTGAAGGAAAAGCAGCCAACAAGTGCTCAGCATATGTGAGAACTCCTTCAAGACTGTTGGAAAAGCATTCCAGGTGAAGCTGGTTGAGAGAATGCCAAGAGTGTGCAAAGCTGTCATCAAGGCTAAGGGTGGCTATTTGAAGATTCTCAAATATAAAATATACTTTGATTTGTTTAACACTTTTTTTTATTACTACACGATTCCATATGTGTTATTTCATACTTTTGATGTCTTCACTATTATTCTACAATGTAAAAATAGTCAAAATTAAACCTTTGAATGAGTAGGTGTGTCCAAACTTGTGACTGGTAGTGTGTATATATATATATATATATATTTATATACACTGCTCAAAAAAATGTAATAATATATAAATAAATAAAATTAAAGTGGAAAACCGTACTACAGGCTGATCCAACTTTGATGTAATGTCCTTAAAACAAGTCAAAATGAGGCTCAGTAGTGTGTGTGGCCTCCACGTGCCTGTATGACCTCCCTACAACGTCTCGGCATGCTCCTGATGAGGTGGTGGATGGTCTCCTGAGGGATCTCCTCCCAGACCTGGACTAAAGCATCCGCCAACTCCTGGACAGTCTGTGGTGCAACAAGGCGTTGGTGGATGGAGCGAGACATGATGTCCCAGATGTGCTCAATTGGATTCAGGTCTGGGGAATGGGCGGGCCAGTCCATAGCATCAATGCCTTCCTCTTGCAGGAACTGCTGACACACACCAGCCACATGAGGTCTAGCATTGTCTTGCATTAGGAGGAACCCAGGGCCAACCGCACCAGCATATGGTCTCACAAGGGGTCTGAGGATCTCATTTCGGTACCTAATGGCAGTCAGGCTACCTCTGGCGAGCACATGGAGGGCTGTGCGGCCCCCCAAAGAAATGCCACCCCACACCATGACTGACCCACCGCCAAACCGGTCATGCTGGAGGATGTTGCAGGCAGCAGAACGTTCTCCACGGCATCTCCAGAGTCTGTCACGTCTGTCACGTGCTCAGTGTGAACCTGCTTTCATCTGTGAAGGGCATAGTTTGCCAGTGGCGAATTTGCCAATCTTGGTGTTCTCTGGCAAATGCCAAATGTCCTGCACGTTGTTGGGCTGTAAGCACAACCCCCACCTGTGGACGTCGGGCCCTCATACCACCCTCATGGAGTCTGTTTCTGACCGTTTGAGCAGACACATGCACATTTGTGGCCTGCTGGAGGTCATTTTGCAGGGCTCTGGCAGTGCTCCTCCTGCTCCTCCTTGCACAAAGGTGGAGGTAGCAGTCCTGCTGCTGGGTTGTTGCCCTCCTACGGCCTCCTCCACGTCTCCTGATGTACTGGCCTGTCTCCTGGTAGTGCCTCCATGGTCTGGACACTATGCTGACAGACACAGCAAACCTTCTTGCCACAGCTCGCATTGATGTGCCATCCTGGATGAGCTGCACTACCTGAGCCACTTGTGTGGGTTGTAGACTCTGTCTCATGCTACCACTAGAGTGAAAGCACCGCCAGCATTCAAGTGACCAAAACATCAGCCAGGAAGCATAGGAACTGAGAAGTGGTCTGTGGTCACCACTTGCAAAACCAGTCCTTTATTGGGGGTGTCTTGCTAATTGCCTATAATTTCCACCTGTTGTCTATTCCATTTTCACAACAGCATGTGAAATTTATTGTCAATCAGTGTTGCTTCCTAAGTCGACAGTTTGATTTCACAGAAGTGTGATTGACTTGGAGTTACATTGTGTTGTTTAAGTGTTCCCTTTATTTTTTTGAGCAATATATATATATATATATATATATATATATATATATATATATATACACACATTTTTCGCACTGCCCTCACTGGCTTTGTGTTTCAAACTTGAGCTTGTCTGCGTAGTGGTGGAGAGTCGACTCCAAAATAATAGATTCCTCAACTCCTTGCCCATTGACTCCTGGAGTCGACTCCCCTTTCTGAGTGTTAAGCTTGGATTCAACTAGGAATCGACTCCTAAGTCCAAACCGTGCAATGGAAATCAAAAGCTATACCTCACAATACTGTATCTCACATTTTATTGGCTTGCTTTGTCTTGCAAGTTCAAAAAAGTAGGGGCTATCCATCACCCACAAACTTTCAACATTTAGATAATGAAGCATTTGACCTTTCCATTGTGTTAACGATGGAGGATTGGTTGATTTCCTGTTTTTAAGTATACACTTCAAGATGATTGATGAGAAAAGTATTGTCCAACCCATTGGGTATCTCACTGCACCCTCATATGCCATGTCTTGAAATATGCTGCCAGACAGATTAAAAGTAAATTTACATTGTAATACTTCTGACAGCCAACTTTCTAACTCCGCCCATAACATTTGGACTTTATAGCATTCCCAGAAGGCATGGATTATTGAGTCATTGTTAGTTTTACACTTAAGACATTACTCTGCCGTTGTGCTGTAGAATTTGTGAATATTGTCTCTTGTATAATACATTCTATACATTAGTTTATACTGGAATAGTCATACATTTTAGTTAACTGTAATTTCATTAGTTATGTTCCAACATTCCCTCCATTTTGTGCCAATATCAGTTCATGGAGCCTGTGCACAATCCATGTAATACAGTTGAATTACTTTTATAAAATCAAAGTTGTCTGTTCTGTCTATCATTGAAGAATCAGATAAAACATTTTAGCAGACATGCCATATGAGGGCGGTGGGCATACCATGGAATGGGAGAGTCATAGTATGAATACATAATTATTGTATACATTAAATATATAGAGCTTGTGAACATGTGGGCAGATAAGACATTTAACAAAGTACACACAAAACAATATAAAGCAAAGTACTTCTTTGTACTTTCTCTCCTAATGTACCAACATTGGAGAAATAGTGCTACTTAAGGATTGTGGTCAGTTTGCATTACCTTGTAAATTAAAGTATAGTGGCTGGTGGGGGTCTACTTCGGGAGAGTGGGTCCACCGAGAGACTTAAGTGAGATGAATGGAGGCCCAACACATACTTCAGAGAAGTTTCTGATGACCCCCAGTCACCCTGTCCCAATCCCTCGGATAGAGCCCCTCTCCATGCTCACCAATAACCACCATTAGATCTTAGCTATAATGACAAGGATAATAATGACTCGACATCATCTTCTTAACTGTCCAGAATTATTATTCATTTTACAGTAGGTTTGCAAGTCACAAAAATAAATACAATTACATTGTAGTATAGTTAAATCCTTCCTCATTTTGAATTGTCTTTTCAGTGTCCATTGGCATCGGTTACTTCATAGAGAACAACAGTTACTTAAGTAATGAATACATTGTATTGTTGGGAGAGGAAAGGTTATTGTCTCAACTTACAATAAGCTGGTTTTAGGCATCACTGTATGTAGCCTAGTGCTCTCATCGTTTTTTTTTCTTACTTCGTCCTCTTCTCAGAGCAGGGCACTCTCCTCTTTCAACTGGCAAGGTTTCTTGTAGCTTGATAAAGGCTTCATCTGTCACGTTCGTTGAATGACGGGTCAGACCAAGGCGCAATGTGATATACGTACATGTTTATTAAACCAAATAAACACACAAAACAATAACCAAAACGAAACGTGAAGTCCAAGGTAGCACACACAACATACCTTACACGGAACAAGATCCCACAACTAGACTGTGCCAATAGGCTGCTTAAGTATGGTCCCCAATCAGAGACAACGAGCGACAGCTTCCTCTGATTGGGAACCACACCGGCCAACATAGATCCACACATGCTAGATATACAACATAGAATATATACAAACAAAGAATACACACACCCTGACTCAACATATAAGTCCCCTGAGTCAGGGCGTGACATCATCGGCGCTTGTGAACTCCATCCTCTGCACTCCCCTCCACACCCACAGCACTGCCGGGAAGTGGAGCTGAGACTTGATCCCCTTTTCCTTCAGTGACTGTCTGATCGGAATATATTCCTTGCGTCTCTCTCTCAGCCTAGCAGACAGGTCCTTCACAAATTAAATGGACCGGCCGTGGATTCTGATCACCTTTCCCCCCTGTGCCCTCAGAATGTTTATTTTGGTCTGATAGTTCCAAGTTTGAACATTACCATGCATGGGTATTTAGGATTCTTCTGTTTCACGCCGATCCTATGGCATTGTTCCAGATCTTCTGGTGTTATATCCACGTCAAGTTCCTCTGATATCAGTTTGACCACGTACTGTAGCTGGAAAGGTCTTCATCGTCTTCCGTTAAGGACAATATTTTCATGTTGTGTTGTCTCATTCTGTTTTCTTGCTGGTCCAATTCATCTTCTAAAGTTTGCAACTCTGTTCCCAAAAGGCACATTTTGTTATCTTGTTTGTAATCTTGCACAATTATGCTGAGGGCCAACACATAATATTTTCACCTTAGATTTTCTGATGTGTTTTGAGAAAATAAATGCTCTTGTAGGTCTTATGATTTTGCTGTAGTTGGTGTTCATGGTGCCCTGCTGATAATTACTGTCAATAATTGAAAGAGACATAAAATGCAAAACAGATAATGTACTTTTCCAGTTAGGCACGGCTGATTTGTAAACAGTTAATGCTAATGAAAACATATTATCTGCTAACATTAATAACACTTGTGATATTTTTTTGCATGGGTATCACATGGTGAAGCTTAAAATACTGGAAAGAGAATGATAATGGAGTGAGAATACACAAGAAAGTCACCAACAGCAGAAGAACATTTGACGTTTTTCACCCTCTGAGGAAATACATGGATGCGTGAATTACATAATTAATAATTGCACTGGGGAAATCATGGTTGAGCCTAGAAGCTGGAGGGCTGAATGTCATGATTTAACTGGATTTGAACCCAAATGCAGACAACTACACAGAGCCAGAGAAGGTTTAACAGGTTTATTTACAAAGTGCAATTTGTCCAGGTTTCCAATAATAGGGGAAGAGCAAGTCCAGGTTACAGGGAGGGTAACAGATCCAGGTTCAGAGCAGGTGTGGTACCGTAATGTCCTAGTGTCCGTGGTGAGTCCAAAAGGGAGGTCCGGTAGTGGAAAGAAGGATGGTGGTGGCAGGAGTGAAGCGGAGGCAGGAGTCAGGTTCCAATAATCTGTGGCACAGGAGAAAAGTAACTAGAACAGGCCAAAAACACAAAGGGCAAAACAAGCCGGTTGAGTCAACAGCGAAACTAACATGGTCGTCTTGACTATGATCTGACGATGAGTGGCAAGTTTGACCGGGTCTTAAAGGCTGAGGTGATTATGGTGAATGAGCTGCAGCTGGAACCCTGACTCCCGCACACCAGACTTCACTCCTGCAATCAAGGACAGACAGAGGGGAGGGGGAGAGCAGAGAGAGAGCTACCTAGCAGCAGTAGGCCTAACACTGAAGGAAGGGAAGTGAAGAGTTTCTTAGCTAGTATCTTCAGATTAGTGAAACAGTCTCACTACGACACTTCTCATCACCTCGGAATCAATACTTTCACATTTTATACTGAGTCTTTAGATTAATTTCATCACATGGTATAGTAGTAGACACTAACCTAATAAGTAAGTCAAGCATGTCACTTATTTTATTCTGTTTTACTTGATTGATTATGTCTCACTGTCTGTGTTTTTCCTTTTTTTCTGTATTACTTTTTTCCTAATCAATAACTTATTGATCATTATTTCACAATGAAATAATGGGATTTTCAAAGTGGACTATTTATCATAGTAGTTTACTCATATTCAATAACAGTTGAGTAAAAAACAACAACATTTCATTCAAGGGTTATGGTCATTAACCTACTTTATATTGTGTAAAATTATCCAGGAATAGTTGACAATTTATATACAATTTTAACTTTTTACAATTCACACTGACTGACTGTGAAAATATCTTTGAACGGCTCCTATAAATATTTTCCAAGATGAGTCAGTCAGAGCTAAACCTGGAACTGAATAATATAAGACCAAAATCTGCAGTAGAAGAAAAAACATTTCATATAGTTGTTCATAAGCCTTTTATAGCTATTGTCAGCATTAAACTCTGCTTTTCAATATTTCAATAGAGCTTGTGCAGAATGAAGTTCAGAGGGAAAGGACAGAAAATGAAAAATGTTACTCCCTTTGGGCTTTAAGGCCAATATACTATAAGTGCCAGACAAACCACAAATAGTAATTGCAAGTTAAAGTAATTTCTGGGGAAGAAGCCTTTCCCATTTGTGTGCTACATACAACCCATAATATAGTATGTAAATACAGTGCATGCTATCCTTTCCATTACATATAAAATTATTTGATCAGCAAAACACACAGGATTTTAACCGTGATGCCAGACTGAGACACAGGCTGCGTCCCAAATGGCACCCTACACAATAAAATTGCAAGAGTTAATTCAACTCCTATGGAGTCAAATGTAACTGAATTTTGGGGTTTATATGGTCCCACCCCCATTTTGTGATAAAACTAATCTGGTCACGGTGTTGGTATTTTTGGAGTTAAAACGACACTAAATGGAGTAAATATACAACTCTCAGAGAGTTGATTAAATTTTACTCCGATTGCCAGTTTACTCTTTTCAGTGTTGGTTTTAATCAACTCCCTTGCCATTTTACACTTTTCTGTGTTTTTTTATATTAACAATCAACTACAGCAGAGTACATTTTTTCTTTCTGTTTACCTCCTTTGAGTTATAAGGGTGTAAAGACTTATTTGAATAATTCTTAATGTGTCACATTGTGGTGCAATGTGATATCCAATCTCTGTTGGAAGTTATCCAGCACTTTTACATCACTCACAACATGCATTTAGAATGCCTGTCAGAGTATCGGATTCTAGACTTCCTGACGGGCCACCCCCAGGTGGTGAAGGAAGGAAACAACACATCTGCTATGCTGACCCTCAACACGGGGGCCCCTCAGGGGTGCGTGCTTAGTCCCCTCCTGTACTCCCTGTTCACCCAACGACTGCATGGCCGTGCACGACTCCAACACCATCATTAAGTTTGCCGACGACACGACGGTGGTAGGCCTGATCAACGACGACGATGAGACAGCCAATAGGGAGGAGGTCAGAGACCTGGCAGTGTGGTGCAAGAACAACAACTTCTACCTCAACGTCAGCAAGACAAAGAAGCTGATTGCGGACTACAAGAAACGGAGGGACAAACACGCCCTCAAACACAACGATGGGGCTGTAGTGGAGTGGGTGAAGCGCTTCAAGTTCCTTGGAGTCCACATCATTGAGAGCATCTTGACTGGCTGCATCACAGGTTGGTATGGCAACTGCTTGGCATCCGACCGCAAGGCGCTACAGCGGGTAGTGCGTACAAACCAGTACATCACTGGGGCCGAGCTACCTGCCATCCAGGACCTTTTTACCCGTTGTGTGTGTATTAGGTGTGTGTGTAGGTGTGTATTGCAACGGAAAAAAAATTAAGTGCACCCCTTTGGGTCCCCAGGACCAGGATTAAGAACACTGTCATGGACTGTTCTCTCTGCTACCGCACGGCAAGTCTGGAACTAACAGGACCCTGAACAGGTTCTACCCCAAAGCCATAGGACTGTTAATAGTTATTTAGATAGTTAACCAAATAGGTACCCGGACTATCTGCATTGACCCTTTTCTGTCTCATCACTTAAACTGCTGCTGTTTACTATTTGTCACTTTATTCCTAGTTATATGTACATATCTACCTCAATTGCCTAGTACCCCATCTATATAGCCATTGTGTTTATTTATTTATTATGACTTTAATTATCACGTGTTTTACTTTTCTATTATTTCTCTATTTTCTTTCTTTCTGCATTGTTGGGAAGGGCCCGTAAGTAAGCATTTCACTGATAGTGTACACCAGTGGAGCCTCCTCAGAGGACGAAAGGGGAGGACCATCCTCCTCAGTGAATTTCATAAAAATATATATTTTTAAACATTTAAAAGTCATTTTTAGATAAAACTATACTAAATATAGTCACGTCACCAAATAATTGATTAAAATACACTGTTTTGCAATGAAGATCTACAGTAGCGTCTTCAGCACTCTGTAGGGTAGCACCATGGTGTAGCCGGAGGACAGCTAGCTTCCGTCCTCCTCTGGGTACATTGATTTCAACACAAAACCTAGGAGGCTCATGGTTCTCACCCCCTTCCATTGACTTACACAGTAATTATGACAGCTTCTGGAGGACGTCCTCCAACCTATCAGTATGAACGGACATGTTGTCCACCCAATCAAAGGATCAGAGAATCAAAGGATCAGAGAATGAATCTAGTACTGAAAGCATAAGCTACAGCTACTTAGCACTGCAGTGCATAACATGCGGTGAGTAGTTGACTCAAAGAGGGAGAAATACAATAGTTGAACAGTTTTGAACAAATTCATTTCTTTCAAAATGAAGGAGAAGCAAGAGAGAGATAGAGAGAGAGACTTTCAGTTTCACTTACTTAGCTAGCAAATGCAGCTAGCTAGTTTAGCCTACTCAAACACCCTGTTCAAACAGAAGGATGCTATGTTAGCTAGCTGGCTATGACTATCCGACACAACACTGAAACTCTTCCAAGTCAAAGTAAGCTTTTGGTTTTACTAATTTATTGCCACGGGGGCCCGCCGGTGTAAGTGCTAAACTGCTTACTGACTGTACACTGTAACATTACTGCATGATTGTAGCAGGTTTACTAAAGCGTTAGTTCTATTAGCTATGTTGACTATGACGTTACTTTAGCTATGGTGACAATGATGTAGGCTGTGTGTAGTGGTTATGATATGGTTTGGCTTGGAAAGGCCAAACCATACAGCTGATGTGTTGTGCATTGAAGTCCATAAGCGAAGGGAAACGGTGAGAGGTGGAGAGCGCATAGATGCTCGAAGGAATGCAACGTGGCTGCTATGAAAGTGAACTGTGTTTACACGTGATCAGGGGTGTATTCATTCCGCCGAATCTGTTGAAAAAAAATATTAAATGGAAGCAAACGGAACAAATTGAAGATAAACATACCTGAATTTGTCCATTAGAAACTCTCGTTTGCAACTGTTGGACTAATGATTACACCCTAGACAGTGGCAACCCGTCATTCAGGGCAGTCATTTTTTGTTGTTTTGCATGTTATTATTGCATTAATACGTGTTACATATCAATGTAATTTTTTAAAATCATAATTGAGTTAATAAAGTTGCATACAAACATGGTCTCTTTTTTGTCTTTCTTGAGTAAGGCATATCCATAATGCAGGTTTGCAGCCTAGCTCAGTGCTTTCTGTGGTGGTGGGGCAGCCAGCGGAAAAACAGAGCGTATGGGTTGGTAATGTTCTCTAGTTGTGCCGTCATTGGCTCAGTGTTCTGTCACTCTTGGGGACACTACGTCCCTGCAAAATCTATGGGGAGAGCTCAAGAATTCAAGCCCCTTGGGTGCTGCCATAGAGTTACATTAGAAGTACCTATTCAAGAATGCTCAAGGTCATTGGCCACAAATAAAATGACGTCAAATAGCGTTATATGTACTGTAGCTTTGATTGGACTGATCATGTCAACATCATACTTTCAAAATCTTAGCAAGCAAGCTAGTAGTCGTTATCATGAATCAAGTCGACAATCTACTGGCAAATCCTTTTCAATCCTTGTCATAAGAGACATTATGAAGCGAAATTATAGATCAAACATATCGGTGCACATCGGCCATTGAACATAAACATAACAAGTTGGAAGTCGCAAATTCAACATTAAGTGGTTTGGAAGGAATCAGTGGCTAACTGCAAGCATCGCAAAAAAATCACTAGCCTGCTATTCAGTGGAGTGTGGTCCAAGTCTGGGTTTAAGGGTCTATTTTCCAAGCTTATAAGGATAAACATTCAACATTGGCCATGCTGTCAATCCAGCATGACTTCTGACGCGTTCGAAACAACTGGAAACTCGGAACTGGGAAATCTCAGACTTCAGTGAGTTCAAGACAACTGGGAACTAAGGGAAAAAACAAGCTCAGACTGGGAAAATACATTTTGAACCCAACAACGTCTTATATGATGCTGCATAAATGATGAATTGCCAGGGAGATATGTATACTGTAGCTAAGAAAGTAATACTAAGTGTATGTTGTGTAGTAAACTGTTAGTAGCCCATGTGCCTCACCCTAATAATTTGCTCCCTTTTCCCCTCATAATGTAGCCTACTGTTCGGACTTGGTGGTGCACATGTAGCCTATAGCCTGTTTTAGAGAAATGTCATCATTGAATATTGTAAGAGCTTTCATTCTCTGCTTATATGCCCACTTTATTTATCCTACAGTTCTGACTAGGTGCACAGGGAGAATACTGTAAGAACGGCCCATGTTCTGAATTCTGTAACTGTACATTTCAAAAGTGCTGAACAAATAGTAATATTGACTATGTCTGTCCTAGCTCGCTCATTAATATCTTAATAGAAATTACCGATTGCCTCTTATCTGCTCATCGTTCCATTATGCCATAGTTTGTACATCTCAATTGTCAGTGGAAACCACATTTGTTTAAGCAAGTCAGCCATTTTAGCTATGAATTTTTTTAAGGCAGTTAATGAGGCTGAATTAACTGTTTCGCTGTCAGACAAGGCTCCGCTGATAGCCAGGTGTAGCAGTGGTAAGGTGTTGGGACTGCTGTTGGGACTCTGCTGTTGGGACAGGTTTATGTAGGACCTAACAGTTTGTGGGCACCGTTTGTCACCGTTATAGTGCAATTCATATATTGTTTAGTGTTGTGTTGTGTAGTGGCTTTGCAAGCATGCATCAAAACAATTTTGTAGCAACCTCATGATGGGTATAGGGAAAATTTGAGTATCATGCAGTAGACTAAACCTATGGCTGTTACATTGAACTGGGTGAATGTAATATAAATGACAGTCATCCAATATGCTGTGATAGAAATAAGGCCATGCTCATGAAAAAAATAAATGTGTCCTCCCTCATCTTAAACGGCACCGACCGCCACTGGTGTACACCTGTTGTTTACGAAGCATGTGACAATAAAAAAGTATATTTGATTGATTCTATTTAATTTGAGGGTAGTGATGTGTAGTTCGCGAACAATTCGTTATTTTTGAACAAATATTTTTACTGACTCGAGAGTCATGATTTGTATTTCTGAGTGACTCGTTAATTTTAGTCATTTCTTTGACCTGCTAGTGCTGGCCACAAATGAGTCCTACAGCAGGATTAATACACGCTCCTCTAGGTAAGCGGCTCCAGAGACGTGCTCTGACCACCAAATGTCTGTCATCTGCATGCAGGAAAATAGATCATGAGCATATAGAAGAATGTTTAGAGCTGATTATTGATTGCATGGTGCAATAATAACTGCAATTCATTCATTATTGAATGTTATGATGGACACAGCTTTGTGGAACCAAAACACACACAGCCTCTGCTCAACAAACTCAAACTCAAGAACAAATAGTTTGGTGGGCTGCAGTTTAAGAACAACTGTGCTTATCACTCTCATGGCAGTCAAGCAATGCATTCCGCCAAGAATCGTTCACAATCTAGTCCGGTAGCAGCCACAGCTAGACCTCGTTTCAAATGTATCAAGAAATAATCGTATTTGTATGCCTAACAATCAACAAGTCTCAGTCACTAATGACAGCTCCAATAAGCCCCCTATGGTGAACGAGAGGCTCATACAATCATGACTCTTTCGAGTTTTAAGTTCATAGTTCGCCAGTAGGAACTGCATGCTCTGGGCATTACTGACTCAAATGAACTAAATGAGTCTAAAGAATAGTTCTTTAGACTGAACGAGTCAGTAAAAAGTCAGTAAAAAGAGCCGAACTTCCTATCACTATTTGAGCGAAGAAAATACAGTACATGAAGACTACCTAAACCATGTAAACTGGAACAACTATCTCACTAGCGGTTGCTATTAATTCAACCACTTACAGATTGGATTAGTTTAGAAAAATGTACATGTCTTGTCTTTGTGTAGCATAAGATTTATTTATTTTTTAATCACTATACATACGAAAACACAGATATTGAAAAACATTTAAAAAAACACTGGAATAGAGCATCTGTGGATAACTTCATAGCTTTAACTCCCTGTCTCTGGTTACTCTTAATGGAGTTAAAAGTACTTTGTTCCATTGAACTCCACTTACACTCCCTGGAGTTAGTGTTGATACTGTATCACTCTCTTGAGGGTTAAGATAACTCCAAGTAGAGTCAATTTAACCCACATTTCTTTAACACTGTGATTTCAACTAACCTTGATTTACTGTGCAATCTCTATGTAATGCACAAGGGCTCTGGTCAAAAGTAGTGCACAACATAGGGAATAGGGTGCCATTTGGGATGTAACTAAAGACTAACTACCCAAGGAACAGCCTCTAGCCAACTGCTAAGATCACACAGGTTATTCAAATCAGGGAGTTTTTCAATGATTCATTGTGAGTTGTGTCTGTGCTCTGTATATGAGACAATTAGTTCCTACTTCTAGTCTTTAGCTTGTCAATACCAATGAAGGGAAGGAGGCTGAGGTCTTAGGCACACATCAACTTCACTAACTATGACACCTGGGAAGAGCAATTTACGTACAATTGATCACCTATTAAACAGTATGCTGTGCTGAACTAACTGATTGACTCACGGCAGAGACAGACTGACTGTTGATTGTTCATCCAGGCTATTGCACTTGTATTACTCAACCTCCCTGTGCCCTCCACATTATAACTGTTTGTTTAAGGCAGTTATGTCACTTGAGTGCCTGAAATAGGCCACCTTTAATACCTAGCAGAGTGTTTAAAGCTACCACGCTAGAGGGGCTAATATGAAGAATGAAGTGCTTGATTACTATGCTAAGAGGCCTTCAGTGAGTGGCAAAGTGGACTTGAATTTTCCCAAAAGTTATTTATTCAATAAACACTGGCTAATGAATGAACTGAAACAGCTTAAAATACTTATAATACCCAAACTTCCTCTAAATATTGGGCCCCGGCCTGACTTTTTGTTGAATGCTAATATTTAGGGCCAGATGACTACAACACAGCAGCACCGCCACATTCACCACCACTGCATCGTATTAAGGCTCTAAAGATTTCCCATACATTTTCATACAATATCTCACCCCCTTTATAACAGCTTCCTTATGCTTTGGAGGTCAATAAGGATGCTGTTTGTTTACATGTTGTTGACAATTGTAGACCCATGATAACAAAAAGCATTTTAACATACAGCACAGTACATTTTAACATTGGCTAAATTATACATTTTATAGGAAATATCAGTAGAACACTACATTGTCCATTGAGCAGAGTATGTTCAGATTTCATGCTGTTTGAACATGTATTGATAGTCAGAAAGCTGCCCTAAGGCATACATTCCAAACACATTCTAATCCGCTTGCATTCCTTTCATCTGCTTTCATTTAATTCAATTAGATAATTATTGTAATAATTTCCAATGTGTGTCATGTGTTTTATATGCTCCCAGATGATGAGATTAGTTCAAGATGATGAGATTGGACCTCTGAATCCATCCCTAACTCTGAGTCTGAGTAGATGAACTATTAAAGGCTATGAGGAAGTGTTGACTCCCTCGCCTCAGTCTGCCAATCTCCTTCCATCAACACCCTGTGATGTTCGAACCATGTTAGAACCATGGACCCCCTCTGAATGAACATGACTCATGACTGTATGTACACACACACACACACCCATGCTGGAAACCATTAGCATTAGCAGTGTGATCATACTGTATAACGGTGGGCTTGACCTCTTCATTTGTTTTTCACTCAGTCAATCATCTCAAAATGAAGCCCTGTGTGACTAATAATCCATAATGTGTTGGAAAAATATATATTTTTTCATATTGAATTGCAGTTGAGCGGAAAATTAAGGGGTTAAAAAAGATAAAAGTGTGTGTTGGGGGGGGGGGGGGGATGAGTTGAAGTGAGCCAGAGGGGCTAGCAGTAACAGCAAACCCTATCTTAGCTAGCTCTGTTTGGTCACCTGTGCATTTCTAATAGCCAGATAAAAAGTGCTGATTCAGCATTCACCCCTTCCTAGCCGCCCGCTGAGACCAAGGTCAAATGCATCATTGTAGGTTCACTGAGTTGGCAAAATCTACTGTTTAATGGAATTAGGTGTAGAGGTGCTTCCTCTGGTGAATCACGTTCAAGGACAGGTCTATACAAGGATAAATCCCCTTCCACAGATAGCATTGTACCATATTCAAAAAATAACATATAGCACTATTAAAATAGTTTGAAAATCATAACATTACTTGGTGTAGCTGAAATATCTTAGTATGTTACATCTAATCCTTTTAATGGCGTCAATGTCACAAAAGAGAGTGCATTTACATTAGCAACACTCAAGTCAACAAACAGGTCAATAAATAAATAATTGCCTAAATTACCTATGTCTACTAGATTACAGATACCATTCCTAACAGATGAATAAGGTAAACAAGGTAGAATTCAGTACTTAAGCAGATAATTTGGTCTCATTAGAATTTTAGATAAGATGTTTAATAATTGGACAAGATAAAGTGCAGAGCGAAAGAAAACAAACAGGTAACATTTATCTTCCTCCTGTTTTACTCAGTTAGCACAGACCTTTTCACACACACACAGCCTGCACTGAAATTACACCTAATAAGATAATGTGTCCTACCAACCACTCTTCCACAAGTTTTCTGCATCATGCAAGTATGATTGTAAGGTAGTTTGATGTATACAAAATGTTATACATGCATTTCTTACCAATGATACACTTGAGAGTCAAAACACAGTGTCTGAATAGAGTATAAATGGTATGCAAGTTACCATGGTAATAAAAAATAAATAATAATGCAATTAAATTGAATTGGTAAAATGAATACTGTAATACAACATGTAAAACACCCTTTCCTACCTCAACGACTTCTATAGCTACCGCAACTTAACATGCCAATATAAGGCTTGAGACTTGTTTGTTTAACTACCCACTGTGTGCCCTTAAGACATAATCTAAAATCTGTGTAAATATTCAATAAGCATTAACATTATATAGGTCAAAAACACCAACGCACATTAACATTATTTATTCTGTCATCTGGACTAGGGACACATGTACTGGTGTGATAACGAAAGTCAATGATTCTCAATTACAAATCAATCATATGTTGTGTTATACAGCTATCCTCTACTGTTCCCTCATCTTGTTACTTTAGCTTTGGCCACAAATCACAAGTGACATGCCATGGTGAACAGGCAAATGATAGTTCAATAGTGTATCCTTATCATAGAGTGACATGTCATGCCAGCTTGCTGTGCTACTCTGTCAATGTTCATCCTTGGAGACCATGATGTCAAAAACAGGGAAGTCTTGACTCTGTTGCACATTCAACGCAGTAGCTTGTGTAAGGATAAAGGATTTCATGTTCATTGTTGTCATATGCATGTATCTACTTGTATGCTGAAAACACTTCAACAATTGTTCACTAAACCATAGAGGCCTTGTGAGGTAGAGATACACATCTCAACACAACACAGTTTCTCCATGTTTGACTGAATTAACCTAACCTGTTATTTTTTGCTTACGCTGCATTTTCATTTTTTCATTCTTTTTGTAATCACAAAACTCATTACACTGTGTAAATACTGGAATGCAATGCATGCTCACCCTTTTTTAATTCATTATCCACAGTGCTAGGTTTAGTTGCTCACATTGAATCCTGGCCTCCTTTAAGTATGTGTGTGTGTAGGAACGTTGGTATACAAGAGAGAAATAATACATAAGAGGAAAAAGGGTCATGGAAGAAGGGCTCGGCATTCATAATACTATACAATTGATTATGGATCTGAACATGATTTATAATTGAATTTGAAATTAGAATAGAATTCACATCGATATGTGAGCTGGGTGACTCACAAAAGGTATTTGAATGGATACATTGCTGTGAATTATGTTCTCTATTCACCTCAATATTTTATGGACTCACACATGTTCTGTTAAGAGAGAAGGTAGAATTCTTCTTGCAGTGGATTATTCACCTTCTCAACCTCTTCTAGGTTTTAGTCCATAATGTATTTGAAGTAAAACGGTGAATCCATTTGTGGCTTTAAATAATGAAGAAGACCTTTTCTCAAAGTGAAAGTCCCTTTATTATTTATTCAGAATGCATATTAGACCATATCAGATGTGCTCTCCCCCTATACAGTGAGGGAAAAAAGTATTTGATCCCCTGCTGATTTTGTATGTTTGCCCACTGACAAAGACATGATCAGTCTATAATGTTAATGGTAGGTTTATTTGAACAGTGAGAGACAGAATAACAACAACAAAAATCCAGAAAAACGCATGTCAAAAATGTTATAAAATGATTGGCGTTTTAATGAGGGAAATAAGTATTTGACCCCTCTGCAAAACTTGACTTAGTACTTGGTGGCAAAACCCTTGTTGGCAATCACAGAGGTCAGACGTTTCTTGTAGTTGGCCACCAAGTTTGCACACATCTCAGGAGGGATTTTGTTCCACTCCTCTTTGCAGATCTTCTCCAAGTCATTAAGGTTTCGAGGCTGACGTTTGGCAACTCGAACCTTCAGCTCCCTCCACAGATTTCTATGGGATTAAGGTCTGGAGACTGGCTAGGCCACTCCAGGACCTTAATGTGCTTCTTCTTGAGCCACTCCTTTGTTGCCTTGGCCGTGTGTTTTGGGTCATTGTCATGCTGGAATACCCATCCACGACCCATTTTCAATGCCCTGGCTGAGGGAAGGAGGTTCTCACCCATGATTTGACGGTACATGGCCCCGTCCATCGTCCCTTTGATGTGGTGAAATTGTCCTGTCCCCTTAGCAGAAAAACACCCCCAAAGCATAATGTTTCCACCTCCATGTTTGACGGTGGGGATGGTGTTCTTGGGGTCATAGGCAGCATTCCTCCTCCTTCAAACACGGCGAGTTGAGTTGATGCCAAAGAGCTCGATTTTGGTCTCATCTGACCACAACACTTTCACCCAGTTCTCCTCTGAATCATTCAGATGTTCATTGGCAAACTTCAGACGGCCCTGTATATGTGCTCTCTTGAGCAGGGGGATCTTGCGGGCGCTGCAGGATTTCAGTCATTCACGGCGTAGTGTGTTACCAATTGTTTTCTTGGTGACTATGGTCCCAGCTGCCTTGATATCATTGGCAATATCCTCCTGTGTAGTTCTGGGCTTATTCCTCACCGTTCTCATGATCATTGCAACTCCACGAGGTGAGATCTTGCATGGAGCCCCAGGCCGAGGGAGATTGACAATTATTTTGTATTTCTTCCATTTGCGAATGATCACACCAACTGTTGTCACCTTCTCACCAAGCTGCTTGGCGATGGTCTTGTAGCCCATTCCAGCCTTGTGTAGGTCTACAATCTTGTCCCTGACATCCTTGGAGAGCTCTTTGGTCTTGGCCATGGTGGAGAGTTTGGAATCTGATTGATTGATTGCTTCTGTGGACAGGTGTCTTTTATACAGGTAACAAGCTTAGATTAGGAGCACTCCCTTTATGAGTGTGCTCCTAATCTCAGCTCATTACCTGTGTAAAAGACACCTGGGAGCCAGAAATCTTTCTGATTGAGAGGGGGTCAAATACTTATTTCCCTCATTAAAATGCAAATCAATTTATAACATTTTTGACATGCGTTTTTCTGGATTGTTTTGTTGTTATTCTGTCTCTCACTGTTCAAATAAACCTACCATTAAAATTATAGACTGATCATTTCTTTGTCAGTGGGCAAACGTACAAAATCAGCAGGGGATCAAATACTTTTTTCCCTCACTGTAATTACTACTGAATTTGATTAAAATGTTTATGTTAATGCATTTTTCCCAGACAATTAAACATTTATAGCATGCTTTACTGCAAAACAATTAAACAAACGTCACATAGTTAGACCCTTCTCAACGGTGTATGGATGTATGCAACCTACCATCCACACATTGTGAACACAGCATTGGCACCTCACAATGAACTCATACTGGATGTCAGTTACTAACATGCTGCTCAACAGCAAGGGTCTCACAGAGTGTGTCGCATGACCCTGAAAGTCACAAAGTCAATGACATTCCAACACAACCTCTCCATGACCTCCTGTCAACAGGCCAGCTTGTGTGTCTCATTAACTGCACCAGAGTAAAGTGTGAATGAGACAGATTGACAATGCCTATTTCCTATACAGTATAGTGCACTACTTTTGACCAGGGCCCATAGGGCTCTGGTCAAAAGTAGTACACTAAGTATTGAATGGGGTGCCATTTGGGTGGAACCAAACTTTCTGAGTGCAATGTTTGGCCTTGCCTTTTGATATTTTCAGTGAATTTGTTAATACACACATTCATGTTGTTATTTCATTGTCACGGATTCTGCCGAGACTGCCCTTCCTTCTGGCTCGGGCAGGCTTCGGCGTTTGTCGTCACCGGAGTACTAGCTGCTGCCGCTCTATGTTATATGTTTCTATGTTCATTTGATTGTTGTCTGTTGTTGCACACCTGTTCCCTATTATGTTAGTTTGTCTTCCCTATTTAACCTGTTCCCATCCACTGTGTGGTGTGCGTGTTTATTTGCTTGTACGAGTGTCATTTTGTGAGCGGGTTTGCTCCTCCCTTGTTGTTGGAGGTTTTTGCTTGTAATTCTTTACTACTCAGTAAAGTGGTTCTTCATCTCATTCTGTGTCCTGCGCTTGACTCTGGCCTACCGCATTCCACCGACATTCGTGACATTCATAGTACTGAATGCAAGGTGTTGTTCACTACCAGTTTACCTGTACTTGTAAAATTGTGTTTTGTTGCAGTTTATGCAAGGTTTTTCATACTCACAGGAAGTGCATCTGATGTTTTCTTGTTCAATAAAAGAGCAGCAAATGAAGCAATGCATTCTGGGACCAATGGTTAGTTGGCTAGTCACAGCGACTGATCTAGAGCGCTACACTTATAGGGCTATCTAGAACCTAAAATGGTTTTTCGGCTGTCCCCATAGGAGAACCCTTTGAATAACCCTTTTGGGTTCCATGTAAAACTCTTTCCACAGAGGGTTCTACATGGAACTCAAAAGGATTCTACCAGGAACCAAAAAGGTTCTATCTGGAACCCAAAAGGGTTCTCCTATTGGGACAGCCGAAGAACCCTTTTGGAACCCTTTCCTCTAAGAGTGTAGAGCCTAAACTATAACCTTGATCTAATATGGCTTTCAATTGTGTATTTTAGCTGAAGAAGAGACCCCTCAAATTACATTTGGTCTTGATGATTTCAATTACATATAATATTAGACACAGACATTCATGTATTGCTATAGAAAATCAGAAGTGTGCCCAACAGTAATGTTCAAATGACAATTAACTCAACAAGGGACTACAAAATGAAGGATTATCTGAGAAAGTGTTGCTACTCTAAAGATAATGATGATACTTAATTTGTCAAGTTGTCCAATCTATAATCCTCTTGTTGAACAAAGCCCACTAAAAGTAATGTTCTTATTTTCATTGAACAAGTCATCCCACACCTAAAGATGTAGGATCTTAATTAGAGCCAGTTTGCCAAAGCAGGAAAATAATCCTGCAGCAACAGGAAATGTGAATTATTATGTGGATTATAATTAATGGCATTTCTTTTAAGGGTTGATACATTTTTCGAAGGGAAAATCAAGTCTGAAATGTAAAAGTGGAAATTACAAACTTCAGAAGCCTTTTTAATCCTCAAATACACTAAAAGTAAAAGATTTCCTGCATTGCAGGAAAGTTCTCCTTTGACAGGGTGATCAAATAAAAATCATACAACTGTATGAGTCAGGCAGACAGACAGGGGAGAAGCAATCAGCAGAGCAGTTGATGCATGATTTGATTACTTGATCAGGGTAAGCAATGGAGCAAGTAGCGTTTTTACATTCAGTCGCTACTTATCAAAAGTGCAATTAGGCTACGGTCCCCAGAAAACAAGATAGATAAGATGTAGGTACCATGTAAACCTCAGAGCACCTCAGTTTAATTGCCCATTTCTCTCTACATTTTTCTCTGACTTAGGGGAAAAAAGTATAGAACAATTGAATTAGTGATGCTGGTGCAGGTATTTTACAGCCTTCCGGGTCTCAAATGAATGGGAGGTGACAGGGCGACCATAGCGAGAGCCCCTGGTTTTATGAACCTGTAATAATTCACTGCTCCGATACAGACTGAAATAGAGTGGCAAAGCAGAAGCGACAACGTGCAGGGGTGAGATTATTGGTATCAGACCACCAGCACGTGTTAAAGTTTCACCTAATGGACAGGCAGGTTCAACTGGTGCATTATGGATGTATTTACGGAGGAACAGGAAGGGGAGATAGGGGAGAGCAACTCAGCTCTGTGTCACTCAGGACTACACCCATGCAAGGCAAGATTGATGGTGGGAGCAGAAGGGAAGGCAGGAAAGATGAAGCCTTTCACTGCCTCCAAAACATATCAGTACATCCAGGTAGGCTGGAGCCATAACTGTATGGGAACACAGTGGTTTTCTCCTCCGCAGAGAAAAGCTAAGCGAGCTGATGAATCAAAGGAGGGAATAAATGAAAGGGAAGGGCCAAAGACTCTATTTTTATTTACGTCCAGGTGGCAACTGCAGTATATCCACAACAGCTTACTTACACAAACTTTATATCACAAAAAAAATGTATCTTGGCTGGATTTCGATAAGGCTACTTTTTTTACTAACCATAAAGGCCTACAGCCACCCACAGCACAGTGCTACGCCAGCCATGAATCCTCAATTGATTTTCTCTGGCATTAGTTGTAACTGCTTTTAGTTTCCTCTATGGAATATTAAAACACCATCCAACACAACCCCACCACCCACCAATATCCCAATGGATGATATAATTGATACTCTGCCTTAAAAACACGAAGCGTCTTTGAAACTGGCTCCATTTAGCTCAGTTACTCCAGCCTAAGTGTTTCTAAGACTAGGGGACCTGCAGGGAATTGCATGGGACCTAACTAGAAACCCTGGCGTTTCGGAGCATCATCTTACATCATGTTAGCTAACTCAATCGGCCTTATCATCCTCATTCTTTATTTAATTATTCAAGAAACACAGAGAGAATGGGGAGGGAGGAAAGCACATCTCAATTCTAGTGCAGCATATCCTGTGCCATAGCATCATCCTGGTGGAAAAAAAGGACAGTTTTGCATTTGCATTTAGATGACTGTGGTAATAGAAAACAGTGGCGAGGAATCTTGTTGTGAAGAAGAAACTAATGTGCTTGTATTCCGAATAAAAATGTACAACTTAAACACTCAAGGAAAATTGGTATGAATTGCTGTGAAAACTGAATCATCATAATCTATCAAACTCAGTTGATAATACATGCAGTTTAAGAGAAACCGTATTAAGGCTTTATAGCAAATAATTCCACAAACAAACCACCTTAATGAGAGTTTGTGATAATGGATATGTGGTATGATATACATACCGAAGGAGGACAATATTGTCAACATGAGGGGAAAGGTACATGTGTGTTACATATATGTAATGAATCAAGCCAAAATTAACCTTTGGCCTATGGCATATGGCCAATACAGTACAGTAAAGTACAATACAGTACAGTACAGTACAGTACAGTCATTGTACCTACATGTATTCACTCAGAGAAGAAAACCTACCTCAAGCCTAAGAGACAACATTTCTCTGAACAAGTGATGACTTGTGGCACAGTGGTCTAAGGCACTGCATCGCAGTGCTAGCTGTGCCACTAGAGATCCTGGTTCGAATCCAGGCTCTGTCGTAGCCGGCCGTGACTGGGAGATTGGCCCAGCGTCGTCCAGGGTAGGGGAGGGAATGGCCAGCAGGGATGTAGCTCAGTTGGTAGAGCATTGCGTTTGCAACGCCAGGTTTGTGGGTTCGATTCCCACGGGGGGCCAGTATGAAATATAAAAAAATAATGTATGCACTAACTGTAAGTCGCTCTGGATAAGAGTGTCTGTAAAATTGCTTTCATATTATTTTTCAATATTCCTGTGAATTCCGAGAGGGTCTAATTTGTTCCAAGCCTTCCCTCTTCTCTAATCAGTGATAGCTAGCTCCTCAGCATCTGAGGTACTTCATTAACAACTGCACCATCCTCTACAAAGACACACACAATTTAGAAGAAAACTAATAAAAGTTGGGCTCTATCCACCCCCTTCAGAGTACAAGTGTTTCATGCAGTAAATAAACAAAAGGCACAATGATGGGCATAAAAAGTGGGGAGGAGAGCACCCTTCAGTGTTTACTTTTTTTCATGCTGTAAATCAAGTCAGAATAGACTCCTTGCCTGCTAGCATGGCCTTCAGTAACCACTAGGCACTAAGCGAATGAGGGAAAACTCTGTATGTGTCCCAAATGGCACCTTATTCACTTATAAATAGGGTGCCATAGGGCTCTGGTCAAAAGTAGCGCTATATAGAGAATAGGTTGTCATTTGGGACGTAGCCTCTGTCTGTGCATGGGAGGCGAGGTGGAGTGAATCTGGGCATTGGCGATTAATTTCTCTGCAGGAAGTGGAGGCAGACCTGTTGCGCAACAGAATGTCTGTAAATGGCAATCAATGAACTGTCAGACGCCATCAGCATTCAGTCGACTGTAGAGATGAAGACGTTGCCCCTACTTAAGCTTCAGAGGACAACAACAAAGAGACGACCAAGACGTTAGCTCACTATTCATATTTTAGAATTTCTAAACTGCTAAGAAATTAAGGTATGGGTGACTATTCACTGGGAGTCATGTTAGGTAGAATTAAATCTACTTCATATACTGTACACAGACAGAGTGAGGCATCATTGTGGGGAGAGATTTGTTATTTATCTGATTACGGCATAAACGAGATAAGTGCAACGGAGCAGTTTCTGTTGAATGATTTGAGGTTGAGATTGTGACACCGCTTCCCACTCACAGAGAAAGCTCTATGCCAACAATAGAAAAAATAGAGGTCTACATATTTAAATAATTCTCATTAGACCTGCGTGTGAGTGCTTTTTACCCATTTAGCTGGTGAATCAATAGAAAGGGAGTGGACCCTTGCTAAATAGGAATTATTCCTCATCCTGGTTATACCTTTGTTGATTTGAATAGAGATTGGCATCTTTAAAAACACTACCAAACGCAATCATAGCAGGGGTCCTTTGTGGCCACCATTGTGGCAGGAATTGTGTTTGGACCAGTGACTCTGCTCGTATTGTTGTGGCTCTCTCTCTCTTTCCCTCTTTGTTATATAATTAATTGCCATCTGCTATGGTAGGGTGTCAATCTGAACACAGACTGACTTGCTCAGCCAAGCTTTATATGTTAACATTTGGCAATATCTAATTAAGTGAAAAACCAAGATGTATTGGCTGAAAGAAATGTGCCGCCTGACAATGACAGTCATAATAGTTTGGGATATATGTCTGTCACACAATGCAAATTAACTTATTAGATCAGGGTAATTAGTGCAAGACAACAGCTGTAATGGACAGAGCTGCTCAGACATGATTGAAGAGGGCCCATCTGATCTCAAGCCAATATATATTTTGGTAAATATGGTTAAGAATTGGGAAAGCAGTCAAACTGTAGACTATGTAACTAAGACAACACCAAGCATCAACAGGAAGATACTCACTGAAAAGCATTACAATTTCTTCATCAATATGTATGAGAAGTATTCAGCCTACTTACCTGTCCAGTTCAGAAATAGCTCTAGCAATGGACTTATTATTTCCATACTAGATGACTCACAACATTCTCGTTAATAAGATGCTTGTGTACTCTTATGAGCATGTGCCCTTCCTCTACAACAGGTTCAAGGTACCCTTTACAAAATATACTTACCTCCACATAATACACGATATCAGCTTTGTATATAGCTCATTGAGAAAATAAAATGTTTTCCTTATTATTTCCTTACCTAAGATATGTATTAAAAATCATTCATTTTCATTCAGTGTTCATATCAACCTATGTGGATAAGTGTAGTTTTATTACAGAATGTGAGCTCACAGAGTTAAGAAATATCATTTGTGTCCTGGAGTGTGCCCTTATTAAACAAACCATTTAAATTAAAACAATTATCATTAACTATGTGGAAGTTCTTCCAGGAAAGCTGAGGCCTTTACACAGCTCAATGAAGCATTTTAAATCACAGGGAGAAAATTTTGCCATTGGACAGAATTAGATATGCCGCTGATGTATTAAAATGGTAGAGTTCATTTCATTCACACTGTCACGAGCTGATGTGGATGTGGTGTTGGAGTCAGGCGCAGGACACAGAAGCTTACTCCAACAGACTTTACTAGTCAAAACACGACAATATAAAAATAACGGGCCTCAACACAACGGAGGCGAGCGATTACGCATACTGTGCGTAAATACACAAAATACAAGTGATTACGCAAACAGTGCGTCAATACACTAAATACACGAGAGCAAATACAAATCACCAACGGACAGGCGGACAACAACACACAACTACAAACAAAACCAAAGGAAACTTATAGGTGACATAATCAATACGTGATATGGAACAGGTGCACTAATCAGACAAAACCAAACAAACATAGAGAACATCAAACGGTAGCAGCTAGTACTCCGGAGACGACGAACGCCGAAGCCTGCCCGAACAAGGAGGAGGAGCAGTCTCGGCGGAATTCGTGACACACACTGATAAACTGTTTCAATCAGGGACATTCACGTTGGGGTTTCCATCTGAATTCTCCCTGAAACACATTCATGCATGTATCCTGAATTCCAAAACCTTTTTTGTGCTAACATTCCACTCCTTGTACTTGTCATTGCTATGACAAGGAGTGGTAAGAAGTGGAATGATAGCACAAACAGACTCGATTTCTCCAGGCTAGCATGCATGCACACATATAAACCTACTGTTGTATGTGTCAAATTAATAGGAGTTGTAGTAACAGTGTGGAAGAACATTGTCACATAGCACTTGACTTTTTTTTAACATGTAACCCAATTTAACATATCACACATAAAAAATGTAACTTAAAAATGTTATGCAATTAAAATAAACAAAAATGCAATTTACTTATGCGGAAAAAGTTAGTACACCCCTACCTTTACCATCACATAAAATGACTAAAATTAGAATCAGGTGCACCAAAACAGGTGCAAATGAATTGAAAATCATTAGAGAGTAACTTGGGAGGGTACAGCCTTCCATAAAGATTAGAAACTTGGTCTGGTTTGGTCTTAACCATATGGGTGTGTGGCCCTCAGAAGAAAGATGATTGATGTCCATGAGTCTGGGAGGGGTTAGAAATGCAATTCGAACTACATCATTCCACTTTCTGACAAATCATCTACAAATTGAGAAAATTCAAGACCACTGGCAATCTATCTAGGACAGGTCGTCCCACAATATTCAGCCCAAGAGCTGACCGAAAGATGCTAACAGAAGTCTCTAAGAACCCCAGGGTAACATCAAGGGATCTACAGGCCTCTCTTGCCACAATCAATGTCGAAGTGCATGAGTCAACTGTCAGAGACTCCACAAACTTGGCCTACATGAGAGGTCAGGAAGGAAGAAGTCTCTAATCTCAAAAATGAATATCAAGACATGACTGACATTTGCCAGACAACATTTACATTTTACATTTACGTCATTTAGCAGACGCTCTTATCCAGAGCGACTTACAAATTGGTGCATTCACCCTATAGCCAGTGGGATAACCACTTTACAATTATTATTATTATTTTTTTATTATTATTATTATTATTTTAATTTTTTTTGTTTTTTTAGGGGGGGGGGTAGAAGGATTACTTTATCCTATCCCAGGTATTCCTTAAAGAGGTGGGGTTTCAAATGTCTCCGGAAGGTGGTGAGTGACTCCGCTGTCCTGGCGTCGTGAGGGAGCTTGTTCCACCACTGGGGTGCCAGAGCAGCGAACAGTTTTGACTGGGCTGAGCGGGAACTATGCTTCCGCAGAGGAAGGGGAGCCAGCAGGCCAGAAGTGGATGAACGCAATGCCCTCGTTTGGGTGTAGGGACTGATCAGAGCCTGAAGGTACAGAGGTGCCGTTCCCCTCACAGCTCCATTGGCAAGCACCATGGTCTTGTAACAGATGCGAGCTTCAACTGGAAGCCAGTGGAGTGTGCGGAGGAGCGGGGTGACGTGAGAGAACTTGGGAAGGTTGAACACCAGACGTGCTGGGGCATTCTGGATGAGTTGTAGGGGTTTAATGGCACAGGCAGGGAGCCCAGCCAACAGCGAGTTGCAGTAATCCAGACGGGAGATGACAAGTGCCTGGATTAGGACCTGTGCCGCTTCCTGTGTAAGGCAGGGTCGTACTCTCCGAATGTTGTAGAGCATGAACCTGCAGGATCGGGTCACCGCCTTGATGTTAGTGGAGAACGACAGGGTGTTGTCCAGGGTCACGCCAAGGCTCTTCGCACTCTGGGAGGAGGACACAACGGAGTTGTCAACCGTGATGGCGAGATCATGGAACGGGCAGTCCTTCCCCGGGAGGAAGAGCAGCTCCGTCTTGCCAAGGTTCAGCTTGAGGTGGTGATCCGTCATCCATACTGATATGTCTGCCAGACATGCAGAGATGCGATTTGCCACCTGGTTATCAGAAGGGGAAAGGAGAAGATTAGTTGTGTATCGTCAGCGTAGCAATGATAGGAGAGGCCATGTGAGGATATGACAGAGCCAAGTGACTTGGTGTATAGGGAGAATAGGAGAGGGCCTAGAACTGAGCCATGGGGGACACCAGTGGTGAGAGCACGTGGTGTGGAGACAGCTTCTCGCCACGCCACTTGGTAGGAGCGACCGGTCAGGTAGGACGCAATCCAGGAGTGAGCCGCGCCGGAGATGCCCAGCTCGGAGAGGGTGGAGAGGAGGATCTGATGGTTCACAGTATCAAAGGCAGCAGACAGGTCTAGAAGGACAAGAGCAGAGGAGAGAGAGTTAGCTTTAGCAGTGCGGAGAGCCTCCGTGACACAGAGAAGAGCAGTCTCAGTTGAATGACCAGTCCTGAAACCTGACAGGTTTGGATCAAGAAGGTCATTCTGAGAGAGATAGCAAGAGAGTTGGCTAAAGACGGCACGCTCAATAGTTTTGGAAAGAAAAGAAAGAAGGGATACTGGTCTGTAGTTGTTGACATCAGTGGGATCGACTGTTGGTTTTTTGAGAAGGGGTGCAACTCTCGCTCTCTTGAAGACGGAAGGGACATAGCCAGCGGTCAAGGATGAGTTGATCAGCGAGGTGAGGTAGGGGAGAAGGTCACCGGAGATGGTCTGGAGAAGAGAGGAGGGGATGGGGTCAAGCGGGCAGGTTGTTGGGCGGCCTGCGGTCACAAGTCGCAAGATTTTATCTGGAGAGAGAGGGGAGAAAGAAGTCAAAGCATAGGGTAGGGCAGTGTGAGCAGGACCAGCAGTGTCATTAGACTTAACAAACGAAGATCGGATGTCGTCAACCTTCTTTTCAAAGTGATTGACGAAGTCATCCACAGAGAGAGAGGAGGGGGGGGGGGGATTCAGCAGGGAGGAGAATGTGGCAAAGAGCTTCCTAGGGTTAGAGGCAGATGCTTGGAATTTAGAGTGGTAGAAAGTTGCCTTAGCAGCAGAAACAGATGAAGAAAATGTAGAGAGGAGGGAGTGAAAAGATGCCAGGTCGGCAGGGAGTTTAGTTTTCTTCCATTTCCGCTCCGCTGCCCGGAGCTCTGTTCTGTGAGCTCGCAATGAGTCATCAAGCCACGGAGCTGGAGGGGAGGACCGAGCCGGCCGGGAGGATAGGGGACACAGAGAGTCAAAGGATGCAGAAAGGGAGGAGAGGAGGGTTGAGGAGGCAGAATCAGGAGATTGGAGGGAGAAGGATTGAGCAGAGGGAAGAGATGATAGGATGGAAGAGGAGAGAGTAGTGGGAGAGAGAGAGCGAAGGTTGCGGCGGCGCATTACCATCTGTGTAGGGGCAGAGTGAGTAGTGTTGGAGGAGAGCGAGAGAGAAAAGGATACAAAGTAGTGGTCGGAGACATGGAGGGGAGTTGCAGTGAGATTAGTAGAAGAGCAGCATCTAGTAAAGATGAGGTCAAGCGTATTGCCTGCCTTGTGAGTAGGGGGGACGGTGAGAGGGTGAGGTCAAAAGAGGAGAGGAGGGAAAGAAGGAGGCAGAGAGAAATGAGTCAAATGTAGACGTAGGGAGGTTGAAATCCCCCAAAACTGTGAGGGGTGAGCCATCCTCAGGAAAGGATCTTATCAAGGCGTCAAGCTCATTGATGAACTCTCCAAGGGAACCTGGAGGGCGATAGATGACAAGGATATTAAGCTTAAATGGGCTAGTGACTGTGACAGCATGGAATTCAAATGAGGAGATAGACAGATGGGTTAGGGGAAAAAATTGAGAATGTCCACTTGGGAGAGATGAGGATTCCTGTGCCACCACCCCTCTGACCAGATGCTCTCGGGGTATGCGAGAACACATGGTCAGACGAGGAGAGAGCAGTAGGAGTAGCAGTGTTTTCAGTGGTAATCCATGTTTCCGTCAGCGCCAGGAAGTCGATGGACTGGAGGGTAGCATAGGCTGGGATGAAGTCAGCCTTGTTGGCAGCAGAACGGCAGTTCCAGAGGCTGCCTGAGACCTGGAACTCCAGGTGTGTGGTGCGTGCAGGGACCACCAGGTTAGAGAGGCAGCAGCCACGCGGTGTGAGGCGTTTGTGTAGCCTGTGCGGAGAGGAGAGAACAGGGATAGGCAGAGGCATAGTTGACAGGCTGCAGCAGATGGCTACAATAATGCAGAGGAGATCGGAATAAAATGAACTAAACATCTGGGAAAGGAGAGAGCCACAACTCCCAAATATAACTCTCCCAACTTCCACCTCAGAAACTATAATTGTTGTAAACTACAGCGGTTCAATGTTTTCTAGGAATAGACTAACCTAGTTTATTCAGCTAGCTAACTAGGTGCAGTATTATTCCGTGAAAACGTCCAGGCACCTCGTCATAACACACGGCACGAACACACAGAGAGAGCCAAACTAACGTTAGCTAGTCACCCATGTCCCGAATTCCTTGAGCGACTCGGGCTATCAATATGAAAAAAGCAAAACACAAGTGTAGGTTATGACTTACCCCTAGCAGCTACTATTAGCTAGCCAAGTGCAAAGCTAGCCACTGAATTGACTCAGCCAGTTCGCGTCTGTTCACTCGGTCGTTCCATCTATTGTTTACAAGTAGCTATCCAGGTTGCAACAAGCTTGCTAATTTTCAAGCACAGTAGCCACTTGCTACCTAACGTTAACTGTTCAGACAATGAGGTTAGAAAACAGCTGAATGGTAGGCAATTATTGTATGTGATTATTGTAGGCAGCCAGCTGGCGTAATTACAGGCACTCTCAGGTGTGAAACAACTATACCGTTGCTGATAGCTAGTTAGTTAGCTAGCTAGAATAGTTAGCAAACTAGCTAGCCATTGCTTTCAGACAAAGAAGAACCTCTCCTTTCACGGCACAAATACACGGAAAGAACCAAACTAACGTTAACTAGTCACCCATGTCCCGAATTCCTTGAGCGACTCGGGCTATCAATATGTAAAAAAAAAAAAAAAACACAAGTGTAGGTTATGACTTACCCCTAGCAGCTAGTGTTAGCTAGCCAAGTGCAAAGCTAGCCACTGAATTGACTCAGCCAGTTCGCGTCTGTTCGCTCGGTCGTTCCAGCTATTGTTTACAAGTAGCTATCCAGGTTGCAACAAGCTTGCTAATTTTCAAGCGCAGTAGCCACTTGCTACCTAACGTTAACGGTTCAGACAATGAGGTTAGAAAACAGCTGAATGGTAGGCAATTATTGTATGTAATTATTGTAGGCAGCCAGCTGGCGTAATTATAGGCACTCTCAGGCGTGAAACAACTATACCGTTGCTAATAGCTACTCGCCAGCTAGTCCAGGTGGTGAGTTAGCTAGCTAGCTAGCTTCGTGCTACACCCGGCACCGCCGAATACAATACTTAACCTACAATAATTACATACAATAACTACCTACAACAACCCACGATACCTACCTACAATACCTAACTACAATCAAAATACATAGTTTTAAGCCTTACTCGACAAAGCCAAGCTATGTATAAAGCCAAGCTTACCCGACAACCTCCTCCTCCTCCTCCTCCTGCTCCCAACACCTGGGTAATGACCAAACTTCTGGAACAATGTACTCTGGACAGATGAGTGGGTGGAGTTATTTGGCCGCAATGCCAGATGCCATGTTTGGCAAAAACGAAACACTGCCTTTGAACAGAAGAACCTCCTACCAACCATAAAGCATGGAGGCAGTGGCATAATGGTTTGGGGCTGCTTTGCTGCCTCAGGTCCTGGCCAACTTGCCATCATTGAGTCAACCATGAATTCCATATTGTACAAGATAATTATTTAGGAGATTGTGAGACCATCTGTCAAAAAGCTAAAGCTGAACCGAACATGGATCTTGCAATAGGACAATGATCCAAAACACAAAAGCAAAGCTACAACAGAATGGCTCAAAAATAAGAAATGGAGGGTTATTGAATGGCCGAGTCAAAGCCCAGATCTCAATCCTGTCGAAATGCTGTGGGGGGACTTGAGGCAGGCCGTGCATGCAAGAAAGCCCTCGAACATGACAAAGTTGAAGCAGTACTGTAAAGAAGAGTGGGCAAAAATTCCTCCCAGTCAATGTAAGAGACTGATAGACAGTTACAAGAAATGGCTACATTAAGTTATTTAAGCCAAAGGGGGCAACACCAGCTATTGAACCTAGGGGTGTAATTATTTTCTCCGCACTATGGAATTGCATTTCTGTAGATTTTTTATGAATAAAAGATTACAAAGTATAATCTTTCAGTGTCATTTGTTAAATTAGTTTACCTTTATCTGTCAACAGTGCTGAAGTGAAGATTACATATCCATCTGTCCAAATATGTAAAAAAAAGAAAAGAAAAGGAAGACAACTTTCCAGGGGGTGTACTTACTTTTTCACATGAATGTATACCTGTTTGCAGCTCGCACAATTTCAAAGATTTGAAAATATGCTCACAACAGGGTGTTTGAATTGAGTTGGCAAGAAATCAGGGAACTGGTTCAGGCGATGCAACACTCTTTCATGTTATGAATGTTTTTTTGGTTATCACTGGTTTTTCGACTCAGCATTTTATTATTCTCTTTTTCCGTCCAGCACAGGTGCATAAATATCTACTCTCAATGTTAGCTGTCTTATTATAACACATTTCTTCTACCTTAACTCCCTCTACTCTCTGTGCATCCCCAACAGCTCAATTTAATGATGCATAATATCATATCGTACCTCAACAGAAAACCAGAGACAACAAACATTCAAGGGTGTAACCTTATAACTTCCCCTTTGTTAGATAACTCAAAATCACTGAAACTAAAAAAGGAGCTGTCTATCAGCGCCTCTAGTGTGATAACTCAAACTATAAAGAGGTGGATAGTCAAGTTTATTTTCCTGTCAGTTTGTCCTGTGCTTCACAGTAACTCATGTTCTGACAGCTTTCTCCATCCAAGGTCCTTTGTGTCCTGATAGATCTAGTTTGTGAAGTTTGGAGTATCTAACAGTGGCTCTGACCCAAACATGCACCACATTTCACTTTTGAATGATACAGGAAGCCCCATGATGTGATCAAGTACTCTGCTTCATTTTCTATATACCATATGTCATGGTAGCTTTTGACATCAGAGAGGCTGGGAGAAGATACATAATTCAGACCCTGTGAGCGTTTTGGTCTGTCATATTATTTCCACTTTTAATCGTAGAGGAGCATTCATTGGAGCTACAGTATATCTGTTGCATCATAGATAGACCTCATTGGCAGTGAGTGTATGCCAACACGTTCCCACAAGGGGGAACCATGCATCAGTGTGTTGCTTCTTTTCGCCTCTGGCCATTTCTGTCTGTACAGTACAGCTTTCCATATCGTCAGGGGGAAGAGTTCAGTTTCTCACAGAGAGGCAACCTTTGTTCAGTAGGACATGCATCTCATACATTTTTTGCTGATTATAATATTTCAGGTCATATGCCAGCGCTGGGAGTTTGCATACTCAAATTCATGGGGGGTATATTTGCATTAAAGTCTGAGCTAATTCTACAAATGTAACCAAATTTTTTTCCTGTAGTGTTTGAGGGGCTGAAAAACACATCACTTGTCACTTGATCGGGATAGAGTCCACAGGAAAGCACAGAAATTTAGAAGGCCCAAGCCATGACTGACATGATTGGTATTTAATCTGGTCAAACCCTACGTCCCTAGCAGCTTAAGACCCATCCATGGACTCAGGCCCAAGCCTCCAGCATGCATTTCACCCTCTTCTCCCTACACGCTCTTCCCCCTTTCCAAAGGTCTGAGAGTGCTTCAGCTCTTAACACTTTGGGTAGTGGACTGGTACTCCCTCATCCAGAAAAGTGGCCACCAGTGGAGTGTTTCAGGCAGCGTTACCATATGGCACGGGGCTTGGGGTTGGGGTGAAAATAGAGTCGCAGCTCCATGTGGTCCTGGATCTGCCCGTCTGCTAGCTAGGACACCAACTGCATGCTTAGTTTCTCACTCACTGACGGCTTTCAGCTGCCTGGAGGGGCTTCAAGCTGAGTCATAAAAATATATCTCTATGTATCTGTCAGCTGTCGTTTTCTGACTCTTATACAATGACATCACCCATGTCTAACATGCTCACAGATTAATATCTATTTCTGTCACTAGAATTTTTTTTCTGTCAGAATAAAAGGTAGGTGAACAAGCTAACATGGCAGAAAACTGATACCTCAGGTCAAAGCTATTCTGTGTTTCCCCATGTCTTCTGATAGCTGTTTTGTTACCCAGAATCAACACATTAGGTTGATTACTATTTGCTCTGGTAGCGTACAGTGCGAATCAATACCCAACAGACTCAGAAAAGGCTTTTTTCCAGTTGCATACTCCCTGTACTGTAGACAGTGCATTTCTCTGAACATCAAAGAGCAATTATTACTTCAATAGTTATAGCAATAAGAATAACTGGCCTTTTGCACTATTAATAGCTTGCCTTTTAAGCTAGCGTCTCTCACTCTCTCACTGACTCATTGCACTCTAAGTGCTTATTTAACATACTCTAGAGTATTTTTGAACTGTTTTGTGAAAAAATTTGAGAAAAAGGCTTTGATTTATCTTAATCAAATTAGAGGGACTATAGAGCAACACACTGTCTTTGAACATCCGGACTCTGACAAAGAAATAGGGAACTTAGGGAGTGAATGTGCCTCCGAACTACCAAAGCGCAACAAATAACTTACTCAGCCTTCCTTATCTACCGGACCCCTGCAATGTGCAGACATGAGAGCCTGTAAAGAGTTGTTTTGTATTTATAAAGGGAAAGTTACCATGGGGTGGTACCCTACCGTGATAGTCAGGCTGCTGCAGTGGGCACTGCCCAGCCCTGGCTGTTTTGAGCTCCACTAATTGTGTATATGTGATGGAGGCTATATTACAAATGGTACACTATTCCCTATATAGTGCACTATTTTGGACCAGAACCCTTTGGATCATGGTCAAAAGCAGTGCACTATATACCCTGCCTTGCTACAGTCGGTATCAGCAACTTTAGAGTCACCATCACTTATTCATAAGCTTTACTCCCTGATTATTTATTTATCCTGGCTGGGCAATTTTTTGTCCCTTTTTATAACCTTCCCCCCCTCCTATCCCCCTCTGGCTAGTTTTTCCTCCCCTCACACGTTTTCTGTCTTTGACTACCTTTCCTTTCCAGTCTTCTTTCCCTGTCCTCTGACACTGTTCTCCTCCTCCTCCTACTATAGTCCCTGAGACTCCCAGGCATATTAAAAAGGCCTGCTTTGGTCTGGCCGACATAAACACAACTGCAAGCTTGGAGTTTACTATGAATAATCTCTGTGACTGCACTGGCTGCACGCTCTACTGATGTGAAAGGTGTTTTCTCCTTCTGTGGGTCGTCTCTCTCAGTTCCTGTACATATTTATTCAGTACGGATCGCGCCAGCCAGCCACAGTTTCACTCCAGTTCCTCACCCTGTGCCTTGAGCATTATGCTGAGTTTGCCGAACCCTGAAACATCTGCTGTCATTACCAGATGAGTTTTCAGAGCAGACAAAGCCCCTAAATCAGCTGTAAAGCGGCATTGTGTTCTGCACCAAGATGATTATGCGCCGCTGACATGAACAAGCTCAGACTGACACAAAGCAAATCTGTATAAAATGTCATACGGAAAGCGAGAGGGAGAGAGAGAGAGAAAGAGACTTAACTAAGTAAACAGCAGAAGCCTAAGTATTGTTGTCCATTATTTTACTCAAATTAGGGGAGGGGTGGTATGATTAGGGTAAAATAATAAAGAAGAAATAAATATATATATATATATATATATATATATATATATATATGGGGGATTGGAAATGATGCAGACAATTACAGTACATTGATAGAACCCACAATATATATATATATCTGCAATATTAAAGCTGATACACCCCCAGCAAAAAATGGTTTACAAAAATAATAAACATGATATGATGGCATATGAATCACAGCATCAAGAAAATAATTTATTTTGGATTAACAACTGTTGGATTTTGAAATGTTGGTTTATCTTTCTCAACCCAATTATATTTCCTCTGGGATTTATCCTGAGGGAACAACTTAATTAATGTTCTTATTTATTTAGCACAGACTGAATCACTACCACAATTGTTATACAAATATAACAGTGTGGATTGAGCTACAGTAGGTAGACCACCATATGGAGAGTCTAGACTTCATATTCCGCAAAGCCTTTGACACCTGTCCCCGCCAAACTTTGTAATGTACATTTTGTGAAATAAAAAGAAATCTGAGAGTCATATATATATATATATATATATATAACAATGTTTTACTCTTGAATCTGGTCCAGATGTGTCCTTAACCTTATTAAAATAACTTTGACTTATCTGCACCTCAGGACAACACTCCTGTCACCCAGCAACAAACCTGTGGTGGTGACACAACTAAAATATCACCCTTCACATGCAGTTGAAGTCGGAAGTTTACATACACTTAGGTTGGAGTCATTAAAACTCGTTTTTCAACCACTCCACACATTTCTTGTTAACAAACTATAGATTTGGCGGTTAGGACATCTACTTTGTGCATGACACAAGTAATTTTTCCAACAATTGTTTACAGACAGATTTTTTCACATATAATTAACTGTATCACAATTCCAGTGGGTCAGAAGTTTACATACACTAAGTTGACTGTGCCTTTAAACAGCTTGGAAAATTCCAGAAAATGATGTCATTGCTTTAGAAGCTTCTGATAGGGTAATTGACATCATTTGAGTCAATTGGAGGTGTACCTGTGGATGTATTTCAAGGCCTACTTTCAAACTCAGTGCCTCTTTGCTTTACATCATGGGAAAATAAAATAAAAATCAGCCAATACCTCAGAAAAAAAATTGTAGACCTCCACAAGTCTGGTTCATCCTTGGGAGCAATTTCCAAATGCCTGAAGGTACCACATTCATCTGTACAAACAATAGCATGCAAGTATAAACACCATGGGACCACGCAGCCGTCATACCGCTCAGGAAGGAGATGCGTTCTGTCTCCTAGAGATGAACGTACTTTGGTGCGAAAAGTGCAAATCAATCCCAGAACAACAGCAAAGGACCTTGTGAAGATGCTGGAGGAAACCGGTACAAAAGCTTCTATATCCACAGTAAAATGAGTCCTATATCGACATAACCTGAAAGGCCGCTCAGCAAGGAAGAAGCCACTGCTCCAAAACCACCGTAAAAAAAGCCACACTATGGTTAGCAACTGCACATCGGGACAAAAATTGTACTTTTTGGAAAAATGTCCTCTGGTCTGATGAAACAAAAATAGAACAATGTGTGGGCAGAACTGAAAAAGTGTGTGAGAGCAAGAAGGCCTACACACCTGACTCAGTTACACCAGCTCTGTCAGGAGGAATGAGCCAAAATTCACCCAACTTATTGTGGGAAGCTTGTGGAAGGCTACCTGAAATGTTTGACCCAAGTTAAACAATTTAAAGGCCATGGTACCAAATACTAATTGAGTGTATGTAAACTTCCGACCCACTGGGAATGTGATGAAAGTAATAAAAGCTTAATAAATAATTCTCTCTACTATTATTCTGACATTTCACATTCTTAAAATAAAGTGGTGATCCTAACTGACCTAAGACAGGGAATTTTTACTAGGATTAAATGTCAGGAATTGTGAAAAACTGAGTTTAAATGTATTTGGCTAAGGTGTATGTAAACTTCCGACTTCAACTGTACAGTGCAATCATCAATCTATACCCCATAATGACAAAGCAAAAACAGGTTTTTAGACATTTTTGCTGGCCGCGCGGCCAAACTGAGCAATCGGGGGAGAAGGGCCTTGGTCTGGGAGGCGAGCAAGAACCCGTTGGTCACTCTGACAGAGCTCCAGAGTTCCTCTGTGGAGAAGGGAGGGTCTTCCAGAAGGACAACCATCTTTGAAGCACTCCACCAATTAGACCTTTATGGTAGAGTGGCCAGACAGAAGTCACTCCTCAGTAAAAGGCAGATGACAGCCCGCTTGGAGTTTGCCAAAAGGCACCTAAAGGCTCTCAGACCATGAGAAACAAGATTCTCTGGTCTGATGAAACCAAGATTAAACCCTTTGGCCTGAATATGCAGCGTCACATCTGAAGGAAACCTGGCACCATCCCTACGCTGAAGCATGGTGGTGGCAGCATCATGCTGTGGGGATGTTTTTCAGTGGCAGGGACTGGGAGACTAGTCAGGATCGAGAGAAAGATGAACGGAGAAAAGTACAGAGAGATCCTTGATGAAAACATACTCCAGAGCTCTCAGGACCTCAGACTGGGGCGAAGGTTCCCCTTCCAATAGGGCAACAACCCTAAGCAAACAGCCAAGACAACACAGGAGCGGCTTCGGGACAAGTCTCTGAATTTCCCACTTTTATAAAAAGGCTGTTAGGTAACAAAATGTGGAAAAAGTCAAGGGGTCTGAATACTTTCCAAATGCACTGTATCTATCATATATATAAAATATTTGCTGTTTATCGGATTGTCATGTTTACGACAGCCTTGACAACTAAGAACTTTCCGAGGGAGTCTCTTACGGTTCCTAATCTGTGCCGGCAGCTCGGTGAGCCATATGTTCTTTGATTATGGGATTTGATGTGTGAGAAAGCTGTCAGCTGGCTGTGTGGTGTTATCTGAGGCAGACACGGTGGGTCAAGGCTCGGCACAGAGGGCCGGTACATGGTAATTAACTTATCTCATTAAATATGCATCAAGTGCCCTCCAGGAACTAACAGTGGAGCGTAGACACGATTTTCAGGAATTATGGGAACATTCATTTCCCATTATGTCTTCGCAAAATGAGAAGTGACCTGTCTGATCAACGGACTGACCTCATGTTGAGATAGTTCCTCCTGATTCTGCAAGGGGAACTTTGCAGATTACTTTAGTGACAGTATCAACTTAAATTAATCTGGGTTTATGGGGGTGTAACCTTGGTAGAGTATCCTCCCTCTGACGCCAGTGTTCAAAGTCTATTAAATTAATCAAAGACAATGGTGTCAGTGAGGGCTGTGGTTATGAAATTAGTGCCTTGGTGCCTAAGTTATTATATCGTTTATAACTACATTAGGCAGGGACAAATGAGTGAGTGTGTGCCAGGTGTTGAATCATCCTAAACTAAGTTGTCTCCACTGTTGATGGACAATTTGTTGTATATTTCCCAAAGGTTTTACTCCTACTCTTAATTCTGGCGTATTATTTCTTAAAGAAAAATTTATTCAAATGGTTTTAAACAGGGAATGCCATTGAGACCAATGCCTCTTTCATGCGAGCCCTGCACACAATTGTACAAATTCACAATATTTACAATTCCAACGCAATATTTACAATTTCAACTCAATAAAACATACAATATTTACAAGCAAGTTAAGAAAAGTAACTTACAAAACCCGATCATGAAAATCAAACATATCCCTCAGTAAAAAAGTAATCAACCAGTAGTCTGAACTGTCCTATCGGTACCAAAACCTCCAACCTTAGAGAGTTCTGGAGATTATTCCACAAGTAAGGTGCAAAAAAACTAAATGCAGATCTACCTAAATCAGTGGAGACCGAAGGGATTTCCAGAGTTAACCCTCCCTGAGATCGGGTCTGGTAACTCATATGTATGTAATTTAACAACGAGGTAAGGTAATAGCGGAAGTTTGCACAAGAGGGCTTAATAAACAAAAAGAGAGCAGTGCATTGATCTACAAGCCTTAAGAGAGCGCCAGCCTACAGTCTGATACAGAATGCAGTGAGGTGTACTGAACCTATCACCCTTTACAAAGCTTAGTGTGCTATGATAAACTGCGTCCAATGGCTTCAATACAGTGGCAGCTGCATTCATACAGACCATAGTCTAAAGCTGGAACAAATGTCGACTGAATGATTTGTTTCTGCTAGTTAATTTAAGGCATGCCCTATTGCTATAAAGGAAGCCCATTTTAATTTTCAACTTCTTAACTAACTCATCACTATGCTTTTTGAAAGATAGTTTTTCGTCAATCCAGATACCCAGATATTAATAAGTGGGGACATGATCAATGTGGGCACCATCCAATGTACACATGCATAAATCATCAGATACATTTTAAGATTTTTGGAAAATAACATTGACTTAGATTTACCTGCATTAAGTACCAATTTAAGTTCAACAACATCTTTATGTAAGTCGAAAAAGCAAGATTGTAGTTCTGAAAGATCCTTGTCAATAGAAGGGGCAACAGAATACACAACAGTATAGTCCGCATATAAGTGGAGGTTACAAATTCTTACAGACAAACCAATATTGTTTGTATAGATATTAAAAAGTACGGTGCCCAAATCGACCCTTGAGGGTCACCTTTAGTAATATCAAGGAAACCTTACTTAACACCATCAGAAGATGCACATTGTGTCCTGCCTATCAGGTAGTTTTCAAACCAAGAGCAGGCTGCCTGACCCAGGCCAATTTCAGACAGTCTATTAATTAATAATGAGTGGTCAACAGTTTTGAAAGCCTTCGACAGGTCTATAAAAAGGGCAGCACTATGCTGCCTTTTGTCTATGCATTTTCCAATGTAATTTAACACCAAAGAAGCAGTAGAGATAGTGCTGTGACCTGACCTGAAAACAGAATGATGGACACTTAGAATACATTATGAAGCTAGAAAAGATCTAAGCTGAGTGTTTATTAAAGATGTAAAACATTTCGCTAGGTAAGACAGTTTAGAGATCGGGCAATAATTATTCATGTCCAAGGGATCACCACCTTTGTGGAGAGGGAGCACATGAGCAGCCTTCCAGACCCTAGGGATAGCACCCAAGATAATTGTCAGTTTAAAAATATGTGTCAATGATTCCACAATTAGGGAAGCAGGAAGCTGCAGCAAGAAAGGATCACGCAAATCAGCCCCGGTGGATTTTCTATTTTATTTTTATGAATCTGAAGCAGGGTGTCTACCACATCAGAAGTAGACAGTTGTTGAAATTAAAACAAAGATTAATCAGAAATTGACAGATATTCCATCCTGCCAAATAAAGGCTGGGAGAGGGAAGAGTGGAGGGAAGAGTGGTCAAATGACTGATTGGGGCCAAATAAACCACAATTACTTTCAAATAAAATACCTGGAAAGATAACAATGGAAAGGAAAATACCTGTCAATTTGTGGAAAAATCACCCTGATTAACTCTTTAGTATTATCCCAGTTTACCTATTTGCTTATGGTCTTGCCTACGCCTAGCAAACAGTTTTTTAAAATATATGAGAAAAAAATATTCAATTTTATTTGGAACGGCAAGCCAGACAAAATTAAAAGAGCATATATATATAATGAATATGAATTCGGAGGACAGAAATTATTAAATATTAAAGCATTAGACCTATCACTAAAATCTTCAGTCATCCAAAAGTTATACTTAAATCCGAACTGGTTCTCAAGCAAATTAGTAAGATTGTCTCACCCACTGTTCAAGAAAGGCCTTTTTCCCTTTATTCAGATTACAATCTCTCACTTTCAGTTATTTGAAAAGGAAATAATCTCCCAAATGTCACTATTTCTAAAACAAGCCATAGAAAGTTGGTTGCAATTTCAATTTAATCCTCCAGAAACGACAGAACAAATAATGCAACAAATATTGTGGTTAAATTCAAATATACTAATTGACAAAAAACCTTTATTTTTTGACAGAATGTTTAAAAAAGGTATAATCTTCGTAAATGATATCATCGGTAGGACTGGTGGAGTTATGTCGCACATGCAGCTAACAAAAACATATGGAAATGTCTGCTCTACCCAAAATTACAACCAAATAATTGCAGCCTTACCGCAAAAGTGGAAGAGGAAAGTTGAAGGGGGAGAAAGTAAGGAACTTGTCTGTCGGCCTTGCATTAAAGAACATAATTGGTTAAGGAAAACTGTGATAAATAAAAAAGTATATCAGTTTCACTTAAGGACCAAAGGATTGACAGCCGTCCCATATAGATTGCAAAATAGTTGGGAAGAGATCTTTGACGTACCAATCCCATGGCATAGTGTTTATGAACTGACACGCAAAACGACACCGGATTCAAAAATTAGAATCTTTCAATTTAAATTATTATATAAAATTCTTGCTACCAATAGAATGTTATTTATATGGGGGATACAATCTTCCCAGCTCTGCAGATTTTGCTGTGAAGAGAATCATTAGATCATTTGTTTTGGTTCTGTCCATTTGTAGCTTGTTTTTGGACACAGGTCCAGGAATGGCTAAAGGATTGCAATATTTACCTGGAACTAACCTTGCAGATAGCATTACTGGGTGATCTGAAAAGTCATAGTCAATCAATCAATAATATAATAATACTTTTAGCAAAAATGTTTATTTTTAATTCACAATCTGTAGAAGCAATGAGAATAGAAAGGTTCAGAACTTTTGTAAAACATCACAGTATGGTTGAAATATATATGGCAAATAGAAATCCTATATGGATGGTGTTAAGAGATAGATGGGAGGTATTGAATAGAGTTGAAGGATGGGACTAATAACAAATAACAACAAATAATAACAAAGATAGCTAATAATGTAAGCATACTGTGTCCATAATAAGTATATAGGTTGTATGTTGGGAGCTTTTGGGAAAGAGCACAGTTAGAAAGATATGGCATTTAGAAGCAAACCGGATGGACATCATGAAAATGATCGGAGAGGTTGAGAGTAGAAGAAGTTCAGGAGCAAAAAAATAAATAAATATATATATATATGGATATAGAATTATTGTGAAATTAACTCTGTCCATAAGGTGTAGATAGTAATTATAGACCGGAAGTAGAGGCCTGGGCGTTGTTGTTCACTAATTTACTCCAAGTAGGGAAAGGATGGTGGGGTTGAAAAGTAATAAAGGGGAATATATATATATATATAAAATAAAAAAAACATGGGGGATTGGAAGTGATGCAGACAATTACATTGATAGAAGATACAATCTATCTGCAATATTAAGCTGATCCATCCCCCCAGAAAAAAAATAATAAAAATAATAATAATAATAATAAAAATATATATATATATAATAATAATAATTATAAATTAAAAAAAAATTAAAAAAAAGATAACATGTTGACTAAAAGCATCACTTATCTCATTTTTCTCAGTAAAGATGCTAGACCCTGATGAATTTCCATGCTTCAGTACATGAACAATTTTCCAGCAGAGTCTGAGATAGAACATAGAAAGTAGCATGATTTAGCTTTCTTAATTGAGTAGGTGCATCTATTTCTCAATTGCCTGAAAACCTGCCAATCAGCTACAGAGTCAGTTTTTCTAGCCTAGGCTCAGGATTGGCCCATGGATTCAGTCACAGAGCCGTACAAATGAGAATCACCCGAATGTGTTTAACGGCAATCATAAATTGAGAAATAATTTATATAATGTATACCTTGGGCAAATTATTTAAAACACTGAAGCATTCAACTGTACATTTCTCATCTATGATTCAATTTATCATTTTGGTGTCCAATGTCCTAAATGCTATTACAATATGCAATAAGAAAGTATTAAAACATATACAATTATTTAAACCTATAATGTATAATCACATTACTTGTAACAAGGCCATTTTGCCAAGGTATAAATTATATAAATGATTGCTCAATGTATGATTGGCATTGAACACATTCGGGTGATTCTCATTTGTACGGCTCTGTGATAGAATCCATCATTCACTCTAAATTAATTAATATATTGCCAAAGTTTGGTTAAAATGATTTGTCCCACTTGACAATCTCTAATTTAATTGGAAAGGAGCCTAACAGAACAACAGTATTTTACTGGGTTTTGTTGAATCCAATATTTTAATTGCTTAACTGGATCTAATTAACTAATTAGCCCAAATGGTCATATATTCTTAACTGCCTGAGGCATTCAGGTGCTGTTGGAGTGGACTCAATTGGATAATGTAGAGCACTTATGCTGAAATGTGTCAAGTTCAAAGGAAGTGTACTGTTTGTCTGTGAAGGGTTCTGAGCTAATACAGGAATATCTAGAGTACTCTAGATATTGACTCTGGCAGTTGTGAGTGGGTGAAGTGGTGTCATTGATACATTTTATCTGAATTCAGAAGAAAACATGGGTTGGCTATTCAAGGTTATTTCAATACACTATTGTACTTTGTATACAAATTTCAAGACAACACAATGCAATTATGATATGCTTCTACTAGCCCATGAATGGATCAACACTGTAAAGCATCTCTTAGCGTGGATGATATGAAAGCAGGGTTAGACAGTATTTCTCAGGCGTTAGTTGATGTGAATACCTGACTGTGATAATTGGAGAAATGGAAGAAATGGGAGACACACTGAAAAAAAACACACACTCTGGCCTTCTCTGACACTGGTTTGATATGTTTTTTGTTGTTGTCGTTGACACTGGTCTGATATGTTGTTGTCGGGCATCGCCACAGTTTACTAAGTTGGTATCCAATTGCACACAGCCTGTTAAGATCACAGAACAGCAAATAGCTGATCTGACGGGCTTGTTTGGGACTCATAGCCAGTTAAGAGAGCATTTTCGCTAACCCTAACCTTAACCTAATTCTCCTAATCTGCTATGTTAATTATCCTAACCTGCTACGAAAAAGTCTTAGCTGTATTGAAGTGGCGTGTTTTAACATAATCTCAGTTTGTTTGGTGTTTTTTAGGGAGAAGGTTACAACTGCGTCCCAAATGGCACCCTATTTGCAAGAAAGTGCCCACAGGGCTCTGGTCAAAAGTAGTGCACCGTGTAGGGAATAGGGTGTCATTTGGATGCACAATACACGTTTTTATTCCAATGTGTAATTGGAATGATTGGGAATGCAATGGGACAATTAATGGCGTCTATTCATCAAGCTGTTTTCATGTGGCACTCTGCTTAACCAAAAAGAGGCCTCCTCAACTCAATTGTGATCTCTCCCTTTTATGACAAAAGAGGGAAAATCTACTGCTCATTTTATGAATTATGTCACAATCTTTATTCTTTACGGTTGGTCTGACCTGAAGCTTAGAGCTTTGATGGATTAATTATGTTATCTCACCCATGAAGGTCTATGATTTAAAAAAAGGCATCGTTTCTCTATTCCATCAGAGGTAATAGCCACCTGCTACATAGCCTATGGTGTATTGCGTGCAAACCAGAAAACATAATAAGGTTGTACCTTGGCATGTGTTTCCTTTAACAGGCAATTATCAAGTGCTTTTGAGACTATCAGGAGGCAACATGTATACAGTGATGCTTGCTGAAAAGCCAACTCCTGCTAGGCACTTTGTTATTTTTTGAAAAATAAAAGCCATGATAAAGCAGAAATTAGAGTAAAATAGAGACACATTCAGGCATGCAAGATCAAATTGAATCTCCTACAACGAGATAAGCGCTTCACCACATTTTGAATTCTAAACCATCACTAATAGCTCAAACGGCATTCAGATGAAAATACACGGGAAACAGTAAAATACAGACATACAGACAGTATCTAGATAATATCACATCGGGACAAATTAAATATTTAATTGCACGGGAGCTGGGAGCTGGATTATTTGTTCTTAATCTCCGGCTTGAAAACTGTCAAATTACAGTCTGCAGCGAGGGGAACAATCTTCTGTGGCAGCTGGTTGTCAAAGCTGAATAGAACGCTGTTCTCTGGAGATATACAGTAGCTGTGCGGCTGAGTTCCAAAAGGCACCCTGTTCCCTACATTATGCACTACTTTTGACCAGACCCCTATGGGCCCTGGTCAAAAGTAGTGGACTATATAGGGAATAGTTTACCATTTGGGATGCAACCTGAGAGTGGGTGAAGGGAAGAAAGAGATCTGGGCTTGAAGGGATCGTTTGGACCATAGTGTTTTGTATGGGCAGTCCACACACTGATTTGATAACTATCTCTATCCGTCTCTATCCATCATGCATGTCATTGGAGATGCAATACAAGGTTGCCTCTGTAGATTAGCTGTTTTGATGTATTCTGGGGAATATGAATGTGAATTGTTATGGCATGATTATAAGATCATCCACAGTAATTTATTTCCATTCTCTGTGATACTTAAGGTGACATTTTGACTGTGCCAAAAATATAGAAATTAATATTTCAAAATTAGTTTATTTATTTTGTACTCAACCATTGTTTTCTGTGTGTTGTGTAAATGGGGTCCACTACCATTATCCAACAGGTGACTCATTGAAATATTGGATACAGAAAGGATCTTAACGTTTCTTTGTGCTTTTCCTCTTCCAGGTGATGAGCTCCATTAATCGTTGAGTGTGACAGGCAAACTAACCAGGCCAGAGGCTCCTCATCTTGGCTACATCCAGTCCACTCTCCCCTACACGGATTCATCTCTCTGGTTCTTACAGTTGTTGATCTGGCTTTCCTTCTGTGGGACTTTACCTTGGAGACCTCAACCTCACAGACCGCCAATGCTTACAAGGAACTGCCTGCTGCTGTTCCTTTGGTTTGTCTTCGACAAAGGTTCCCTGTCTTTAGTACGCCCGCCAGGCCCACCACTGAGCAGGAGCAGACTGGGAAAGGAGAATCCAAGGAGCCTGGCGGGCTCGATGAGGAATGGGGCATCTGGGTTTCAGAGAGTCAAGAGGGGCTGGGTGTGGAACCAGTTCTTTGTGCTGGAGGAGTACATGGGGTCAGACCCACAGTATGTTGGCAAGGTAAGGATGTTATACATTGTGTTATTTATAGCATGGGAGCGTGTCATAAATCATGTAGCCAAGAGCTCGGGAAGAATTGAACCAGTGTTAAATGGAGGGAGAGGTAGAAAATAGGATGAGAGAGGGAGGGAGAAGAGAAAGAAAAGAGAGGGAGAGCTGTAGTAGTAGTAGAGCATCAAAACGAATTGTATTTGTCACATGCTTACTTATGGGACCTATCCAACAATGAGGAGAGAAAAATACATTATAGAAAATAATAACGCAAAGAATAAATACACAATGAGTAATGATAACTTGGCTATATACAAAGGGTACCAATACCGAGTCGATGTGCAAGAGCACAGGGTAATTGAGGTAGATATGTACAAATAGGTAGGGATAAAGTGACTATAGATAATAATAAATAAACAGTAGGAGCAGCATATGTGATGAGTCAAAAGAGTTAGCGCAAATAGTGTCAATGCAGATAGTCGGGGTAGCTATTGGTTAACTATTTAACTAAGTACAATATTTAGTAGTCTTATGGCTTTGGGTTAGAAGCTGGTCATGGTCCTGTTGGTTCCAGACTTGGTGCATCGGTACCGCTTGCCGTGCAGTAGGAGAGAGAACAGTCTATGACTTGGGTGGCTGGAGTCTTTGACAATTTGTAGGGTCCTTCCTCTGACACCACCTGGTATAGAGGTCCTGGATGGCAGGGACGTGGACACTGTGGACACTGTGGAACTTGAAGCTCTTGACCCACTCCACTACAGCCCCGTCGATGTGGATGGGGGCATGCTCGGCCCTCCGTTTCCTGTAGTACACGATCAGCTCCTTTGGCTTGTTGACGTTGAGGGAGAGGTTGTTGTCCTGGCACAACACTGCCAGATCACTGACTTCCTCCCTATAGGCTGTCTATACGGTGCATTGGAAAGTATTCAGACCCCTTGACTTTTTCCACATTTAGTTACATTTCAGCCTTATTCTAAAATTGATCAAAATGTTTTTCCCCTTATCAATCTACACACAATAGCCCATAATGAAAAAGCAAAAACAGGTTTTTAGATTTTTTTGCAAACTTATAAAACTGAAATATTACATTTACATAAGTATTCAGACCCTTTGTTGAAGCACCTTTAACAGCGGTTACAGCCTTGAGTCTTCTTGGGTATGACGCTACAAGCTTGGCACACCTGTAACACCAGTAGGATAATTGTGCCGGAGGAGATAACTGTCGTTTTACGGGCTCCTAACCAATTGTGCAATTGTGTGTGTTTTTTTCACGTTATTTGTAACTTATTTTGTACATAATGTTTCTGGCACCGTCTCTTATGACTGGCACCGTCTCTTCTGGATATCAGGACAGCGATTACTCACCTCGTACTGGAAGAAGATTTTTTATTTAACGAATCGAACGCGAAGGATTTACTTCAGGCACCCAACAAGGCCCAAATCCCAATCATTCGCAGGAGAAAGAGACAAAGAGATCGGGGACGTAGGTCGGGGTGCCATGTAAGGATCCGCCGGCGAGTGGGTAATCTGCCTCTACCATTAGTCCTATTAGCAAACGTACAATCATTGGATAACAAAATAGATGACCTACGATTACGAATATCCTACCAAACGGACATTAAAAACTGTAATATCTTATGTTTCACCGAGTCGTGGCTGACTGAAGACATGGATAACATACAGCTGGAGGGATATACGCTACATCGGCAGGATAGAACGGCTGACTCCTGTAAGACAAGGGGTGGCGGTCTGTGTATATTTGTAAACAACCGCTGGTGCACGAAATCTAATACTAATGAAGTCTTGAGGTTTTGCTCGGCTGAGGTAGAGTATCTCATGATAAGCTGTAGCCACACTATTTACCAAGAGAGTTTTCATCTGTATATTTCGTAGCTGTCTATTTACCACCACAAACCGATGCTGGCACTAAGACCGCACTCAATGAGCTGTATAAGACCATAAGCAAACAGGAACGCTCATCCAGACGCGGTGCTCCTAGTGGCCGGGGACTTTAATGCAGGGAAACTTACATCAGTTTTACCTAATTTCTACCAGCATGTTAAATGTGCAACCAGAGGGAAAAAAAACTCTAGACCACCTTGACTCCACACACAGAGACGCGTACAAAGCTCTCCCTCGCCCTCCATTTGGCAAATGTGACCATAATTCTATCCTCCTGATTCCGTATTACAAGCAAAAACTAAAGCAGGAAGCACCAGTGACTCGGTCAATAAAGAAGTGGTCAGATGACGCAGATGCTAAGCTACAGGACTGTTTTGCTAGCACAGACAGGAATATGTTCCGGGATTCTTCCGATGGCATTGAGGAGTACACCACATCAGTCACTGGCTTCATCAATAAGTGCATAGATGACGTCGTCCCCATAATGACTGTACGTACAGACCCCAAACAGAAGCCATGGATTACAGACAACTTTCACACTGAGCTAAAGGGTAGACCTGCCACTTTCAAGGAGCGGGACTCTAACCCGGACGCTTATAAGAAATCCCGCTATGCCCTCCGATGAACCATCAAACAGGCAAAGCGTCAATACAGGACTAAGATTGAATAGTACTACACCGGCTCCGACGCTTGTCGGATGTGGCAGGGCTTGCAATCTATTACAGACTACAAAGGGAAGCACAGCCACAAGCTGCCCAGTGACACGAGCATACCAGACGAGCTAACTTAATTCTATGCTCGCTTCGAGGCAAGCAACACTGAAACATGCATGAGAGCATCAGCTGCTCCGGACGACTGTGTGATCACACACTCCATAGCCGATGTGGGTAAGACCTTTAAACAGGTCAGCATTCACAAATCCGTAGGGCCAGACGGATTACCAGGACGTGTACTCAGAGCATGCGCTGACCAACTGGCAAGTCTCTTCAATTACATTTTCAACCTGTCCCTGACCGAGTCTGTAATACCAACATGTTTCAAGCAGCCCACCATAGTCCATGTGCCCAAGAACACTAAGGTAACCTGCCTAAATGACTACAGACCCATAGCACTCAAATATGTAGCCATGAAGTGCTTTGAAAGGCTGGTCATGGCTCACATCAACACCATTATCCCAGTAACCCTAGACCAACTCCAATTAGGATACCGCCCCAACAGATCCACAGATGATACAATCTCTATTGCACTCCACACTGCCCTTTCCGCTTGGACAAAAGGAACACCTACGTGAGAATGCTATTCATTGACTACAGCTCAGCGTTCACCACCATAGTGCCCTCAAAGCTCAACACTAAGCTAAGGACCCTGGGACAACCTCTATGAGATTGGTGTCCCGTTTACGGGAAGGTTGAGCTAACGTGCGCTAATGTGTTTAGCATGACTGTTGTAAGTAACAGCAAACTTTAACACCTCCCTCTGCAACTGGATCCTGGACTTCCTGACGTGCCGCCCCCAGGTGGTAAGGGTAGGTAACAACACATCTGCCACACTGATCCTCAACACTGGGTTGAGAAGTGGTAGACCTACCCTAGTCAAAGACTGTTCTCTCTGCTAAGGCATCGCAAGCGTTACGGGAGTGCCAAATCTAGGTCCAAAAGGCTTCTTAACAGCTTCTACCCCCAAGCCATAAGACTCCTGAACAGCTAATCAAATGGCTACCCAGACTATTTGCATTGTTTTTCTTAAAACTGCATTGTTGGTTATGGGCTTGTAATTAAGCATTCACAACGATGCTAAGCACACAGCCAAGACAACGCAGGAGGCTTCGGGACAGGTCTCTGAATGTCCTTGAGTGGCCCAGCCAGAGCCCTTACTTGAACCCGATCAAACATCTCTGGAGAGACCTGAAAATAGATGTGCAGCGAAGCTCCCCATCAAACCTGACAGAGCTTGAGAGGATCTGCAACAAAGAATGGGAGAAACTCCCAAAATATATCAAATACACCTGTATTAGGCAAAAGGAGGTGTTCTGTCCCAGGCTCCTGAGCTTAATGATGAGCTTGGAGGGCACTATGGTGTTGAACGCTGAGCTATAGTCCATGAACAGCATTCTCACGTAGGTGTTCCTCTTGTCCAGGTGGGAGAGGGCCTTGTGGAGTGCAATAGAGATTGTGTCATCTGTGGATCTGTTGGAACAGTGTGTGAATTGGAGTGGGTCCAGGGTGTCTGGGATGATGGTATTTTTGTGAACCATGACCAGCATTTCAAAGCATTTCATGGCTACAGATGATAGTCATTTAGACAGGTTACCTTGGCGTTATTGGGCACAGGGACTATGGTGGTCTGCTTGAAACATGTACTGTAGGTATTACAGACTGCGTCAACGAGAGGTGAAAATATCAGTGAAGGCACTTGCCAGCTGGCAGCGCATGCTCTGAGTACGCGTCCTGGTAATCTGTCTGGCCCTGTTACCAGTTTTAAAGTTCTTACTCACATAGGCTACAGTGAGTGAGATCACACAGTCACCCGAAACATCTGGTGCTCTCATGCATGTTTCAGTTTTGCTTGCCTCGAAGCGAGCATAGAAGGAATTTAGCTTGTCTGGTTGGCTCGTGTCACTGGGAAGCTCGCGGCTGGGTTTCCCTTTGTACTCCGTGATAGTTTGCAAGCCCTGCGACATCTGACGAGCGTCAGAGCCGGCTTAGTAGGATTCGATCTTAGTCCTGTATTGACGTTTTTACTGTTTGATGGCTCGTCGGTAGTAGTAGTGGGATTTCTAATAAGTGTCCGGATTAGTGTCCCACTCCTTGAAAGTGGCAGCTTTAGCCGTTAGCTCAGTGCAGATATTGCCTGTAATTCAAGGGTTCTGGTTGGGATATGTACGCACAGTCACTGTTGGGACGACATCGTAGATGCCCTTAAACTCCTCAATTTTATCGGATGAATCACGGAACATATTCTAGTCTGTGCTAGCCAATCATCCCCTTCTCTATTGAGCGTGTCACTGGTACTTCATGTTTGAGTTTTTGCTTGTAATCAGGAATCAGGAGGATAGAGTTATGGTCAGATTTGCCACATGAAGGGCGAGGGAGAGCTTTGTATGTGTTTCTATGTGTCGAGTAAAGGTGATCTAGAGTTGTTTTGCCTCTAGTTGCACAGGTGACATGCTGGTAAAAATGAGGTAGGAAAGATTTCAGTTTCCCTGCATTAAAATCGCTGGCCACTAGGAGCGCCGCCTCTGGATGTGCATTTTATTGTTCGCTTATGGCCCTATACAGCTCGTTGAGTGTGGTCTTAGTGCCAGCATTAGTTTGTGGTGTTAAATAGACAGTTACAAAAAATACAGATGAAAACTCTCTTGGGCTGCAGTTTATCATTACGTTTTTCAACTCAGGCGAGCAAAACCTTGAGACTACCTTAACATTAGAAATTGTGCACCAGCTGTTTTTAACAAAGAGATACAAACCTCCCCCCTTTAACCTTACCCGAAGCTGCCGTTTCGGTCTTGATGATGCATAGAAAAAGTACTAGATTTATATTATCCAGGTCCTTGTTCAGCCACGACTCCAAGAAACATAGGATATTACAGTTCTTCAGGTTCCGTTGATAGGATAGTCTCGAACGGAGCTCGTCCAGTTAGTTCTCTATTGATTGTACGTTTGCCAATAGAACTGAGGGTAGAGGCGGTTTACTTACTCGTCAACGCAGTCTCATCAGGGAGCCCTCTCGTTTGCCTCTCTTGCGTCGTCTCTTCCTCTTTCGAGTCCCGGGGATTAGGGCCTGGTCCGGGATGAGCAGTAGTGTTCTGATGTCCAGAAGCTGTTTTTGGTCATAGGAAATGATGGCGGAATTATTCTGTACAAAAAAAGTTTAGATCAGCGTAAGAAAAACTGAAAATAGTACAATTGGTCAGGAGCCCGTAAGACGGCAGATATCCATCTCTTCAGCGCTATCAGAGTTCTCTGTCCCTTGAAATCAGCCCGCTATTACCAATTGACACTCTTTTAGTTAGCTTCAATCCTACGGACTATATCCCACCATGTTAATATCATAATGAGTTGTGTTTTTGAAACATATATTTTCATGAGTGTTTTAGGATATGTCAGACGTACATTTCCATAGCAGCCACACACAGCATCCGTGTGGTGAGTGGATCAATGACCCAGCAGGAATTAATTTAAATGATGGCACTTGTAAAGCTGTCAGAACATCATAGTAACGAGGGAGGGATAATGTTGACAGCAATAAAAGACAGAGGACATGCACCTTATAGCCTTATAGTACTGAATTGCAATAAGTCTGAACTGCACGGCAAGCCTCACCACCACTTTTCGCATCACAGCCGTCAGGCTCTCTTTTCCCCTAACACAATATGGGGCACATTTTCAGTGATAGACCTAGATCAGGAATGGGCAACTGGCGGCCCTCCTTTTGAAGGCCCTCAGATCAACTTACTGTTTTGAGTTAGAATAGTACAATGCACAAGGTGCAATTTTGACATTTGGTTGTGCATAAGCCATTTTTCTTGTTATGTCAGTCACTGATAGTCAATTTGCCTATGTCAGCAAAAAAAGTTTTGATTGGTAAGTCTAGCGGCCAGCTTTCTAAACATAGTAATCATGGTCGAATTACTGGCCAGGGGGCCCCCATTGATTTTGTTAATCAGTCTCACTCAGATATCATATTAAAAACTGTAGAATTGCAGGACATTTTCTTTAAAACTGCAACATTTTCTCTACGCCACATGACAAAATGTGTCAAATTTCACTAAATGGATGTGGGTACGCAGACTCGCGAGCAACTGTGGCCCCTTATGATTTTTTGTGGCCCCCACCCCTATCAAAGTTGTCCATCCCTGGCCTAGATGATTTCCAGGCCATAGAGACCATGGCATCTACAGAAAACATACACTATTATTAGGCTGGGAATCATAAGGGCTATCATGAGATTTTCCTCATTAGTAGTAGAGATTAAAGTAGCAGAGTTATTACACAGTGAATAATTCAGTAGAGTGAGATTTGTTGACCAGGTCTGCGTCCCAAATGGCACCCTATTCCTTATATAGTGTGCTACTTTTGACCAGGGCCCAAAGAGCTTTGGTCAAACGAAGTGCACTAAATATGGAATAGGGTGCCATTTGGGACAAAGCCCAGGTCTCCTGTCTGCTTCTCACCCCTGTGTCTGTTAGTACAAGTAGCTAGGTGAAGGGCATAAACAAGCTGTAGAGAAAAAAGGTTTCTTGGGCAATGATTAGGAGTTTGTTGTGCTAAATCATCTCTTTAAAGGGACTTGTGGTTAGTCTCCTGCTGAGATAGAGATGGGTTAGGTTGAGGAAGGAATCTTCTACATGTTCACTCCAAATTAAGTATGATGAATAGGTTTTGTGTTATCTTGCCCTGTTGAGAATCTCAAATGTCTTCAAGGGAAAACTTTTTTGTCATGAATTCACAACTTGGGGAGGCCTCATGAGCAATATTCAGAGCTGCTGTGATTCATTCCAAAGATCCAAATAAATTCACAGAAAGGGTTCTGCTTTCAAGCTTACACTAGACGTTAATCTTTAGTGGTAAGATTATGCGTGTAAACAGAGAGAATATGTCAGGGCTGTAATAGAATGGCTGGGGTTTATGTCACTGATTATTTGGACGAATCAGGATTGGACGAAGGCGGTGCTTAATTAAAAAAATTAGGGGCAGTGATTTCAAGCCTGTGTGCTGCAGTAATTAGTTAGTGGAAGGAGGCAGGGAAGATGGAAGAAGCAAGTTAGCGTTTTTCATCATGAATCTTGTTCTGGAGGTAGGTCTTCAGAGTGGTCACTAGCTGGCACAGCCAAAATGTCATCAAATCCGTAATGCCTAACCCTAACCTTAAATTAAGACCAAAAAGCTAATTTTAGTTTTCATGAATTTTTACAATATAGCCAATTTTGACTTTGCAGCTGGTCTATCTAAGGGGAAATCACTCAGTTCTGCCTCCAGGACAAGACTCGTGACAATAAACCTGCATGGAGTTAAGGGAATACTATTAAGGGAAAAACTATTTTCAAGACTACTTCAAGAACCGCCTACTCGTCTATTTTGCATTAATGAATGCAAGCAAAGCATTAATTTTCTTATGTGACACACCAGAGGAGGAAAAAGCTACTTTTGCATTTTCACTTGTCAGTGTGTCAAAGGACTGAACACAATAAAATAACAATGACTTGCATGCATACAACTTTACTTAGGCAAAATTAAATATTATTTGGGGGCATTGCATAGATTTTACTTTGAGTACTAGCAAACCCCCAAATCCTAATTACTGCCATGTTCTATTTCTCTCAAGATTTTCAAAACAGTAAAACAAAAATGGTTTTGTATGCTGGTCCACAATACCCATAATGCCCAGCACTTTATGGGGACAATCCATTATGCATTCATTTGATACATTAAATATGTGTGCAAATCATAAACCTTCCTTTACTGATTGCAATATATCTTAGTGTGGTATCTTATACATGTTTTATTTAACCTTTATTTTATCAGGGAAGATATATTGAGACCTAGGTCTCATTTACAAATGTGCCCTGAATATACAACATTAATATACACATTATACCCAAACTATATATACACATTTAAATACAAAAACACAGTCATGGGAAGCACAAATAATCCGTAACAAATCACCCAGAAAAAGAGTGACATTCCTCCACAAATAAGTCACCAATCAATACTTAAAATTGCCTGAACAGCACCACAGAACATCAAGATGAAATGTATTTAGAATTTTGTTCCAGCAATACGGTGCAATAAAACTAAAAGCAAATGTACCTTGCTCAGTGGAGACCCTAGGAACCTCAAGAGTTAACCAATCCTGTGAATGGGTTAAGCAACTCAGGTGTCTATTCTTCAACAGCCAGCCAACCTTTTGATACAGGATGCAGTGATGAGTATCTGTCACGCCCTGGCTCTGGGACTCTGTTATGTTGAGCCAGGGTGGGTTGTTTCTATGTGTTTTGTGTGCTAGGTTGTTTATCTAGTTCATTTGTTTCTATGTTGGCCGGTGTGGTTCTCAATCAGAGGCAACGTGAATCAGCTGTTGCTTGTTGTCTCTGATTGGGAACCATACTTAGGTAGCCTGTTTTTCCACAGTGTTTGTGGGATCTTGTTCCGTGTTTGGTTAGTGTCTATTGCCAAGGACGTCACGTATCGTTTTGTTCGTGTGATCATTAAAAATAAAAGTATGTTCGCATTCCACGCTGCGCCTTGGTCCTCTGTGTTCGTGACAGAAGATCCCACCATAACTGGACCAAGCAGCATGTCCAGGAGCCAACGCCAGAGAGGGCTCTAAAGGATATCAACCTCGACTGGGTCAAGCAGCGTGAGGAAGAGAGAGGCTGGACTTGGGAGCAGAGGAGCGAGAGTCTGGCGAGAGCCATGGAGGCCTGGCCCACGGGGAGGAGAGACGCCCAGAAAATGTTTAGGGGGGGGCTCACGCCGTGGACGACGGGGCAGCAGGAGGCCGGGATAGAGTGGTTCAGCTGGTTGGCAAAGGAGGCCGCCAGGTTACGGGAGTCACTGGTCACCAGGGGGAAGGAGAATGTAGAGGCACGGCGAGAGGTACTGGGGTGTGTTGCCAGTCCGGTCTGGCCCGTTCCTGATCCCCGCGTAGGGCCAGTGGTGTGTGTCCCCAGTACGGTCCGGCTTGTTCCTGTCCCTCGCACCGAGCCTGTGGTGCGCGTCGCCAGCCCGGCCCGGCCTGTTCCTGCTCCCCGCACCAAGCCAATGGTGCGCGTCGCCGGCCCGGCCCGTTCCTGCTCCCCGCACCAAGCCTGTGGTGCGCATCGTCAGCCCGGTCCGGCCCGTTCCTGCTCCCCGCACCAAGCCTGTGGTGCGCTTCGTCAGCCCGGTTCGGCCCGTCCCTGCTCCCCGCACCAAGCCTGTGGTGCGCTTCGTCAGCCCGGTTCGGCCCGTCCCTGCTTCCCGCACCAAGCCTGTGGTGCGCGTCGTCAGTCCGGCACAGCCCGTGCCTGGGTCACCGGTACCTGGTCAGGTACCGTTCAGCTTCTCCACATCGGAGCCTGAGCGATCCGCTCCACCGATGTCCAGTCCAGATCCAGCCAGCAGGGCCAGACCGGACCAGGGGCGCTATGGGGGGTTTGTTGGAGGGTGGGGGTCAAGCCTGGAGCCGGAACCGCCTCCGAGGAGGAATGCCCACCCGGCCTTCCCCTGTTCGGTTTATGTTTGGCGCGGTCGCAGTCCGCGCCTTTGGGGGGGGGGTACTGTCACGCCTTGGCTCTGGGACTCTGTTATGTTGAGCCAGGGTGGGTTGTTTTTATGTGTTTTATGTGCTAGGTTGTTTATCTAGTTCATTTGTTTCTATGTTGGCCGGTGTGGTTCTCAATCAGACGTGAATCAGCTGTTGCTTGTTGTCTCTGATTGGGAACCATACTTAGGTAGCCTGTTTTTCCACAGTGTTTGTGGGATCTTGTTCCATGTTTGGTTAGTGTCTATTGCCAAGGACGTCACGTATCGTTTTGTTCGTGTGATCATTAAAAATAAAAGTATGTTCGCATTCCACGCTGCGCCTTGGTCCTCTGTGTTCGACGATCGTGACAGTATCAAAACTGTCACATGTAACAAAACAAAGGGCACTATGGTAGATGGCATCCAAAGGTTTAAGAGTAGTAGCAGCTGCACCTTGATAAATAATATCACCATAATCAAGGACAGATAGAAAGGTTGACTGAATAATCTGCTTCCTACTCCTTAGAGAAAGGCACAATCTGTTTCTGTAGAAAAAGCCAACTTTAAACCTTAGCTTCTTAACCAGCTCAACTATATGTTTTTTAAACGTCAAATCCATATCAATACACATGCCTAAGTATTTATATGCAGGAAAACGTTAGATTGGAGAACCATCTAATGAGTGAACGTGTAGTTCATTTGAAACATTTTTACGAGAGTTTGAAAAGAACATCTATTTAGTGTTAGTATGAAGCACAATTTTTTAATCAGTAAGGGATTCCTGAATAGCTATAAAATCTGACTGTAGTTTTGATATAACCAGATCAACAGCTGGGGCAATAGCATACATAATAGTATCATCCGCATATACAGTGGGGAAAAAAAGTATTTAGTCAGCCACCAATTGTGCAAGTTCTCCCACTTAAAAAGATGAGAAAGGGCTGTAATTTTCATCATAGGTACCCGTCAACTATGACAGACAAAATGAGTTTTTTTTTTCTCCAGAAAATCACATTGTAGGATTTTTAATGAATTTATTTGCAAATTATGGTGGAAAATAAGTATTTGGTCAATAGCAAAAGTTTCTCAATAGTTTGTTATATAGCCTTTGTTGGCAATGACACATGTCAAACGTTTTCTGTAAGTCTTCACAAGGTTTTCACACACTGTTGCTGGTATTTTGGCCCATTCCTCCATGCAGATCTCCTCTAGAGCAGTGATGTTTTGGGGCTGTCGCTGGGCAACACAGAATTTCAACTCCCTCCAAAGATTTTCTATGGGGTTGAGATCTGGAGACTGGCTAGGCCACTCCAGGACCTTGAAATGCTTCTTACGAAGCCACTCCTTCGTTGCCCGGGCGGTGTGTTTGGGATAATTGTCATGCTGAAAGACCCAGCCATGTTTCATCTTCAATGCCCTTGCTGATGGAAGGAGGTTTTCACTCAAAATCTCACGATACATGGCCCCATTCATTCGTTCCTTTACACGGATCAGTCGTCCTGGTCCCTTTGCAGAGAAACAGCCCCAAAGCATTATGTTTCCACCCCCATGCTTCACAGTAGGTATGGTGTTCTTTGGATGCAACTCAGCATTCTTTGTCCTCCAAACACAACAAGTTGAGTTTTTACCAAAAAGTTATATTTTGGTTTCATCTGACCATATGACATTCTCCCAATCCTCTTCTGGATCATCCAAATGCACTCTAGCAAACTTCAGACGGTTCTGGACATGTACTGGCTTAAGCAGGGGGACACGTCCTGCACTGCAGGATTTGAGTCCCTGGCGGCGTAGTGTGTTACTGATGGTAGGCTTTGTTACTTTGGTCCCAGCTCTCTGCAGGTCATTCACTAGGTCCCCCCGTGTGGTTCTGGGATTTTTGCTCACCGTTCTTGTGATCACTTTGACCCCACGGGGTGAGATCTTGCGTGGAGCCCCAGATCGAGGGAGATTATCAGTGGTCTTGTATGTCTTCCATTTCCTAATAATTGCTCCCACAGTTGATTTCTTCAAACCAAGCTGCTTACCTATTGCATATTCAGTCTTCCCAGCCTGGTGCAGGTCTACAATTTTGTTTCTGGTGTCCTTTGACAGCTCTTTGGTCTTGGCCATAGTGGAGTTTGGAGTGTGACTGTTTGAGGTTGTGGACAGGTGTCTTTTATACTGATAACAAGTTCAAACAGGTGCCATTAATACAGGTAACGAGTGGAGGACAGAGGAGCCTCTTAAAGAAGAAGTTACAGGTCTGTGAGAGCCAGAAATCTTGCTTGTTTGTAGGTGACCAAATACTTATTTTCCACCATAATTTGCAAAGAAATTCATTAAAAATCCTACAATGTGATTTTCTGGATTTTTTTTTCTCATTTTGTCTGTCATAGTTGACGTGTACCTATGATGAAAATTACAGGCCTCTCTCATCTTTTTAAGTGGGAGAACTTGCACAATTGGTGGCTGACTAAATACTTTTTTCCCCCACTGTAGATTATTATTATATATATTTTTTTACAGATTGACCAATGGTGTTTATATAAATAGTGAAGAGAACAGGTCCCAAAATCGACCCCTGTGGTACACCTTTATGTACTTCAAGAAATTCAGACTTAACCCCAGTTCTGTCACTAAGATAATCATGAAACCATGAACAGGCGCCAGAGCTGAGGCTGGACAACTTATTTTCAATATAACAGTATCAAAAGCTTTTGACAGGTCCACAAAAAAGTGGCACATATAAGTGTAGTGTCTAATGCATTGACAATACTATTAACAACTAACGTGGTTGCTGTAATACTGCTATGCCCAGGCATAAACCCAGATTAGTTTACATTCAAAATACATTTCTCAGATTAAAAAAGAGCAAAGTTGTACATTTACCAAGGATTCAAGATGGAAGCCTTGAAATTTGGCAATAATTATTAAGATCACTACCATCCACACCCTAATGGAGTCGCAGCACAAGAGCTGATTTCCATACTTTTGGAACATTTCCTGCTAACAATGTTAAAAAGAAAATGTGAGTTATGTACAAGCTGTACAAAAACCACCACTGCCTTGATAACAAAAAAATCTATATATAGTGCATCAGCAATGCATAGCCACAGGAAATAGAGGTGCTGGGGGTGCTGCAGCAAATCATTTTGCCAACATTTTCTTTATGACCGACATAAATAAAATCATTCAAAATACTACACGAGAGAGCATCATTTAGCCACAGAGGATCAATAGCTTAAAAAAAAAAAGTGTTTTACTACAAGCACTTACAGTCGGGCAAATATAGAACAGCTTGTATTGTGGCTATAGACATAATTTTTTACATTTACATTTTAGTCATTTAGCAGACGCTCTTATCCAGAGCGACTTCCAATTAGTGAGTGCATACATTTTTCATACTGCCCCCCCCATATAAGAATGTTGTAGCCTCTAACCCTGGCACTTTGACTGTTAAGATCATGGGTAAACTAGCACTGGTTTCCAGTCCTAACTTGAATGGGAATTGCCATCTATGGATTATATTTCTATGGTTGGTTGCAGCTGTCAATTTGCACAGTCAGTGTCACTGGAAAGTGTATTTATTCTAAATAAGAATAGAATATGTTTCTGAACACTTCTACATTAATGTGGATGCTGTAATTTCTAAACGGTTCACCCGATATGGATGAAAATACCCTCCAAATAAAGATGTGCTATGCAGCAATCGCTCCGTCATTTCCTGGTTGCTAAAATTCTAATAGTTTGCCTAATTTCAGTTTATGTGACAAAACAATAAAGTATATTGTAGAGAATAATTTTACCACCTAAACCGCTTTGAAATAATGTATATTTTCCATAACCAAGCTGAAGCTGGTGTACAAAACCAAAGTAAAAGACGCAAAAATGAAAAAACGGGAAGCGTAGAAATATCACAAATAGAACAGATCTACTGCTTCTTATACTTGATTTCAATGAGAATGACAGATCTATAACTCACATTTCTATATTCATTTTGTCAGGTCGACCAAAAAGTTATATATTACAGCTTTAAAGCTGACAGTCTGCATTTTAACCTCATAGTCATTGTACCATTTCAAATCCAAGTGCTGGAGTACAGAGTCAAAACAACAACAACATGTCCACTGTCCCAATAATTTTGTAACTCACTTCAGAAAGTATTCACGCCTAGGGCTGTGGCGGTCACAAAATTTTGTCAGCCGGTAACTATCGATCTCACGGTAATTGACCGTTAATTAACATAAACACATTTAGCCTGTCCTGGCTTCCACACATAGCCTACAAGCCACTGAAGCAGACTTTTGGAACATCTACATTTAAAAAAGTCTAATAAATCTGTGTAATATGGCCTACACCTTCACAATAAATCCATTATTTATTTTAGACAGGTCTGAAAAGCATGAAATTAAGAAAATGTAGTCTATTTTAGTGGTTAACAAAGAAATACGTACTCCTATATGCTTAATTTAGAGTTGTTCATGTAACTTTAGTTGTTCTACAAACATTGGGCTATATGTTTAGATTTGTAATACATTGTAAGGCTGCATGATGAGACTAATGTTTGTGATGATTTTAAAAAAAGTCGCTTGAAAGGCATGAGCTCTGCTTTGTTTTTTTGCGCAGGCTGTACACACTTCAATAGTCTCTCATTCACAATTTGACAAGCACTTGATAATGCCTCAAATTTCATAGCAGCATCCCCTTTGTGGCCGTAATGCACCCTAAAACAATCAATGCCTTTTGCGACCCAGAGTGCTGCGCAATCCCTGAGTGCTGCGCAATCTGAAGCGCCTCTCATGCACATGGCTCTCCATCACCTTATCAGGTCTTTCTCACAGGCTACAAGTGAAGACAGACACATCGGGGATGCAACTGCGCGCATCCTTATCCAATTCCGAGGTGCATATTAAATATATTGGAAGAACTGTCCACATTTACTTTTCGTCAGCCAACAAGATGAGTAGGCCTAACGAACAGCAAAAGCGCTAGCCTATGTCAATCTACTATCCCCCATAGTACAAACGTTGACCTATTCTATTCTGTGCAATAAATAAATATTCCAAACATAGTCTGGGATAGTTGTGGGGTGCAATAGATCCCAAATTAATACAACCACTAGCATCCCCAAAAACGTTTTTACGCAATGTGACTGACGCAACAGATCAGAAGGTTTAGCTTAAAACGTTGATCAACTATTAGGCTATTTCTTCACATTATAAGCACAGCAATGCACACATGGCAGTAGGCTACAAGCGCGAATGTTCCATTAGTGGGAAAACACCATCATCAAAAGAGACCGCAAATGCGATTATGCATGTAATGCTTTTATTATAAAGGTGCATTTTTACGGTGAAAATGATCTTCCCCAAACTTGAAACTCATGCGCTGCTTATGTATGCCAGATAGGCTCTAAACCCCTTGTAAAGCGGATTAATGTGCTTAATTTTAAGAAGTTATTTGGCCACTTTAGTTGTGATACAAACCTTATCAAAACATATAGGCCTATGGGCTAGGCTACATGAGGTGTACGACTATTATTTGATAAAGTCGCAAAAAAAAGGTTGTTTCTTATGCTGGGCATCATTCAAAAGTGATAATATATAATTCACAAGTGATAGGCTAATATTGTCACCCATCAGACTATTATTGATTTAATCTTGTCTTAACATATACTAAATAATATACAGTGGGGAGAACAAGTATTTGATACACTGCCGATTTTGCAGGTTTTCCTACTTACAAAGCATGTAGAGGTCTGTAATTTTTATCATAGGTACACTTCAACTGTGAGAGACGGAATCTAAAACAAAAATCCAGAAAATCACATTGTATGATTTTTAAGTAATTAATTTGCATTTTATTGCATGACATAAGTATTTGATCACCTACCAACCAGTAGCCGGCCGCGACCGGGAGACCCATGGGGCGGCGCACAATTGGCCCAGCGTCGTCCAGGGTAGGGGAGGGAATGGCCGGCAGGGATGTAGCTCAGTTGGTAGAGCATGGCGTTTGCAACGCCAGGGTTGTGGTTTTGATTCCCACGGGGGACCAGTATGAAAATAAATAAATATATATACATATATATATAATAAGTAATGTATGCACTAACTGTAAGTCGCTCTGGATAAGAGCGTCTGCTAAATGACTAAAATCTAAAATGTAAATGTAAGAATTCCGGCTCTCACAGACCTGATAGTTTTTCTTTAAGAAGCCCTCCTGTTCTCCACTCATTACCTGTATTAACTGCACCTGTTTGAACTTGTTACCTGTATAAAAGACACCTGTCCACACACTCAATCAAACAGACTCCAACCTCTCCACAATGGCCAAGACCAGAGAGCTGTGTAAGGACATCAGGGATACAATTGTAGACCTGCACAAGGCTGGGATGGGCTACAGGACAATAGGCAAGCAGCTTGGTGAGAAGGCAACAACTGTTGGCGCAATTATTAGAAAATGGAAGAAGTTCAAGATGACGGTCAATCACCATCGGTCTGGGGCTCCATGCAAGATCTCACCTCGTGGGGCATCAATGATCATGAGGAAGGTGAGGGATCAGCCCAGAACTACACGGCAGGACCTGGTCAATGACCTGAAGAGAGCTGGGACCACAGTCTCAAAGAAAACCATTAGTAACACACTACGCCGTCATGGATGATTAAAATCCTGCAGCGCACACAAGGTCCCCCTGCTCAAGCCAGCGCATGTCCAGGCCCGTCTGAAGTTTTCCAATGACCATCTGGATGATCCAGAGGAGGAATGGGAGAAGGTCATGTGGTCTGATGAGACAGAAATAGAGCTTTTTGGTCTAAACTCCACTCACCGTGTTTGGAGCAAGAAGAAGGATGAGTACAACCCCAAGAACACCATCCCAACCGTGAAGCGTGGCAGTGGAAACATCATTCTTTGGGGATGCTTTTCTGCAAAGGGGACAGGACGACTGCACCATATTTAGGGGAGGATGGATGGGGCCATGGATTGCGAGATCTTGGCCAACAACCTCCTTCCCTCAGTAAGAGCATTGAAGATGGGTCGTGGCTGGGTCTTCCAGCATGACAACGACCCGAAACACACAGCCAGGGCAACTAAGGAGTGGCTCCGTAAGAAGCATCTCAAGGTCCTGGAGTGGCCTAGCCAGTTTCCAGACCTGAACCCAATAGAAAATCTTTGGAGGGAGCTGAAAGTCTGTATTGCCCAGCGACAGCCCTGAAACCTGAAGGATCTGGAGAAGGTCTGTATAGAGGAGTGGGCCAAAATCCCTGCTGCAGTGTGTGCAAACCTGGTCAAGACCTACAGGAAACGTATGATCTCTGTAATTGCAAACAAAGGTTTCTTTACCAAATATTAAGTTCTGCTTTTCTGATGTATCAAATACTTATGTCATGCAATAAAATGCAAATTAAGTACTTAAAAATCATACAATGTGATTTTCTGGATTTTTGTTTTAGATTCCGTCTCTCACAGTTGAAGTGTACCTATGATAACAATTACAGACCTCTACATGCTTTGTAAGTAGGAAAACCTGCAAAATCAGCAGTGTATCAAATACTTGTTCTCCCCACTGTATGTGTGAAATTTGTTTAGATTTAGAATGGACCATTATCATGAACCTGTCTCAAAACAGTGGCAGCGGAAAAAATATGTCATATATGCACTTAAATCGTGAATGGAGGATGCTTTTCCTGTGGTTCATTTTCATGCCAGCCAGGTAGGCTATACTCCTATTGTAAAGATAAACAATGTGCTTAATATTAAGAAAGTAGAGAAATAAATATAGTATGCCTAGTCTATAGAAAGCTGATGGGATCCTCCTCTATTTAGTAGAGGCCATCACTCTGTTTTCTCGCGCAATTGCAAAGCCTTTAGAAATGTTGCGCAACATGAGCTTTGATTCGATTTTTGAAACATTAGCATTTATGTCAGAGTGATTAGAGGGACAATAGAGTGCTGATTACCAGGCAGTTAGCAAGTTTGGTAGGCTACTAATGACCATCATCAGCATCAGAACTTGGAGAAGCCTAATTACCTTGACTAAACGGTCATGTGGAATTTGACTGCCTTCATGACTTGTGACCGCCGGTGTGGTGTTAATACGGTCACCGCAACAGCCCTATTCACGACCCTAGACTTTTTCCACATTTTGTTGTGTTACAGCCTGAATATAAAATTGATTGAAACGCAATACCCCATAATGTCAAAGTGGACATTTTTTGTTGTTGAAATGTTTACAAATGGTCCTCTGTAGCTCAATTGGTAGAGCATGGTGCTTGTAACGCCAGGGTATTGGGTTCGATTCCCGGGACCACCCATACCTAAAAATGTATGCACACATGACTGTAAGTCGCTTTGGATAAAAGCGTCTGCTAAATGGCATATTATATTATTAAAAGCTGAAATGTCTTGAGTCAGTAAGTATTCAACCCCTTTGCTATGGCATGCCTAATTAAGTTCAGGATCAAAAAATTGCTTAACAAGTCACATAAGTTGCATGGACTCACTCTGTGTGCAATAATAGAGTTTAATATGATTTTTGAATGACAAGCTCCTCTCTGTATCCCACACATACAATTATCTTTAAGGTCCCTCAGTCGAGCAGTGAATTTCAATCACAGACACAACCACAAAGACCAGGGAGGTTTTCCAAAGACTCACAAAGGGCTCCTATTGGTAGATGGGTAAAAAAAAAGCAGACATTGAATGTCCGTTTGAGCATGGTGAAGTTATTAATTACACTTTGAGCGGTGTATCAATACATCAAGTCACTACAAAGATACAGGCATCCTTCCTAACTCAGATGCCGTAGAGGAAGGAAACCTCTTAGGGATTTCACCATGAGGCCAATGGTGACTTTAAAACAGCTAAAGAGTTTAATGGCTGTGATAAAAAACTGAGGATGGAACAACAACATTGTAGTTACTCTCCAATACTAACCTAATTGACAGAGTGAAAAGAAGAAAGCCTGTACAGAATACAAATATTCCAAACATGCATCCTGTTTGCAATAAAAATATGGCAAACAATTCACTTTTTGTCCTGAATACAAAGTGAATTGTTTGGGGCATATCCAATACAACACATTACTGAGTACCACTCTCCATATTTACAAGCACAGTGGTGGCTGCCTGCATCATGTTATGGTATGCTTGTAATTGTTAAGGACTGGGGAGTTTTTCAGAAAAAGAAGAAGAAAAGGAATGGAGCTAAGAACAGGCAACATCCTAGAGGAAAACCTGGTTCAGTCTGCTTTTCACCAGACACTGGGAGATTAACTCACTTTTCAGCAGGCCAATAACCTAAAATACAACGTCAAATCTACACTGGAGTTGCTTACCAAGAAGACAGTGAATGTTCCTGAGTGGCCACGTTACAGTTTGACGTAAATCTACTTGAAAATCTATGGCAAGACCTGAAAATGGTTGTCTAGCAATGATCAACAACCAATTTGACAGAGCTTGAAGATTTTTTAAAAGAATAATGCGCAAATGTTGCACAATCCAGGTGTTGAAATCTCATAGAGACTTACCCAGAAAGACTCACAACTGTAATTGCTGCCAAATGTGTTTCTAAAAAAGTATTAACTCAGGAGTGTGGATATTTATGTAAAATAGATATTTATTTATTTCATTTTCAATACATTTGCAAACATTTTTAAAAACATGTTTTCACTTTGTCATTATGGGGGATTGTGTGTAGATGGGTGAGAAAAAACATATACAGTGGGGCAAAAAAGTATTTAGTCAGCCACCAATTGTGCAAGTTCTCCCACTTAAAAAGATGAGAGAGGCCTGTACATTTCATCATAGGTACACGTCAACTATGACAGACAAAATGAGAAAGAAAATCCAGAAAATCACATTGTAGGATTTTTTATGAATTTATTTGCAAATTATGGTGGAAAATAAGTATTTGGTCAATAACAAAAGTTTCTCAATACTTTGTTATATACCCTTTGTTGGCAATGACACAGGTCAAATGTTTTCTGTATGTCTTCACAAGGTTTTCATACACTGTTGCTGGTATTTTGGCCCATTCCTCCATGCAGATCTCCTCTAGAGCAGTGATGTTTTGGGGCTGTCGCTGGGCAACACGGACTTTCAACTCCCTCCAAAGATTTTCTATGGGGTTGAGATCTGGAGACTGGCTAGGCCACTCCAGGACCTTGAAATGCTTCTTACGAAGCCACTCCTTCGTTGCCCGGGCGGTGTGTTTGGGATCATTGTCATGCTGAAAGACCCAGCCACGTTTCATCTTCAATGCCCTTGCTGATGGAAGGAGGTTTTCACTCAAAATCTCACGATACATGGCCCCATTCATTCTTTCCTTTACACGGATCAGTCGTCCTGGTCCCTTTGCAGAAAAACAGCCCCAAAGCATGATGTTTCCACCCCCATGCTTCACAGTAGGTATGGTGCAACTCAGCATTCTTTGTCCTCCAAACACGACAAGATGAGTTTTTACCAAAAAGTTATATTTTGGTTTCATCTGACCATATGACATTCTCCAAATCCTCTTCTGGATCATCCAAATGCACTCTAGCAAACTTCAGACGGGCCTGGACATGTACTGGCTTAAGCAGGGGGACACGTCTGGCACTGCAGAATTTGAGTCCCTGGCGGCGTAGTGTGTTACTGATGGTAGGCTTTGTTACTTTGGGCCCAGCTCTCTGCAGGTCATTCACTAGGTCCCCCCCGTGTGGTTCTGGGATTTTTGCTCACCGTTCTTGTGATCATTTTGACCCCATGGGGTGAGAACTTGCGTGGAGCCCCAGATCGAGGGAGATTATCAGTGGTCTTGTATGTCTTCCATTTCCTAATAATTGCTCCCACAGTTGATTTCTTCAAACCAAGCTGCTTACCTATTGCAGATTCAGTCTTCCCAGCCTGGTGCAGGTCTACAATTTTGTTTCTGGTGTCCTTTGACAGCTCTTTGGTCTTGGCCATAGTGGAGTTTGGAGTGTGACTGTTTGAGGTTGTGGACAGGTGTCTTTTATACTGATAACAAGTTCAAACAGGTGCCATTAATACAGGTAATGAGTGGAGGACAGAGGAGCCTCTTAAAGAAGAAGTTACAGGTCTGTGAGAGCCAGAAATCTTGCTTGTTTGTAGGTGACCAAATACTTATTTTCCACCATCATTTGCAAATAAATTCATAAAAAATCCTACAATGTGATTTTCTGGATTTTTTTTCCTCAATTTGTCTGTCATAGTTGACGTGTACCTATGATGAAAATTACAGGCCTCCCTCATCTTTTTAAGTGGGAGAACTTGCACAATTGGTGGCTGACTAAATACTTTTTTTCCCCACTGTATATATGGCGCCGGACCAGGGTTTCTGTTATGAAAATGTGGCACCGGACATTTGACCGGCAGCATTTTAATTTTCCAGACATTTGAGAAATTTAACGGACCCATATGCATTGGGTGTGTAACCTGATTAGGGCATCTACCCATGGTGCTCAGAATGACATAAATCACATTTAGATTATGGTAATTTATATTAATAGAACATGCAAGTCGAGGATGCAACAAAGTGCATCCTTCTTACCGAATTCCGATGCACTGTATAAACAGTTGAAGTCGGAAGTTTACATACACCTTAGCCAAATACATTTAAACTCAGTTTTTCACAATTCCTGACATTTAATCCTAGTAAAAATTCCCTGTTTTAGGTCAGTTAGGATCACCACTTTATTTTAAGAATGAGAAATGTCAGAATAATAGCAGAGCGAATGATTGATTTCTTTCAGCTTTTATTTATTTCATCACATTCCCAGGGGGTCAGAAGTTCACATACACTCAATTAGTATTTGGTAGCATTGCCTTTAAATTATTTAACCTTTGTCAAACGTTTCGGGTAGCCTTCCACAAGCTTCCCACAATAAGTTGGGTGAATTTTGGCCCATTCCTCGTGACAGAGCTGGTGTAACTGAGTCAGGTTTGTAGGCCTCCTTGCTCGCACACGCTTTTTCAGTTCTGCCCACATAATTTCTATAGGAATGAGGTCAGGGCTTTGTGATGGCCACTCCAATACCTTGACTTTGTTGTCCTTAAGCCATTTTGCCACAACTTTGGAAATATGCTTGGGGTCATTGTCCATTTGGAAGACCACTTGCGACAAACCTTTAACTTCCTGACTGATGTCTTGAGATGTTGCTTCAATATATCCACATAATTTTCCTTCCTCATGATGCCATCTATTTTGTGAAGTACACCAGTCTCTCCTGCAGCAAAGCACCCCCACAGCATGATGCTGCCACCCCCGTGCTTCACGGTTGGGATGCTGTTCTTCGGCACCCACCTTTTTCCTCCAAACATAACAATGGTCATTATGGCCAAACAGTTCTATTTTTGTTTCATCAGACCAGAGGACATTTCTCCAAAAAGTATGATCTTTGTCCCCATGTGCAGTTGCAAACCGCAGTCTGGCTTTTTTATGGCGGTTTTGGAGCAGTGGCTTCTTCCTTGCTGAGCGGCCTTTCAGGTTATGTCGATATAGGACTTGTTTTACTGTGGATATAGATACTTGTGTACCTGTTTCCTCCATCTTCACAAGGTCCTTTGCTGTTGTTCTGGAATTGATTTGCACTTTTCGCACCAAAGTACATTCATCTCTAGGAGAAGGAACGTGTCTCCTTCCTGAGCGGTATGGTGTTTATACTTGCGTACTATTGTTTGTACAGATGAACGTGGTACCTTCAGGTGTTTGGAAATTGCTCCCAAGGATAAACCAGACTTGTGGAGGTCTACAATTTTTGTTCTGAGGTCTTGGCTGATTTCTTTTGATTTTCCCATGATGTCAAGCAAAGAGGCAGCTTCTAAAGCTATGACATCATTTTCTGGAATTTTCCAAGCTGTTTAAAGGCACAGTCAACTTAGTGTATGTAAACTTCTGACCCACTGGAATTGTGATACAGTGAATTATAAGTGAAATAATCTGTCTGTAAACAATTGTTGGAAAAATTACTTGTGTCATGCACAAAGTAGATGTCCTGATCGACTTGCCAAAACTATAGTTTGTAAACAAGAAATTTGTGGAGTGGTTGAAAAATGAGTTTGAATGACTCCAACCTAAATGTAGGTTAACTTCCGACTTCAACTGTATGTTTAACACACGATTGCATTTACAATTGTTGCGCAATGATTGGGTTTATAAAAGCGCTGTCTGACAGATTTTCCGCTCAAAGGCTCTATAGCTGTATGCTGTGTGCTATGTGCATGTGATCAATAAGATACATAACGAATATACATGTGCCAATTTAATTCTACTAAATTCTGCAAATTAACCCATAGACTGATAAGCTTGACCTGTCAAATGTATTTCCATATACTGGTATTTTAGGCTAAAAAGCATTTTTCGCAAATGTTTATTTTATTTTTTTTCTCCAGGACAATTGGCTGGTGGTATACAATAATAATAAGGATAAAAAAATTAATAATAATAATAATAATAATAATAATAATAATAATAATAATAACAATAATAAAACATTGCATCCTACCTAAATTGCGAGTTGCACAGTAGCCTGCATTTTGTGTGGTATTAAAAAAGATTCTGCTAATGCCTTCTATCATGTAAGTGACGTAGAATGCATGAAATGTGTTTATAAAAGGCCCATTACTTTCCACACCCTGCAAAAATGTTTTCGCCATTTGTGGAAATCCTAAAACACGTCTGCTCAACTGTATGCTATGCAAATGCAATTATACATTTTAGTCATTTAGCAGACGCTCTTATCCAGAGCGACTTACAGGAGCAAGTAGGGTTAAGTGCCTTGCTCAAGGGCACATTGACAGATTTTTCACCTAGTCGGCTCGGGGATTAGAACCAGCAACCTTTCGGTTACTGGCACTACGCTCTTAACCACTAAGCTACCTGCCGCATGCAATGTGTTACCAACTCAAAACATCTTCCCTCGGCTATGCAGCAATGTACATTGTTATTACAAGGAAATAAAAGCCCAGAGAGCCTTTGGGATAATGCAACAAGACTTGTCCGCTCAATACTTAGATAATGTCCTACAATCCCAATGCTGAGCAATTGTTATCTGCAAGAAAAACTGCTACCAGTTGACGAGCCATAAATCAAGTCCTGCTCCTTCCTCTCAATCACTAATAAACCCTCCCCGCTGAGCTCAGCAGCATCCTCTCTCTCTCTCTCTCTCTCTCTCTCTCTCTCTCTCTCTCTCTCTCTCTCTCTCTCTCTTTTTCTCTAATCATGGCAGACCTCACTTTAATAGCTATGAATGACTCTGTGACACAAAAGTTGTAGTTTTGGAGAGTTCCTGTGATGAACATAGAAAGAGTGTGTCACAGTATTTCCTTGACAACAGTTGATGGGGAAGTGTACACCACAGCTTGACAAAGGAGAAGTAATTATAGAACAACTGAAAACAGTACAGCATGTTGCTTTTCCAGCATTCCATAAGTGGGAGAACCAAAGCAGGTATACAGTGTATTAGGGTTATGATGTTGAGCAATTTATGAAACTTTCAGTCTTTGAAAAAGGCAGCCATATTGCTGTAACATCATAGTGGAATATAGTATTTAATTCATTACATTATAAATGGAAGGAAAGAAAACATTTATCTCTCCCTTTCTCTCTTTCTCAATCTCGGTGTGCCCGTGTGTATGTGTGTGATGTGTGTGTGTGTGTTTCCACTTCTGTCACAGGAAATCACACACAGCCTTTGTTCAAGATCACATTCACCCCCATACACCTAACCCACTTTGATATGGGTTTCATTGGACCCACATAAAGCTGGAATGGTCTCTGGGCTTATGGTGTATTTACAAAGGCTGTGGCTCAGTGGGACACCACTGTGTTGGTTGCCCTGAAAGAACCACACTGCAGACCCATGTCCTTTTCATAAGAATAGGAATGTCACAATAGGGGGCCAGTTGCTAAGGCTTTCTAAAGAACCATACAGTGCCGTATACTAAACTAAATAACAAAAAACTCCACATGGCAAGGGTAAGATTTAGAAATGACCTCATGGTTGTAACACTTTTCAGCTTTCCGTCAGTTTCTCAGAGATCGTTTATGGTAGTGTATTCAAAACTTTATACAAACAACCTACAGCTGTCCTTTGCAAATTGGTGTAGTTATTATATATCTAAATCAAACTGCAAATGCATGGTGTTGTCTTAAATACAAGGAGTGAAGTGTTACATTTTACCCCAAGGCCTGGGTTAGTTGTAACAGTGCTTGGGGTGAATTGTAACAGAATGGAAAAAGTGCATAAATCATGACATGCAACTCATTATTTAATGCATTTATTGAGACCATAAGAGCAACATTGCCATGTTTAACATTTTGTTTGGCAGAAATAATAATAAATATAAATAATAACGTGTTTATTATTTGACACTCCACTAAATGGTATTTCTCAACCTAACAACAACTCGGCTAAACTAAACACCTGAATGTTTGTGGTGTGTGTGTTTTTCTGTGTGTGTGTTTCTGTGTGAGTGTGTGTGTGTGCGTGCTTGTCTGTGTGTGTGTGACTGAATGTTGGACATGTTCACTTAATCAGAGTCACAGTTGTGACAGTGGTATGGCTGTCCTGGGGTACAGGCTTGGTGGGCCCATTATTTGCATTCCCAGCACCACCCAGACCTCCTTGGACTTGGAATTGTTAAAGTGCTCCGTGCACAATGCAGAAGTTTTCCTTGTTGGAGGAATCTGAATCTTCTGGTTCAATGTACTTTGTTTTGGCTTTCTTCTTAGGCAGGACAGTTTTTTGTCGTTGTTCAGTGTGGTTTGTCTTGGCTTGCTTCTTTCCAGCAGTTTTTTAATGAAGGGCAAAACATTTTTTGCCTTCTGAGTGCTTCACTTCTTATGCTCTTCTTCCAGTGCCTGCTTGATGGGTGTATCCACCATTTTTCTCGTCTTCCTACCCCTTGTTGTAATTTTCCAGGGCCCTGCTTTTGGGAAGAGGCGTACATCAACTGGGTTGAAATCAGAAGAGTCATCAGGTGTTTCAAAGCCAGAGCCTGATACATGTGGGGAGGTGCCCTGTGAAGTGGCTGGAGAGGTGGCCTGGAAGGCAGCTGGAGAGGTGGCCTTGGAGGTAGCTGGAGATGTGGCCTGGAAGGCAGTTGGAGAGGTGGCCTGGAAGGCAGCTGGAGAGGTGGCATGGGAGGTAGCTGGAGAGGTGGCCTGGGAGGCAGCTGGAGAGGTGGGCTGGATAGCAGTGGGCACAGTGGTCATAAATCAGCTGCCCTCAAGAGATACTCTGACAACTTCTGCTCCTGCTCATCCATGAAGACAATCTTTCCACTACGGTAGCCTACATGAGGAAGCTCTCTCGACCCCTTCTCCAGTAGCTTCTTTCTCTCTTTGCAGAATCTGTACAGCGTCACATAAAATATGCCATACAACTTTCCAACCGATCTGATTGACTTCCCCTGCTCTGCTACATCATTTGAAGCTTTGTTCAAAGTGTGGAGAGGTACTCCCCTGTCTGTCTTTCTTTTCCATGATCTAGGCATGCTGAAAGTAAAAGAAAACATGTACCAAAAACATTCAGTTTTACCCGGGGTTAGATGTAACATTTTCTCACTAGTTGTTACAACTAACCCTGACCCTTGCAGCCATTAGCTAGCTTCCATTTTAGGTACTGTAAATGTTAAAACTTTAGCATTGCTAATTTGCATCAAATATCTCTACACAGACTGGTTATAAACCTGATATTAGTTTGGTGAATGGAACTACAAATCAGTTGGTGCCATCACAAAAACAAATGTGGTCAAAATAATTAGGGACTTGCTTTTTCACATGAGGGTTCAGGACTAAACTGCGCGTGTGCACAGTGAATCACATGATTCTACCTCACTCCTGATTGGAGTAATTGCAAGTGTTACAACTATCCCATGTTACAACCATCCCCGGTCTCCCCTACTTTTAAAGTGGCCACAATGTACAGTATAGAGAATTGATCATAATGGAATATCGGCTCTAATCTGAGGACAGACATTGTACGAATATGCAATAAATCTTAGAAAAAAGGGTCAATACGTACATGACAGTATGGTCCTATACCACATTTTCTTCTTTACCACTTATATTGTAAAGGTCTCTCATTTGAATATTAGTCCAAAAAACATTTTTGGGGAAAGGGCAGCCGTGTTTCTCTAACAACTTGTTTACCCGTGTGGTGCTTGGCTGACAGGAGCCTGCAATTCTTCCTTTTGTTGATGGCTTTTCCCTCGCCAGTTCCTTCTACCATTTGGCCACGATTTATGACTAACGTTGGGTCCGCAATTTCATCTTTCAGTGAGAACCTATCATTAAGTCGTAAAAAATATTTTCAAGAAATCTTATCTGTTGATTGATCACAGCATCCCCCATCAACAAAGTGAGATTTTCAATGCCGGACTGTTTGAGATTTAGGCACTTCATTGTTATGATCCCACACACTGTGTTCTGCATTGCAAACAATGATAATGGTTATCCTATAACAGTAGCATGGGAGTCACCTGCTTTGCATAAGTGTGTAAAGACAATGCATGGGTGAACAGCCTATCCCCCTAACCACTATTATGGTGGCCACTATAGTAAAATAGCTCAATTGGATCAGTTAATGGTTGACAGCCAATGTTTAATTAACTACTAGTCTAGAATCACAGGCTCCATAGCTTGCACGTCCTGCACCATGCAGTATCATGGAAAGGTCTGTTCAGTGACCTACAAAATAATCAAGGTTGCCATTTATAGAGACACAGCAAAGTAGTTGACAATTATCATGTTGATCTATCCATGAAGCATGCCTATAGTACTAAGTTGATGTCTAGCATAATACAGACATGGAACCACAGAGGAGGGTGAATTGAGGACACTACTTTGGCTGTTCACTCTGCATGTCAGATTGTGGACAGTGTGTGTGTGTGTGCGTGCGTGCGTGAGTGTGCATGCGCGCGCGAACGAGCCTGCATGCGTGCATGCTTGTGTGCCTGTATGTGGCAATTAGATAATTCAATTTTTTCATGACTTATATATTCTGATTTACGGAAATATGTTTGAAAGCGGGGTTGAAGTGTCACAATGAATGTTGATTAGACTCCTAACTGTAATGTCATCCTACTATACAAACAAAACCACTTTCATCTCATTCCAGTGTTTAGCTCGAAACACAATGCCAACTAAATTAATGGATGTAGATGTGAAGTAATTTGAACAGATTATTGTACCTAGAATTATGCATCAGGTCCGCCAGTAATTCCGCTGCTCATTACAATGTGTTAAGGAGCTGATGGCATTTACAATTGTAATGTATGTTGATGATGAATATAGCAAGGCTCGGTGAAAGGAGAGGAGCTAAAATGAAAGATAATGATGTCATTCATCTAGCCCTGCCAATATAATACCTTTTCATATATTTTTGTCCACTTTAATAATGGGACTTCTGCTTGAATCGGCTTTGGAACATATTTCTAAATGGTTAATGTTACAATCAGTGTCACTTACCGGGCCTGCTCAACATATTGTATTGTATTGAGAGAGAGAGAGAGAGAGAGAGAGAGAGAGAGAGAGAGAGAGAGAGAGAGAGAGAGAGAGAGAGAGAGAGAGAGAGAGAGAGAGAGAGAGAGAGAGAGAGAGAGAGAGAGAGAGAGAGAGAGAGAGAGAGAGAGAGAGAGAGAGAGAGAGAGAGAGAGAGAGAGAGAGAGAGAGAGAGAGAGAGAGAGAGAGAGAGAGAGAGAGAGAATCAATGGTAGGCTTCGAGGGGACTCCTATGGTAGGTACACCTATAGCTCATCTCTTGGCAGTGTTATTGTAGACTACTTTATCACTGACCTCAACCCAGAGTCTCTCAGAACGTTCACAGTCAGACCACATCAAAATCACAGTCTAGTTGAACAGAGCAATACTCAATCATGAGGCATCAAAGCCAAAGGAACTGAATAATATTAAGAAATGCTATAGATGGAAGGAAAGTAGTGTCGAAACCTACCAAAAAAATATTAGGCTAAAACTGTTAGGCCTACTGCTGCTAGGTAGCTCTCTCTCTGCTCTCTCCCTCCCCTCTGTCTGTCCTTGATTGCAGGAGTGAAGTCTGGTGTGCGGGAGTCAGGGTTCCAGCTGCAGCTCATTCACCATAATCACCTCAGCCTTTAAGACCCGGTCAAACTTACCACTCATCGTCAGATCATAGTCAAGACGACCATATATTAGGAACCTGACTCCTGCCTCCGCTTCACTCCTGCCACCACCATCCTGCTCTCCACTACCGGACCTCCCTTTTGGACACACCACGGACACTAGGCCATTACGGTACCACACCTGCCCTGACCTGGATCTGTTACCCTCCCTGTAACCTGGACTTGCTCTTCCCCTATTTTTGGAAACCTGGACTATTGAACATTGTAAATAAACCTGTTAAACCTTCTCTGGCTTGGTGTACTTGTCTGCATTTGGGTTCTATCCAGTTAAATCATAACAGTATGATCTGACCAACATGAACCCAGCAGACAGTAGCTCGGATACCACCCCAGAGTGCACTCAAATTTGGACTGCCATAGCCAATCAGGGCATTCTACTTGGCCAACATGATACCCTGTTTAAGACGATTGCTGAGGACAGTCAGGTGCTGCTTAATCAGGTTCAATTACTCACCAATCAAGTGTCTGCCCTTACTACCCCTTCAGGCCAGATCAGAGAGCCTTTTGTTCCTGCTCCAGAGCGCTATGATGGGAACATGGGAACCTGTGGCGATTTTTTGACTCAATGCTCGTTAGTGTTTGAACAACAGCCCCTCACCTACGCCTCAGAAAGAGCCCGTATTGCCTACCTTATCAACTCTACTAGCGGTTCCGCTCGTGCCTGGGGATCCGCGGTCTGGGAGAGTCAGTCGGACATTTGCAACGCTTACGTTGCCTTCACCACTGAGATGAGGAAGGTTTTTGACCACCCCGTACGAGGCAAGGAGGCTGCGAAACGGTTGTTTTCTCTTCGGCAGGGGGTTCGCAGTGTGGCGGAGATGGCAGTGGAGTTTCGGACTTTAGCAGCAGTGAGTGGTTGGAATGACGAGGCATTACAAGGAGTGTTCATCAATGCTTTGTCTGAGACTTTAAAAGATGAATTGGTGTCATATGATGAATCGCCTACGCTGGATAATCTTATTTCACTCACCATCAGGTTGGATAATCGGATTCGGGAGCGCCGCCGGGAGAGGAGTGTTAGTTCCAAGCAACCTGTCTGTCATCAACAAACTCCTCCCCGCATCTTCCCTACGGAGAAAGCCGTGTCTTCCCGAGGTGATACGAGGAGCACTGAACCCGAAGCCATGGAGGTGGGTCGTGCACGGTTGTCCTCAGAGGAGCGTGCACGTCGTATTCAGGCTCGGGTCTGCCTGTATTGTGGAGAAGCTGGTCATTTCGTTCCTTCCTGCCCAGTTCGTTCGGGAAAAGGGCCGGCTCATCATTAATGGGAGAAGTTTTGGTGAGCCGAGCAGCGGATTCTTCCTCTTCTCCCCGCATTCTGCTCCAGGCATCCCTCCAGTGGCAGTCCCAGAATTTCTCGGTTAGTGCGCTGATTGACTCTGGTGCCGACGAAAGCTTTTTGGATAGAGAGTGGGCTCAACAAATGGATTTGGAGACTGTTCCTATGGACTGTCCGCTGCAAGCTAAGGGTCTAAATGGACAATTGTTGACCCGTATTACCCATCAGACTGTTCCTGTTTGTCTTAGAGTATCGGGAAATCATCAGGAGAACATCCAATTCCATATTATCGACTGCCCACAGACCCCCCTGGTCCTTGGTATCCCCTGGCTCATAAGACACAATCCACACATTGATTGGGTGACAGGTAGAATTGTTTCATGGAGCACATTTTGTCATGTGAATTGTTTGTGTTCTGCTCAGACTCCTGCCAGTACTGTGCCTCAACCTCCACTGGAGTCCATTGATCTTTCTGCTGTTCCTGACGTGTATCATGACCTGGCATCCGTTTTCTGCAAACACAGAGCTACTTCTCTTCCTCCTCACCGGCCTTACGACTGCGCCATTGACCTCCAGCCAGGAGCCCCGCTCCCCTGCAGTCGCCTGTACAATCTCTCCCAGCCGGAGACGGAGGCTATGGAGAACTACATTCGGGACTCCTTGGCGGCAGGTATTATGCGTCCTTCCTCGTCACCTGTAGGAGCGGGATTCTTTTTTGTTGCTAAGAAGGATAAGACCCTCAGACCCTGTATTGATTACCGTGGACTTAACAACATCACCATTAAGAACAAGTATTCTCTGCCTTTGATTAATTCTGCTTTTCCCCTCCTTCATGGTGCTACCATCTTTACGAAACTGGATCTACGAAATGCGTATCACCTGGTGCGCATTCGTAAGGGTGATGAATGGAAGACTGCCTTCAACACACCCTTGGGACATTTTGAGTATCTGGTTATGCCTTTTGGGTTGTCCAATGCCCCTGCTGTTTTTCAGGCACTAGTCAATGATGTCCTTCGGGACATGTTGAATCGGTTTGTTTTTGTCTATCTGGATGATATCTTGATTTTCTCAGAGTCCTCCCAGGAACATGAACTGCATGTGCGCCAGGTGTTGCAAAGGTTGTTGGAGAACAAACTGTTTGTGAAGATGGAGAAATGTGAATTTCATGTGTCTGAGACCTCTTTTTTGGGTTACATCATAGCTCAGGGGGAGTTGCGGATGGACCCAGCTAAGATCTCTGCTGTCACGGACTGGCCAGCCCCCTCTACCCGCAAACAACTTCAACGATTCCTGGGGTTTGCGAACTTCTATAGGAGGTTCATCAAGGACTACAGCCGCATTGCGGCGCCACTCACCGCTCTCACCTCCATCTCACGACCGTTCGCTTGGAATGAAGGGGCCGAATCAGCGTTCGAAGAACTGAAACATCGCTTCGCCTCGGCTCCCATTCTGATGCAGCCGGACCCCGACCGCCAGTTTGTCGTGGAGGTGGATGCATCCGACACTGGGGTAGGTGCGGTGTTGTCACAACGTTCTCCTGAAGATAACAAACTGCATCCCTGTGTTTTTCTCTCAAGGAAACTTTCTCAGGCAGAGAGGAATTATGATGTTGGCAATCGTGAACTGCTCGCCGTTAAGCTGGCTCTCGAGGAGTGGCGACATTGGTTGGAGGGGGCGGAACAACCCTTCATCGTTTGGACGGATCATAAGAATCTGGCTTACCTCCAGTCAGCGAAGCAGCTCAACCCCCGTCAAGCCAGGTGGGCACTATTTTTTGGGAGATTCAATTTTTCTCTGTCTTACCGTCCTGGGTCACGCAACGTCAAGCCTGACGCTCTGTCTCGTGTTCATTCGGCTGTTGATACTGGTAGTAACCCTGAACCCATTTTGCCTCCTACCTGCAGTATTGCGGTCATCACATGTGACATCGAGGGGATTGTTAGACAGGCTCAACATCATCAAGCTGACCCTGGGAGGGGTCCTCCTAACCGGATGTTTGTCCCTGAGTCTGCTCGCTCCCAGGTACTTCAGTGGGCTCACTCGTCTCCCCTTACCTGTCACCCTGGAGTTTCGCGGACCCTTGACTTTGTGCGACGGAAGTTCTGGTGGGCCACGATGGAGGCGGACACTCGAGCCTTCATTGCTGCTTGTACGGTATGTGCACGAAGTAAGAACTCCACCCAGGCCAGCGCTGGTCATCTACGACCTCTACCTATACCCAGCCGGCCCTGGTCACATATCGCTATGGATTTTGTCACTGGACTTCCCCCCTCGTCTGGAAAGACTGTCATTCTTACGGTGATTGATCGTTTTTCTAAGTTCGCTCATTTTTTGGCCCTACCTAAACTGCCCACTGCCAGAGAGACGGCTGATATTTTGGTTGAACATGTGTTCCGCTCTCATGGTCTACCCACGGATATTGTCTCTGACAGGGGTCCCCAGTTTGTCTCCCAGGTGTGGAAAGCTTTCTGTAAAGCTTTGGGCATTACATCCAGCCTGTCCTCTGGATATCACCCTCAGACCAACGGGCAAGCCGAGAGAGCGAACCAGGAGATGGAGACCGCTCTTCGCTGTGTCACAGGGTCTAACCCTGGGTCATGGAGCTCCATGCTCCCCTGGGTGGAATATGCTCATAACACCTTGACTAACGCTTCCTCTGGTTTGTCTCCTTTTCTGTGTGCTCTGGGTTATCAACCTCCCCTGTTCCCTTCTCAAGAGAGGGAACTGGCGGTACCCTCGGTGCAGTCCCACATGCGCCGCTGCTTCAAGGTCTGGAGGAAGGCCAGGGTAGCTCTGTCCCGAGCTTCGGCGTATATGCAGAGGCAAGCCAACCGTCACCGGTCCCAGGCTCCCGGTTACTCTCCTGGTCAAGAGGTATGGCTGAAGTCACGGGACCTTCCATTGAAGGTGGAGTCTAAGAAGATGGCGCCTCGTTTTATAGGACCGTTCAAGATACTGTCTATTGTTAACCCCTGCGCGGTTAAGCTACAGCTTCCTGCCTCCCTACGGGTTCATTCCACCTTTCATGTTTCCCAGATTAAGCCTGTGTCGGTTAGCCCTCTGTGCCCGCCCTCTCGTCCCCCTCCTCCGCCCAGGATCGTGGGTGGGGGTCCGGTCTACACTGTCCGGCGACTTCTGGATGTTCGCCGCCGGGGTCGTGGTTTCCAGTACCTGGTGGATTGGGAGGGTTATGGTCCTGAGGAACGTTCCTGGGTGCCCAGGAGCTTCATTGTGGATCCTGCTCTGGTCCGAGAGTTTCATAGGTTACATCCCGATAAACCCCGTCGGCCGCCAGGTGGCGTCCGTAGAGGGGGGGTACTGTTAGGCCTACTGCTGCTAGGTAGCTCTCTCTCTGCTCTCTCCCTCCCCTCTGTCTGTCCTTGATTGCAGGAGTGAAGTCTGGTGTGCGGGAGTCAGGGTTCCAGCTGCAGCTCATTCACCATAATCACCTCAGCCTTTAAGACCCGGTCAAACTTACCACTCATCGTCAGATCATAGTCAAGACGACCATATATTAGGAACCTGACTCCTGCCTCCGCTTCACTCCTGCCACCACCATCCTGCTCTCCACTACCGGACCTCCCTTTTGGACACACCACGGACACTAGGCCATTACGGTACCACACCTGCCCTGACCTGGATCTGTTACCCTCCCTGTAACCTGGACTTGCTCTTCCCCTATTATTGGAAACCTGGACTATTGAACATTGTAAATAAACCTGTTAAACCTTCTCTGGCTTGGTGTACTTGTCTGCATTTGGGTTCTATCCAGTTAAATCATAACAAAAACAAAATTAAATCATTTTTAGACAACTTCCTGGACTAAACGTTCCACTGTAATAGTGAAGGTGTAAACTTGGCAGTAGAAAACCAAAACAGTATATTTGACCTCAGCTTCCCTATCAAATCTAAAAATCTCTAACAGAAAACCAAAGAAAAGTAACAGCAGTGACAAATGGTTTGATGAAGAATGCAAAAATCTAAGAAAGAAGTTGAGAAACCTATCCAACCAAAAACATTGAGACCCAGAAAACCTGAGCCTATGCCTTCACTATGGTGAGTCACTAAAACAATACAGAAATACACTATGGAAAAAGATGGAACAGCATGTCAGAAATCAACTCAATGTAATTGAAGAATCCATAGACTCTAACCACTTCTGGGAAAATTGGAAAACACTAAACAAACAACAACACGAAGAGCTATCTATCCAAAACGGAGATGTATGGGTAAAACACTTCTCCTATCTTTTGGCCCTATATCAATGAACAAACAGCAAAAAAATATACATGATCAAATGCAAATCT